>NC_141857.1:8279257-8597476 GCF_024713525.1 Acromyrmex echinatior
CACTAATCTACGGGATGTAT
The DNA here is from genome assembly GCF_024713525.1 of Acromyrmex echinatior. Lineage (NCBI taxonomy): Eukaryota > Metazoa > Arthropoda > Insecta > Hymenoptera > Formicidae > Acromyrmex > Acromyrmex echinatior. Next base: position 8,279,278 of record NC_141857.1, read on the forward strand.
AATTTATTGTCATGAGAAGCGCATCGACTATCGTGTAAGTTTGCGATCAACGGGAGCTTTCGTTGAAAAATTTCCTAAAAAGCTCCTTCGTAAGTGACAAACTCGCTCGGTCAAAGATGCAGCGAACATGGACTCTACGATAGGAATGTCGCTGATCCAACAGCAATTTCCTATTCCCAGACGTTTTATTGCATTGAATAATTCGTCTTCGAATTAAACCGCTATTTTTTTTCGCTATTCCTTTGCACCGGAATGCACATCGCTCGCCGTCTTCATCGCGACGCGATAAATCGCTCACGAGCCATCCGCGTCATAGTCATTTCGAAACGTACAGGCGTCTTTGTGGATGACTATGACGCTTCATAGTCGCTATTGTCAATGTCATTCGATCAGCAGTTTGAACGCATCCTTATCAGCGCGGGACACGCGTCGAGCATCATCTCCACCATCCGCTATTACACTATCTTGGTCCCAGAAAGCGATCGCTCTTGAACTTTCTCTATCGTATTTACAATACAGATGGAATCATTGTTGAGGTCGACGAATGCATGTATGATTTTGTTTTTCAAGAAACAAATAAAATGCAAGCGGGTGGGACGACTTTTGCGGTGGCGGCGACGACAATGATCCCGAAGTCCTGTGGGCGAGGGCTTCGCAACGAGGTAGCGGTCGGATGTCGGAGAGTAGTCGGGATGTTGAAATCTAGTGGTCCCATGGTAGCCGACGATAATGACATCGTGACGCGACTCCGTTTACTTGTTGTGCACCAGATTCAGAAATTCCTCGCGAGTCTTCGGATCATCCCGGAACACGCCCAGCATCGTCGAGGTCACTGTCTTGCTGTTGATCTTTTGCACACCCCTCATCACCATACACATATGCCTGAAATATATGCAAAGATTTTTTTCCTTTTCTCACAGTGGGTGTGTTGTGTGTGCGTGTCGTGTATATAATTAATAAAATCGCGATAAGAAAATCATAAAAAAGAAAAAAAAAGAATCATACCGTTAGAGCTCATGTTGCAGATAGCTTTAATAGATTCGATTTGTTGTCTTCTCGCATCGAGAGATAAATCTTATCACGAGCGGGAGGATTTGATTAACTAATGGCGACTCGGATTCTCCGGCTTGAGGAAACTCGCGTAAGCCCCGATGTCGTAACATGACGACACGTATCGCTCGTAATGATTCGTAATAGCTCCGATTTCTGTTTATCAGTTTATCATTTTCATAGAATAAATTGGCTTATTCTCGCGGTACAAGTCGAGCGGAAAAGTCGCGTCGGTCGCGTTTATAAATTATTTGCGCAGATCGACGAGAATAGCGTCGGTCTTTGCGAGAATAGCATCGTATTAGTAGTTATTAATTATCGGTTTATCACTCTCGCAGGATAAATCGGGCGGCTCGATGGCGGCAAGACAGTACTATGAAGTATGAATTATCCGCGTTCGGAGGCTGATAAAAATAGTTTCGGTGCACGCGAAAATAACCCTGATAATAACATTACTCGCGCGACAAGAAGACAAAAATATCTAGTCCTGATACACCAAGAGTAAAGATAAATCTTGGCAATAGCATTACGAACTATTTGCGTGGAGTCTCTCAAAAGCCTCGTCAAAGGATACTTCAATTATCTAATTACTAATACCTCGGAAAATGCAATTGTAAATTGAGGAAGCACGTGGCGTGTTCTTCCTGAATTATTCACGATTGTGTTGGGTGTGCTCGTGTTTTCCATATTAATTATACGAAACGATTAATAACCCCGGCTGACCATTGAGGTGATACTCGTGCACCCCCGCTCGAGATTTATTGGTCGTGCTCATGCATACGTCATGTAACGAACAACCGGATTGTTACGTGAATGTTTTAATTATATACAACATTCGCGCGGCGATACAAGGTCGTGTTCCTTCGCGATCGTTCCACCTGAAAACTATTCCGCGAGTTGTTGAAAGGAAAGCGGTCTTAACTAGCGAACCGACTCAACATCACAATACCGTCCGAATTATCAATATATAATTAAAAATCATCCTATGCACACAGTCTCGGGAGTCAATCTAATCAGTAAGTGATTGACTCGAGACACTACTATGTGTCCTGATATTATAATGTATATTGTATGATTTTTAAAGTTATATATTATGTAGTTTTATTATTTTCTAATAATTTTAATTTTTTTTCCGATTTATTTATTTATTTATTTATTTATTTTGTAAATTATTCGTTACGATCGTTTTATTTTTAAGTGGTCTCATTTGTGTCAAACAGAACAATCGCTTCGTCTTTCATAATTGAAGCTATTAAAATTTTGTGATACATTATAGAATTTTATACGTACACTCCCTCAATCACGACGGCTACTCCTGCAGGCTGCACAGCCTTTGTGACCGCTATCGCAATTTGCTTCGTGAGTCGTTCCTGCAATTGAAGTCGTCTGCTGAAGATCTCCACGATTCTGCGGACAGGAAATTCTCTTCTCAAAATCATTCTTAAAACTCACCGAAAAATACGCCATTTAAAATCGGACCTAAAAGTGCATGCAAATATTTCTTTTCAAATCCATTACCGAAAAGGATGCTCGTAAAAACTGAGGGAAAAAAGGTCAACGGTTTAGAATAATGTCGTTCGAACAGCGTATCGGAATGCCATCGGTTCTGTTTCCATTATTGACCGTTTACTTTGCTTTTAAGCAGGTGTTTAACGAGTAAACGGAGACCCCGGGCCGTTATGCGCGTGAAAGTGTGGTCTTAGGAGACCAGTCTCGTCATATTCTTTCTTTTCGCCTTAATATGTCACTAATCAAGGCCAGGACTAGTTAACGTGCAATTCGACGAAATTGTCAAGGCACGCGACCGTAAATATCGCAAATTCCGGTGAATAAAGAAGCGAAATTTCTTCCTTTTTTATTTACACGCTCACAATCTACCGCGCAATGTTTAAAAAAAGAAAAAAATTTTGCATTAACAAACAAAGATTGTAATCTGAATTAAAATTGAAGAATATACATATATGTATTAAAACATAGAAAGTAAAGGATGACACATTTTAATATAATTAAATAAAGGTTTTTTTTATCTAAGTTTAAAATTTATATTGAGACCTCAACTTAAGAGATTGACATCTTCAATGTTTATCGATTGAATTATTATTAATGTAATACTTTTTACGCATGAAGGAATGATATATATGATACGTGACAGAATCGCAATTAAGTTGTGTGTCCAAATGGAAGAGATTAACCGATCTTAAATCGTGAACAATTTACATATCAAGTTAATCACTTGCAATTCGAAAAACTCGATAAATCAAGACAAGATCTTTAATTAATATTTAATTTAATTACCTGGCGAGTTTGCTGAGACCTAATACCTTCTTGCAAGGAAGGTAACCGATCGACACCTTGCCATAGAATGGTACCAAATGGTGTTCGCACATGGAAAACATCTCGATGTCTTTTACTACTACCATCTCGTCGTGATCCTCATCGAATATCGCGTCGTTAATTATGTCTGTAACAATTATGTCAAAATTTTTTTATCCAACTTAGCCGTAACGTCAACAAATGCAGAATTTCCAACGAGTTTTATGAATTAATTGAAATTATGTTTCACACATGATGAAATATATCAAAATCTTTGGAAACGTGCAATCCCTTTTTTAATTTAGTGATTTATGAGAACAGCTGGCAGCATTATTTCGTGAAAGATGTTCTTTCGTTCTAGCGGACGGATTATCCTGGCTGTGATTTATTCGATATTGACCTACTTACTGCACCATGGATCCTAGTAGTAGTGTATACATACGCATGGACAGTCGGTATATGTCTGTAGCTATATAATGGTGGTGCTACTGGTACTCTCCGACCGTTTCCACGGCAACCTTAACAAGAAACACCCTCGCGATAACCGACAATGATGAATGAAATGGATTCGCCTATCCAGTTGATCGTGCTTGAATTTTCCAAATGACAACAGAAAAGACTGATTCTAAATGACAAAACTTTCTAACTTGTTGAATTCGATGTATAATCATGGAATAGCTACCAGCACAAACGTGGCAGAAATACATTTATCATATATTCCTAGCGAAGTGTATGAAAATGAATTTCATACAATATTTATTTCTCGGGTATATAGTCAAGGGATGGATCAGCGGCTCTCGTTTAAGTGAAGTCATTTCCTTTCCTCTTGTATCCCCACATACGGGATGCTCTCCAACTGTAGAACTCGATTTTATGACCTAGTAGCTTAAACGTGATCGACTTGACCAATTCGATTAACTTTTATGGACTGCCACGCGTATGGCATTTAAAAAATTCTACCACGTTAGAAACCTTAAGAAATTTATCGACCAAAAAATATATATGTACCTTTTTAACGTTAAATAACATATACATATATAAATATAAATGAACTTGTTAAAAGTATTTGAGTGAACAAGCAGTGAGCGAGATAAAAGCCACAAGTGGAATTGTTCGCGCAAGGGAATGAGTAAGAGTGGTCGAGCTTTCATACGAAAGTGCCTCGTTTCAGACCCCGGGCTGCATGCGTATCGCCGTTAACCGTAAAAGCTTATCTTGAGGGTCTCTCCATTGTTCAAACCAAAGTAAATTAAAATCTCCCATCTATCACTTATAAATACTCCCAGTTTCAAGCAGGATCGTTAGATACTTAATTATCACGAAATTCAGGAAAACATTATGCAAACTCAAAGTAAAAAGAAGAAAGAGAAATAACTCTTGGATCGTCGAGATAAATAAACCTCGATAAATTTAATTAACCTCGAAAAAATTGATACAAAAGAACATTTTCTCGTTTTGATTCATTAAAGATTTTATACGAATTAAATCTGTATTTCTTCTATCCAAGGATTTTTTTTATATACTGTTAATTAAAAGTAAATGCGCATCTAAATATTTTTCGAATTACACGATAAAATGCTATTCAGCATATCGTGCTAAATTCCTTTAAGTACACAAATTGCGAGAACGAAATCATCAAATAAGAAAAAGAATTTGTTGTCCGTGTCGACTTGATGATATGCTAAACTTTTTTCTGAATCTCCGCAAAACTACGTAATTGTTCAAGCATCGTGACATTTATATTGGATGTATGTGACGCGGAGGAAGAAGAAGGACATGAAGAGGATTTTCTTTTCAAGTTGCGCCTCGTGCGTCCCTGAGAACTCCATTTATACCAAGAGCTTTACGCTCTCTTTTCTATGAGTCGCACTTAAGTTCCACCCTCTTACCCCTTCAACGTCCCATTCTTTTTCTCTCCCCCGCTTTCTCATTCTGCTCGCCATAGAGAGCAAGTTGAAAGAAAAAAAAAGATGAAAAGTGTGGTACTTTTTTACAGAATATAGGCGCACTTCTATAATTTTGTACTATATTATTCGCAATAAAAGAAATCTGATTAAATCACGCGATGATTTCCCAGTTAATTATTTTATTTTCCTTGTAAATTGTACTTTTGATTTTGATGTAATTACTTCATGTCCACCGCAGAGACTAATAGGGTTGCGAAATAAGTTCTGCATTTTTCCCATTTTTAATTAATGAAGAACTGCCTCTGTCTCTCCCTCTCTTTCTCCCTCTCCTGCCTTACTCTCTCTTTTCGATTGCTCAAAATTACTTGAAAAAGTAACCGTTATCATCTAATAGTTTAATACTATTTATTATGAGTGTACTATTAATATAATTGTTAATTAATATAATTGATAACATGGATGTATTACAAAAAATTCCAACTTAGAAGAAATTTTCCCTGATGTTGTAACACAATGATGACACATGTATCTATGTCGAAAATCTTAAATTAGCCAATCTGTGATAACATGTATTTTTTGAACTAATGTACCAAAATTAAGGGCACTTTTTCAGGAAATAAAAGAAATTTCAATAATCTCGCTGATCGTAAAACGACTCGAAATGTCGTAACATTCCTTATCACAACTATAGGAAGTCAGAAATGGCGTCCATCAGACGATCGGCAGTCGTTGCTGTTAAGCATGGATCGCAATCACATATAATTGCCGCTTGTAGAATTCATATTATACGGATCAAGTGTAACCTTGTATTAGCCGACCTTCAAATCAAGGCTGCTACTATTTTCTCTTTTTTTCTATTGCTTATACATCCGCAAGCATATTAGTTTTGCAACATTTCCAGTGTTAAGTCGAAAGGAGAGCAGCATTTAAATAATTCTAAACGTTCTAATAAACATTCCAACAATTTCGATTATTATTTTTTTTAGCTGAACGTATTGTGCAAGAATAATTGCGATTAATTTTAAGGAGTTTTCATATTGTTATAGCTTTTTTAATTTTTGATATATATAAGTAAAATGACATTCAAAATTATCTCAATAAGATTTACTATGTCATGATACAAAACAAATTAAATAAAAGTCAGAGTAAGAGAGAACTCGCAAGAGTCTATTCTAATAATACATGAATATAAAATATGTGTGTGTGTGTGTGTGTGTGTGTGTGTGTGTGTGTGTGTGTGTGTGATACAATAATAACTTACCATCAAGACTCTGATCATATCCTTTCGTAAAGAAAAGCATAGCCTTCGCGGCGCGTTCCGGCGTTTTTAGAAGTCCCTGTCGTTCCGGATCTTCGCCCAACGAACTCAGGAGCAGCTTATAACTTCGAGACATTTCCGGTATCATCGACTCCCGTGTGGGTGGTCGGTGGTCCAACTCCAAATCGTGATGAAACATACATTTTTCGTGGCCTAAAATGCAAACGAAACACATCAGCACCGGTTAGAGTCCGGAAAATGAAAACCGGAACACGCTCGTGAAGACGCGTATTTTCCCAACGATCGTCAAGCATTTTTGATAGATAATAACGCTACGAAACGAACGACATATCACATCTTTGTTATCGCGTGTCACGACCCGTGAATCGCGCATATTCGCACATAAAGAATGGAATAAAGTACCGTCACACCACGAATGAATGTTCCGCACATTATGTATGAGATAAGATTTCTTTTCAATAAACAAAATATTAAATCTTACAATACAAGATACAATTTGATGTTTCATTCAAATATGGATCCGTTTGTTTTTTTCATTTATTCAGAATCCTATTATAGCACACAGCGCTTACAAAGCGTTAACAGAGAGCTAAAAAAGCGTATATAATCGGTTTTTAGCGTTTTGCAAGCGTTGTGCTACTTGAGATGAAAAAAATCTTTAAAAATTCATCAACTTTTAACTTTCTAAAATAAATATTGAAACTCCATAATAATAAAATGTAGTATAATTTATAATAACCAAAAGACTCAAAAAAACTTGAACTAATAGAAATCGCTCGGTCACTACTGTGAAAGTCACATCCTATAAACACATAATATTATTAAATAATACTTTAGGCATATTTCCAAAATATTAAATGTATCATTTGAAGAATATTTTACTGAAATTATATGATATTAAATAATATTCTTGAAATATTATTATTATTATTGTTGTATTATTATTATTATCTATTATTATTATTATTATTTTCTATTATTTTTTTGTAAAATTCATTTATATTTTCACATGCAATTTATTAATTACAATTATGCATCGGAAATTTACAATTTTCGAAAACGCATATTGGAATCGACGAGATTCGAATCTACGGGATGATAATCTAGCACCCTAACGCTGAGCTATAATCGCACACTTGTCTGGATACTTTAGCATGTGATAGTAGAGACAATGTGATTATATAGAGACTGAGATTTCTGGATTAAATTACATAGATTCTTATAAACATTGTATCACGTTTATCATATCGTTAAGTATCGTTTTTAATCTCAAATTTTAGATTACTTGCCTGATATAAATTTTCTATGTTTCTCTATCATTTTCATCATATAGCTTAATTGTCGTTTTTAAACAATTTCTATCTGGTCATGTTTTGAAAATTAATAATTAATAACATCAATGAAAATTAATAATTAATAAGATCCTATCGTGTTTTTGAATTGTAAATTTCAGATTACTTATCTAAAATATTTGATAGAGTTTCTATACTTCTGTATCATTTTCGTCAGCTCAGATATCGTTTTCAATCAATTTCTATCTGACCATGTTCTATCAATATTAATAATATTCTTTCGTGTTTTTGCTTTGTAAATTCTAGAATTTGAAATTTAATCTTAAATTTTAGAATCTGAAATTTACGATTAAAAATATGATAAAATATTATTAATTTTGAAATACACGACTAAAATAATTGATTAAAACCGACATTTAATTGTATAAAAACGCTACAGAAATAAAAAAAATATGTCACGTACTTTAAACGAGTTATCTGAAATGTACGATTCAAAAACATGATAGCATATTATTAATTTTAATACATGACCAGATAGAAATAGATTCAAAACGGTATCTAAGCTATACGGCGAAAATGATAGACAAATACAGAAAATTTATTTAATAGATAAGTAATCAGATAAATAATCTGAAATTTATGATTAAAAATGATATAATATTTATAAGAAATATAATTTAATCCAGAATGTCCCTATATGTTAGAATAAGATAAATTTTATGGAAAAATTATCGTATCCTATAATTGGCAACATAATGTGACATTTAGGTTATTAAATAATTAATTACTCAATAACTTAAATGAATAATTAATTATATAATAATTTTTTTGTGGAATAATTTTTTTACAATATCTATCTATTTAAACATATAGGGACATTTCAGATTAAATTGTATAGATTCGCATAAATCATCCTGTCACTTATTTTATAATATATTAAATCAAATAATGTGACAAAGAAGCTTGTGTATACAGTTACTTACTCTATCTTTAAATAAGATATAAAATGATATATTATATATAACAGCTTTATTATGTATGCTGAAATCTGCAAAATAATTGTTCAATGAAGAATGTCATATTATATTGCCACGATATATATATATATAACGAAAGAATGTTTATATGAACAATACAATTTAATTCTAATATATATATATATATTAGGTGTTGGAATTAATTCGTAGCGTTTTACAAAGTATTTATAAGTTTTAAAAGTACTTTCATTAATGTATTTTTTAATGCTCATGTGAAATAAATAACATTCTTTCATTAAAAACGCTACGAATTAATTCCAACACCTAATATATATATATATATATATATATATATAGAGAGAGAGAGAGAGAGAGAGAGAGAGAAGCTTGTGATCTCTGATAAGTATTCTATTGTTTATTTAATATAAGATATAAAACAATAGAAATTTATAACTTTTCCATCTGTCGTGATTTTAATGTCCGAGATACGACAGATTCTGATAAAAATTATATAGGATTCCTATCAGATTTCGTGATTGGTCGTGGCTTTATTCCATTCCGCTAAAATGTGTCTTATATCCTAGAGCAGAATTTGCAGAATGCACAATTAGCTCTAAGAGTCTTGCCGTAAATTACTTTCATTAGATCTACCAAAACAGCATTTGTCATTAGCTCGCATTGATTGCGCATCCGCAAGTTCCGTTCAATGGGACATAGGAAAATGAATTCCTACGGATCGGAAATCACACATACATACAGGCTCATTGCAGACTTCGTTTTGTATACTCATTTTGATTTTGATTTACATTTTCGCCTTTCTGTATGCTATTTATACGACATTCGTATTCTAATCATATTGATCTCTGTATTTATCTGGAGACTTATGCTCGTATTCATAGTCAGGCCTTATATTTAAAGCTTCCTTAAATTTTTATTTTTAGATACTCTACGAATTATTGGCTGCTGAGCATCTAAAGATAAATTTAAGAAAGCCTTAAGTACAAGATCTGGCTATGAATACGGGCATTAATTAATTATCTTCAGGATTATGTTCAGATTACCACCCGAGTGCCACCCAGGTATCATTCTTGTTATTTATCAAATGTTAAACAAGAATTACATGACACCCGGATAACAGGTCCATCGCGATGTACGTAAGACAATAATTACAATTTTCATTATCTAAATCTAAATATTTTAGTATCTACATAAGTGGTAGATAAAATAAAATTAGTCTATACATAGCTTGTTATTTTCAACTTAAATTTCCATTATCGAGACATTTTTTTATGTACTAAAATAAATAAATAAAATGTAGCATTTTATATTGCTTACATTTTTTCCTCTTCTTGTTTTTCCCATTTTTTCCAACCTTCGCATTTTTCTTTTTTTTCTTTTTTTTTACCTAAAAAGTACCTAAATTTTCGAATACTTTTTCCTTGTATCTGTATCTAGACTTAAGTAATTATCAAAAATATATCTGTACTTATACTTAAATACTTTTTCCATACAATACCTGTATCTAGATATCTTTCAAACGTATCTGTTCTACAAAATGTATCTGTTCCAACACTAGTCAAATATGTCACATCTGATTCTGATACAAATTTCTGGCGGCGATATGTAACTCATATGCGATCGTGTACGATCATGTATTCAATCCTGCAGTTGACATATGATAATAAGGTTCGCATATACTTCGTAGGCGATCGGATATGTTCGTATGCCTTTCATATACTATTCATAGACAAGTTTTATCCCAAATTTATGATAGGATAGTGATCAGACTTTGTACAATAAGGATTAACATGTCAATAGTGAATAGATTCGATCAGATATTTCAACTGATCGAGCATACCGTTAAAGCATATCTGCGTTAAAGTTTTTATTCTGTCGGCAGAAAACTTTTGGATATAATCTGACAGCAAACTAACAATAAAACATAAATCTGTCATTTATCATATATGAGGCATTTTATTTATGTAAATAAGTTACGAAATTCTCGCTTCTGATAATTTATTATATAATATATCTGATGATCTATTATATAGATTCTACGATATTTCCGCTGAAGAAATTTCCAGTGAATGTTTCGTAAAATCTGCTTTTCAACTAAATTCGCAAAAAAGTTGAATAATCTGATTTATCTGACACATGTGGATAATGAATCAAGTTCGACAAAAATATATTTTTGATTCTCTGTCTTCAGTGAGTTTCTCTGTATTTCATGATTACTACGAAATTTTTCTTGAATCTAAGAGTAAACTTCACTGTCAGAGTAAATTTCCCAGAGATTCAATAGATGCAGCACGAGCAGCTCGCATCGATTGGTACGGCTTTTGCGTAAGTGTTGACATTTTATTAGTCACTGCGATTCAATGACCGATTCAATCGATTTTTACAACAGCCTACGAAGTTAATTGATAGTCTCGCGTTACAATATTATCCTCGTGGCACGCCGCATACTTATCTGCGACAAATTAATTAACGACTAAATTATAAGGCGAGTAACAAAAATTTCGCGTACGCATCGTTCTTCTTCCACAAACAGCTTAATTGTTCTGTCGTGCGAGAACAAAGTTCTTCGGCATACGTGATTAAAATAGTACCTACGCGTTTCCATTTCGTGTGCGTAAACGGTGCGTAAGTAGAAAGTGCTCGGCAAAACAGATTCAAGGTTTCGCGTGCAATATTATTCATGGACTCACGAACGATCGACTTCTCTAAGATAACGACAACGACGGTACTGAGAGAAGCACGTGTTCACGTTGGAAACTCAGTTAGCCCGTCTCTTCCTAATGAACCGTGTCACATAATTGAATTCAATGCCGACGACAAAGCGGTCATTAGAGGCGTGGAAAATTCGTTCAATATGACATGTAAAGAATATCAATTCCATTATCAAACTCCGCCAATTTCATCATGGAATAAAAAATGGAATCATCGAAAATGATTCAACATTTTAGAGACTAATGACAGCGGCAGAAAAACCGCTTCATTTTCACGCAGTAGTAGGGGCAATTCTGTTTGACAATAATAATTGCTTTCTTTATGTATTAACGTAATAAAATATTCATAATTTCGAAATAATATTCATTATTTCAAAAGTTCTGTTCATAATTGAGAGATAATTTTTTAATTATTATGAAAAGGAAGACGTATTCTTCCTTTAAAATATCTCTACAATATGATAATTTATTTATTATTATATTTATTATATTTAAATTAAGAATGATTAATTACCACATAATCATCTAAAATCATTTTTCCGTTTAAAACTGTTCAAACTTTCAGAAAAATAATATATAACACAATATCGAATTATTTGTTTAAAAAATATGTTTAAGCAGACAGAAATATGTCTTGTGTTTAAGAAATGATTCATACGAGACTCTCGATTATAATCACTCTTTTTATTATCATAGGAATTTTACCGATTTTTCAATTATATTTTTTCTCTGGAATTTTTTTGTGATATCACCCCCTACCATCATTTTTATAAATTACAGTTAAACGTTACACATCACTATAACTGTACCCCAACGGACGTGCCCATACTTGTTTATCATCTCAAGATTGCCGAGATAACATGAGAACAGTCGTTCCGATGACCGTTCACTCAAATTTGATACGTGTTAATATGGAAAGATATTACGGATTTTCTTCTATACATAGATACATTTCCCGTAATGCTCCGATTATATATAATCTCTATTTCCGATATAGACTCTATTTCGTACATTAAATATAATAATTTCCCATAATTCATGTTATAGATATAATAATTTATTAATTTTTAAATGGATGATTTTTTTATATTCATGAAATAAAAATATAGATACAATGGTTAATATGAAAACGTTTAAAAAAATATTTCAATTTTAATTATTTAAAAAAAAATAAAAAAAAAGATTTTTAATTTTATGCTAAATCTGAGACTATTTATTGTTTCTCTTTGGATTTCGAAATAATGTCGTTTTTCTAATGAGAATCTTTTATAAGGTTATCAACTCTGAATATCAGTATGGTTCAAAATATCTCAGAAAAAAATTGTATATATAACATTTTTGTCAATTTATTTCTTCAAAATGCAAATAGAATGTTAAAAGTCAATTTGTATCGTAGAATTATTTGTTAAGCATAAATATCAATAAAAGTAGTCCATTTTTTTTCGTCCATTTAAGTCTGACATTATAACGAGATATGAATAAGAATTACGTAGACTACGTACGCCTACCAATCGCCTCGAAAAACAAGAAATAACTTGATACGATGCATGATTGCGATATGCTATCATATAATAATTACAATAACTCTTCTATCACTCACAAATACCTTCCTAATTCTTAGGAAAGATGCGCTATCACTCAACATAATTCAATAATTACATGATATACAATTAATGTTTCAAAAAGAATTAACGAGGCAAAATATAATTCTACAAGGAATTCTTCTTTACAAGTGACGATTTTAAAATTGCCATGATTTTTACGTAATTTTAGTCAAGATGATTCAAACTGCAATACCTTTTGTCGTGGACGTACGTGGTGTTCTAGGTGTTCCAGGAACGTCTAAATCGGTTTCTTCGATATTGTCACTCCACGAAACCGCCCTCAAAGGTAAAGGTTTCTTGATTATCGAGTTGTCATCTTCGCCATCGTACATCTTTAGCTTCGCGCACTTGCTAGATATTCCGTTCATGATTGACAATATTCCGGCACCGATCGTTCGATTCTTGACGCTTGTTCCGATTCGGGAGGTTTGAAGGTTTTCGAATGTGTGTTTGAAGGTTTCGAACGATTTGGAAAGTTGTACTGTATCTAGAAACATTTGAAATATATTGTCAAAAACAAGTTCATAAAATTAATTAGATATATTAGAATCTCGGAGTTAGATACATTTTTGTATAAACGCTTTGTATAAAAGTTATCAAACGATATCAAAGATAGATATTTCAATATTAATTCATATTTCAATACATAAAACAATGGTATCTCTTATATCATTATCTTATTTTTAGCATTTATCTAATTTTTATTTCTTGAAAATTTAAGTATTAATTATATGAGGATCATTGTTATATTTAAGTGACAATAATAACTGTTTTATTAATGAAATATTAAAATAATCGGAAGTCTTCTAAAATTAAAAAAAATCTTGTAATCATTGTGTATCATGTAATTATTATGCATTTCAACTGAATTTCCTCTTTATTCAAATAAATATTAGATATCACTTTAAAGAGCCTCTCTTCACTAAACATCACTCGCAGTTGCCGCTTGACATTTAACATTTGTCGTATCAAGAACTTACAATTCCGCGTCACGCGCACGAAAAATAATCAGTGTCGCTCACGAACCAGGGAAACGAACTTCTCAAAATAATTAAATTTCGAATGAAATTTTACACAAGAGAATTCAGATTTAAATATTTACATGAGATAAAAAAACATAGTTTCTCAAAACTTTTCTACATCCGACATTCCTGATGGACTTACTTCTAACACGACTTGCTGTCTCGCGACAAAAGAAGCTGTGTTCGTCCTGAGGACGATCTCGGAAGCTACGCGCCGGCACGGGCCGTGCGTAACACACGCAAGGGCGGCACGTGCAAAGCAGAACAGAGGAATCACGGCTAAGACAAGGTAAGCCGGCACATGCAACAAGCGACGGACGCGTGGAGAAACCACGACGCAAACGATACTCAGAACGGGCGGAGCGCGACTGATGTGGACCGATGCGAATATTGCGAGCTCAACCGAACGGAGACCGAGAGATGGTGGTGAGCGAACGTCACTCACGAGTCCTTTCGTATATATGCGCGCGACCCCTCTCTCTCTCCCCCACCCCCACCCCTCTCCCTCTCCCACCCCTCTCTTTTTCTTTCCCTCCGTCAACTATTCCTACTGTATCACAAAGAACTACGAGCCCTCTTCGCGTCGGAGATTACGGGAGAGACAGAGAGAGGACACTTTTTGTCTCCGATTTGAAAACACGCGCCGGGGTATCCAGATATTGTATTGAATCATTAGAATATTGATAAATATCAAGTTATTAAAATAATATTAAAAATCGCATTCAAAAAGATTTTCGGTTTATCGTTACCAAGTTTCTTAGTATTTAATTTTTCTTCCTTCATACGTATTTCATACTCGTATTGATGATCGACAATACGGAAATGACTTTGCAGGACTCAGAATCACCTGATCCTTGAGATTTGAATGCATCGAGGGGAATTAATAGAATCATGCCCTCTTGGATTTTCTTCTTTTCTTTTGTATTGATCTAGATATGTCTCTTTCATCCATTCTGTCAAAAAATTGCTTAGATATTATTATAAAATAATATGATAAAATTATAAGATAAGAAAGTCTTTAAATAAGACTATCTATTAAAGATTTAATAAAATTTGACTGTAAGTCAAAAGTCTCAAAGCTAATTTAACTGTAAGCTAATTAATTGATTGGATAACATTGCTTGAAAAAATTTTATAATTGGTTTGTCAAAGAATTAGTCTTAGATTAATTGAATGAAAGAAAATTACTTGAAAAAAATTGGAAAAAGAAAAGGAACTTTTTGTAAGTCTGTAAATTCTAAGACATAGAAGAGCCTAATACTGTCTCGTTTCGTCAGTAGGGAAATCCCGACTTTCTTTACGTCAGCTTAAGGTGTAATCAGAAAAATCCTTAGGGAACTGAATCTGGGATTTCCATTTGGTTTGTTTCCCATAAAGATATGTAATACTCAGCCACATTAAAACATTAAGTCGTCATTCTTTCCTTCGTTCGTCACTGAAACTATACTGATTCTCTCGCTAATTAAATCTTTAAATAACTCTACATGAAATGTGTGCATGATATATACATAGATAGAATAGTTTTTCCGCCTATACTTACAATATTTATTACAATTTATTCTGAAATAACAAACGTTTAAAAAAGATGAAATTTTATTCTATTCTAAGATTATAGATTCCTCTCTCTGCAGTTAAGATTCCATTAATAATTTATAGCATAGAAGATATACATATACAAAATAAAAAGTAAGAAATAAAGAATGAGCATGCTTAGCATAATAATTTCATTTTACAAAATTTAATACGCAAGATATATCCAAACAGAACAACAAGTCATTATGATATCAAAATGATGTCAAAATAATTCCAAAATAATCATTAAAAGTTATTTTTGAATCATTTCCGATTCATTCTAATATCATTTTGACGTTATCATGACATTATATCACTTGTTCTGCTTGGGTATAGTAATGTAGATATGTGTGTATAATATAAAATATTAACACAAAAATATAAGATAAATGCAAAATGATTAAATGTACGATATGTACAGTTTAATTTATATTTCTGTCGTACATTAATCGTGCCTATGTAACGTTTGCCAGTGTTGTACTCGAAAAAAAGACAATTGCGCGATTTTTAAATTATAAATGCTATTTATTAAATCAAAATATGCTACAAAGAAATCACCGCGCCGTTTTATTCAAATGACGTAAGCATGCATGCATGCACGCACGTGACAGTGTCCTATACACTTGCACCAAAGAAGAAAATAAAAAAAACAAAAATAGGTTAAATAGGTTTTGCGAGAGCCGACCGAAAATATCTATGTCATAATGAATCCTGACGTCAAACAACCGGTTCTTTTATTATATATATGCATATATATATATATATATATATATATTATAAATATGCATTTCCTTGCAGAAAAAGGGACAGGTTTATTCTTCATCCATTTCCTCGATACCATATTTTCAATTCTTGCAAAAAAAACGTAAAAAATGAATCCCGAGTTATCTTCGAGTTAATTACTCATATCCAGAGCTAGTTTCGAGCTTTAAATGTCCATGCTGTTATCCTCCTCAAGAAAAAAAAAAAGTCGAAATAGCACCACTTTTTGTTTATACATGTTATATAAAAATTACAGTAGCTTGAATCACGAATAAAGAAATATTAATATCGAGACAAATTATAAATCCGAGATAATATTAACATTCTATTCTTATTAGCACACGTTATGTAAGTGATCTATTAAAATCATCAATTACTGACACGACTACTTTAGTTTCTATTTCTTATGTCCTTCGAAAGAGTTTTATATAGTATATCGTGAAGAATAATATATCAAGCCCACTTTAAACAATCTATAATTTGCGTCAGAAAGATATATATAATTCTATTTATAATTTTATGTCAATTAGGATGTTTAAAACAAATTTCAAATTCTGTTGTCGCCGCATTAAGAATTTCAATATTTGAAATTTGTTGCTTTTTTTGTATCGAGCGTTAGAGAAAAATCATCCGCTGAAATTAAAATTTCTGTGAAACATTTTCTATTACATCTCTATGCAGTACATAATGAATACAGAACGTCCGATACATGTACGAGGAGAAAGATTAACTCAGCAAACGAGAATGAATTGAAATGGACTAAAATAGATTCAGATTTTCAGAAATACGGATTCATAAATATTAAAATGAAATTTTCAATCTTGAGGTGAATTTTTATTCATTTATAGGAATTGCATAGAGCATATCTTTATGCCTTTCAATCTAAAAATAATATTAGCATCGTGTTTTCTGTGCATCGTGAATACTATTCAATTCAGAATTATGAATAGGAAGTGTACAGGTTTTTTAATTCAGTTTAATTCAAAAATAATATCAGCAATTTCTGTGCAACGTGAATACTGCTCAATTCAATATTCTGAATGTGAAATGCAGTTTTTCAATCCAATTGAATAAAAAAAGTTTTTATTTAAAAATGAAAAATGTTACTTTAATTATTCAAAATTATGAGTAGGAAATTTTTTGTTTTAATTCAATTAAATTAAAAAAAGTTGTAACGTAAAAATAATTGAGCTAATGTTTTTTTGTTTCTTTTTGATTGGAAGTAAAATGAATTATCAATGTTAACACTAGCAAATCACAGTCGAACACATCCTAAATATTACAATCACGCGTAACATCGGCCAAGCGAGATTAAATTATCCGATACTTACCCAATGTTGTCTCATTGTAATGTAAATTATTTATATTTTATCTGTTAAATGATGATATTTTTATTATATCTAATATAATTTCGTGTACTGGTTTAACTGATTGTAATTGAAATAGAGAATGAATAACATATTTACCAATTGAAGAAATGGTGTAGCGGGTAATGTAAAAAATTCATAATTCAGAGATCCCAGGTTTCGAATTAAGATTCCCACTAAGGTGCGTTTTTTAATACTAATTTGAAGTAGTTAATTTCAATATAATTATTATAAATATCTTAGAAATAAAATTTATAACCCTTAAATATGAATGTTTTTTTTTTAATATTAAACTAGTGTCAGATTCATTTTCATAGATTTAAAGTACGCATTAAAAAAAATTAATCCATTTTAATTCATTCTCATTTACTGAGAATATACTAGATTCCTACACACATCTATTATAGCAGTCATACCTGGTTAGATACAAGGTTGGATAGTATTAGCTATCAAAGGATTGGTCTTACCCTCGATAGTGAAAATGCGCATTACCGAGTTGGCCTCGATACTTTTTGCTCCTGCATGCCTGTCTTTTTGCCACTCATATAAGAAAATTCATAGCGGAAGAACTCGATTCTTTTGGCGACACGCTTCCTACATGGACATTCTTTGCAGAAACGAATAATTGAAGTGAGTTTGCAAATTCCTCCTATTAAAATTTTTACACGAAATTGTATATTCGTAGAAAAAAATTAACGAAAAAATACATCATAAAAGTATACAGTGCCTGTCAAAAGTTCCAGGCCGGCTGAATATCTCGGAATGCATTTTTGAGAAAAATATTTTAGACAAAAATTACAGGGTTTAAAAAGATCTATTTAATGATCTTATCAGTTTGACCTTGAGTGACGTCACCAAGGTCAAATCAAGATCACATCAATTTTTTAAAATGGTATATCCAACTTTTGTTTTCAGAATCTAATGTTATAATGTAAAGCTGATGTTGAAAACTTTCCAAAATGCTATAAGAAAATATTTTTTCATTAAGTATTTTTTGAATTATGCTTGAAAGTGACAGTACCGCTGGCATTAGCATGACCCCAGGCGACTGACGCTAAAACCTTTTGAATGTTGTTCAGGGTCATGTTCTGGATATCATTTGTTAAGAAGCCATTGGAGATTATTCCTCTTATTTTCATTTTTGCACTAAAAATTCATTTTTGCGTAAAAATTAAAATAAGAGGTACAAATGATATTCAGGACCATAATGCAAGTAGACATGATGTGTTCTTGCGCATGTTTATCTGCTGCAACCAATCAAAGTTTGACCTTTTTTTGCCATTTTTTGGTGGATTTTGTTTCAATACACTTGCTATGACAGTAAAACTCAGTTTCACGCATAGTAAATAATCACTTACTTATAGTAAATAATTATTTATTTATTACTTTTTTTACTATTATTTATTACTTTTCATTTAATATTTAATATATTTTTTAATCATTTCAAATCATATGACAACCATGCGAATGTATAGGATTATAAAATGACGGAAAATGAGGTCACGCGTTGCCACAATATAAGTATATAGTGTGGACACTGAACTTTTTATGTAGTCTTCAATTTTTAGCGCGCATGTGTCGATTTCCAACCAGGAATATGGTTGTCTTCAGTAAGTTAAAATTACAGGTTAAGTTAAGTTAGTTGAATCTCCTTCCCATAAAATATAACTAACCCTTTTGTCTATAATATTATGTAAGACTCGTGGTAAAGAAATCAAGCCAAACATAAGTATCACGGGTGAGAGCCATACGTCGTTCGTATAAAGCTTTCAATAAAATATAAAGCGTTCAATAAAATAAAATTATTTTTTTTTAATTTGTAAGAGAAAAGTAGGGCAATAGGTTAATAAAATTAAGTTTTACAAAAAATTAAATCAAATTTTTTTTGGCTATATTGTGTAGATGTTATATTTATATACGATAAAGTATTCTCGTAATAAAATATGCATTTGTGTATGTATTGGATCATTTAAAAAGTCACTAGGTACTTTGTCACTAGATGTATGACCATCAACACACATCTGACAAAAAACCGCGGATATTTTTTAGATGACCCAATATATATTATTAAATTATAACTTTACATTTAATTACAATTTTCATGCAATATATTATTTTTTCATATATAATTATTCAATTACAATTTTCATATAGCATTTAATCAATTATTATTTTTAATTTTCTTATTACTATTTAATATTATTATTATTAATTTGAACATTATCTTTATGTAACGAGTTCGTTAACATTATTATATAATTCTGATTTAAAAATATACTTGCTATAAGCAATTTTCATGACACGATCGAATTATGTCTTTTTTTTTTAGAAAAATCATTCTGTAACTTCATAAAAATTCAAATTTATAAGCGCCTTTCCAACCCACAACATGGCGGCGAGTCATGTGACTCACTACATCAAAGGTGCCGACACTCAGTATACATATTGTGTGTACTTATACTGTGGCGTTGCTATGCGGAAACTTTTCTTAATAACAAATACAGTATCTACTTGCATCATGATCCTGAACAAGAATCAAGAGGTTTTAGACATCGGTCGAACACCTTGAGTAAGCCTGGCTCTACAATAGATTTTTAAGCCATAAGGAATGGGCGAATCACAATCAATTATTTTCTTCGTATTCGACTGCAATTGGTCAATTTCTTACGGCTTATGGCTTAAAACTAATGCTAATGCCGGCAATACTGTATGTTGCAAATCAATAAGTATCCTATTTGAAGATAGGTGGCGTTGCTGATGCAAGTTGGCATTATCATCGTGTACTACTATCTTTCAAACGACGACGATACAAAAAGTAATTGCGTAGTTTTGAGCAATTCGTAGCGAGGTATGTTTAGTGTTTTTCGATACAATGGAAAAAAAGCAATATCGGTATAGATGACATCAACTTCGTTTTTATTTCTTCGTACATTTTTCATCCAAAAATAAAAAGTGAATCACAAATCGATATTGATATTTCTATCGATATTGCTCTTTTTCTATTGTATCGAAACATAGACCTTTATATATACTACTACACTGCTAACGCTTTAGGAAAAGCTTATGTGAAATGGATCCCGAAATTGTACGGTAATTCTGCGCATACGTCACGAATTAATTAATTGAAGAAATGCAGTTGGCTGTGTCTTGCGATGTTCTGCATCAGCAGAATACATATATATATACATATATATATATATATATATATATATATATATATATACACACATGCCAAACGTAACTCTCAGTCGTGTGAAGAATAGCGTTTGAAAAATTATATTTTTTGTGGAAATTTAAGAAAAAAGATAGTGCGAGGAGTATTTTATTCTCGAATCAAACAAACATTGGTACTCGATTCTTGCTGACTCGGTTTAACTCGCTTCTTTTATTTTCATTGACTTCTACTGACTTCCTCCCCAGCAAACGAAAATGGATTAAAATGGATTAAAATTTTTTTAATGCGTACTTTAAATCCATGAAAATAGATTGAAATGGATAGAATCCGAGCTGACACTAGTTTAATAATCGAAAAAAAACATTTATATTTAAGAGTTACAAATTTTATTCCTAAGATATTTATAATAATTATACCTGGAATTAACTACTTCAAATTGATATTAAAAAACGCACCTTATGTTCAATTTCTTCACCTTTAGATAACTTTAACTAAGAGATATCTTCCAGAATACAATGGAGATAAGATCTCCTGGATAAGATTATCCGCAACTTATCTGGAAGTGAAGAAATTGGGTATTAGTGCGATTCGAACTTGGGACCTCTGAATTATGAATCTTCTGCGTTACCCGCTACACCATTTATCAATTGGTAAATGTGTTATTCATTCTCTACTTCAATTACCAGCTAAATCAGTACACGAAATTATATAGCTATAATAAAAATATCATCATTTGACAGATATAATAAAATATAAACAATTTACATTATAATGAGACAACATTGGGTAAGTATCGGATAATTTAATCGCTTGGCCGATGTTACGCGTGATTGTAATATTTAGGATGTGTTCGACTGTGATTTGCTAGTGTTAACATTGATAATTCATTTTACTTCCAATCAAAAAGAAACAAAAGAACATTAGTTCAATTATTTTTACGTTACAATTTTTTTTAATTTAGTTGGATTAAAACAAAAAATTTCCTACTTATAATTTTGAATAATTTAAGTAACATTTATGATTCATTTTTAAATAAAAACTTTTTTTATTCAATTGGATTGAAAAACTGCATTTCATATTCAAAATATTGAATTGAGCAGTATTCACATTACACAGAAATTGCTGATTATTTTTAGATTAAAAGACATAGAGATATGTTCTATGCAATTCCTATAAATGAATAAAAATGCATTCAGGATTGAAAAGGATTCATTTTAACATTCATGAATCATTTCTGAACATCTGAATCCATTTTAATCCATTCTGGATTGCTGGTTTGCTGGATCGCACTGTTTTTGCTATTTGCGCTCATTGATTTGCACTAACTTCGTGCTGACTTCGTGCTGACTTCGATTCTTAAACGCACCGACTCGCTAAGACGTTATATTCGTACTGTGATTCGAAAATAACACGTCCCTAACAAACATCGTTGCTCGACTCTCGCTGAGTCGGATTAATTAGCTCCTTATTTTTACTGACTTCTACTAACTTTCTCAGACTGTTTTTGCTATTTGCACTCGTTGATTCGCGCTGACTTCGTGCTGACTTCATGCTGACTTCATGCTGACTTTATTTCTTAAACGCACCGACTCATACTGTAACCGACTCACTAAGACTCATACTGTAACTCGAGACCACAGACTTTTATATATACTACTAGATTGCTAACTTTTTGAAAAAGTGGCCCTCAATTTTGATATAACATTATACGCATGAGAACTGCTCCGCGTGATCGCGTGACGTATATCTGCACACTATTTTGACAGATTAACCTAATTTAACAATTCAATTTCTTTAAACTCGATCTTATTGTATTACGATTACCTACTTAAATTTTCCTTCAAAATCTGATTAATGATATTGTATGGAATTAAAATTACAGAAATCGCTATTATGCAAAAGCAAAAATGTAAAGCATCAGGTCAATGATTGAGTAAATTAAGCTGTATTAGTTAACTAATTAAGATATTTATATAAATTATTGTATATAAAGGAACGTTTCATGATCACGGGTCACTTTTTCAGCATAAACAGTTAAATTGCTAATATAATATTGTCGATTTTGACATAATGCAAAAATTGTGTAGTCGCTAATATAATGTAATATTGTTGACGCAAAAGATGTTATGCTGGTTTTGAGTTCCTTGTATATAAAATCATTGAGAACATGTACATACTGATTGATAGTTGAAAAGTAGATGTCAAATCCTTTATTACAATTGTCAATTGATTGATTCTCAATATTTTGTTGTTGAGCGAAAATTCGGTAAAAATAAAGTCGATAATGTAAAAGTTGTAGTGTTAATCATCGATAATTTGTTGAAAGTCAAATGACAATCAGAGTCAATAATGTAAAAATTACGGTTTAGTAGTCTAATAGTTATTAAAAAGAAAGAAAAATGTAATGTATGGAATTAATTTTTATTCACGGTCACGCGACGAATCGTTAAACTATAGGTTGCGAATATGTATTGACAGTTCCTGATAACAATTATTAACATATCTTTCTATAAACACTGCAAATATCCGTACAAATGCAATATGTCTCTACTCTTCTATCTCTAAGATTTCAGAGAGACACATATTCGTTATTCTAATTTGACAATTTTCATTTCTTCTCGAATTATTAAAGATATATTTTTAGAAAATATTAAACAATTCCATATAATGAGATAAATTAAGAGTCCTGTCCTACAGGCCAATTTCTATTCGATTTCTCTTCTTAAACACACTCGCGAGTGAAGGATAGCATAATGATCAAATCTGAAAAATAAAAAACATCTCGCGTAAATATTCCGTTCGTTTGCCCTCGGAAGTCGCAAATCTTTTTTCTCGTTCGATTTCAGAGCGAAGAAAAAAAGAAGAAAACCACGTTTTGCGGTTAAAGTTACACGTTTTATAATCACGTTAGTTCATACTTTTTTCTTTGGAACGAATATGGCATTCCACAGAAATGAGAAAAGTCGAATAAATTATATACCTCGTGCGACAGTGATCGCAATCATGTTGTATATCTAATCCATGCGATCGTCATCATGATCGGCAAAAGTCGAGTCATTTTTCATCGCGTTTTACGCAAACGGAAACTCGTCCAGAATGACGTAGATGCGTTGACGTTGGCTAAACGATTCTAAGATTTTTTTAAATTACAATTTAGCTTGCCTTTCTCGTGAATAGTACATCAGCAGAGGAAAGTTACACAGAGAAAAATGCGTAAATTACGTGCGTAATGTATGCGTAACATAATGGCAGTATATCGTTTTTATGCTGGAGTATCATGATTCTATTTTTTTTCATTATTCATTGCAATTTCGTTTTTCTAATATTCCTGACAGTTTCTTTGGATATTCCTGGGATATCTTTATTGATAAAAATAAGACTGTTTGACTGTGTTCAACTAGTGAATATAGACAGATAAATAAAATATAAATTAAAAATATTGTGTCACAAATGTAATATCAGGAATAATAAATAAATAAATATATAAATTCCGAGAAACAACTAAAAAATTTTTTTTTAATGTATAACGGATTATATTACTTTAAAAATGAAAAAATGAAAAGATTGCACATGTTTTTTCAAATCAGCCTCCTTTTCCGAAGCATCACCTAAAAGACAATATAAGATAACTTCTTATTATGTATAAATTAAGCGCATTAAAAATTGTATGAAAACCGACCTTAACTCAAAAATTGTATTAATTAATGTTATGAAAGACAAAAAAGATATTCCACTCGTAATTATATGACGTGTTATTCAGCAAGAAATATTAATGTAAATCACTTTAACAGTAAGATTAAGTAATTGATCAATCACATGTAAGACACGTCTAATGACAATTTTACATATAAAAAGTGCATGATATCCTCTCGAGTTTGATGTATACCACCGAATATAGGAGCATGTTATCCATATTGTAGTCTTTTTTAGTCACTGATTTCAGATCTGAAATAAAAAATGTGCAATTCAAAATGACGGATATGGAGTACAAGAATTTTAAAAAATCCGTACATGAAAATCGATATTTAGTGATTTTATAAGTGGTTTTATAAATATCTGATTACTTATACTGTAATCACAATTGTTGAATTGAAAATAGCAGAAAAATGGCGATAATAAGTAAATGTACACGGAATGGTAATTTTAGCGTTATCCATCTTGTATTACGTGGAGGTATCACTTTATTATAATAAGGGCACATTTTTACTTCAGATTGAAATCAGTGACCAAAAAAAGACTATACTCTTGTACTTAGTGGCTATGTGTTAGACTTGAGAGGATATCGCGCACTGTAGGTGACACGCGGACTGATTTGGCACTTTAATTCAATAACTTCTGAAGTGGTCGGAAATTAGTTTTTCAAAAAAGGATTTAAACTAGAAACATATAACTATAAGTATAAATTGTCAGATATTTTTTTTTCTTTCGAATTATTTGGTTTTATATTTCAAAAAATTTGTCAATTTTTTCCGGTTTTTTACGATTTTTCCAAAGTTTTTTTGTTTGGGCTTTGTATAAAACATCGAAAAAGTTTTAATATTGTTGGAATATTTGAGTTAAATATCATAAAACAAAAGACTTCGATATCATTTTTTGTCTAGCGGAAAAAATTAAGTTGCGTCATTGAAGCAACTAATCCGCGCTATTCCTCATTTGATGTTACGGAATAGAGAGTGCGTCATTGTGTTCTAAACCATAAAGTCACTTAAATCATGTTCTTGTAATAAATCGTCGTATTTTGAGAGGTTAAAATAATTTGATGTTGATTGATATGATGGAATAGCGCAATATTGAAACAAATAAAGTGTTACGCCGCAAATCGATCCCTCTCCAGGAGACGAACCCTCGCCCACGGAGTTCTTGAACTAGAGTGGTGTCCATGATGGGAGGGATAACATAGTATGCTCAGTTTGCAAGCGTCTCTCTTTAAATCTCCGCCGTCTCTGTCTATGAATGTCGCGTGAGGGGAAAAGGCTGCCAACTGTGAAACGCTAAAAAAAACATGGGACGATATTCATAGTCCGTTTTTATTTTAAAACTCTTAAATAATGTCTTAAGATGCTAATGTAGTCCTCGGATTGACTTATGACATCTTAAGATTGGATCACATCTTAGGACATCTTAAGATTTGATCACATCTTAGGATAGTCTTAAGTACAAGAATTGACTTTGAATATTGGCCTGTTTCGCGTCATAAGATTAGTACTGAATCTTTCTTTGTTTAATACACTTTATATTTCTCTTTCTATAGAAAGAGAACACTTTATGTTTCTCTTTCGCTTAGGGGCGTACGACTTCTACGCGAAGCGACTCCCGCCTTATCTTCCTCCTCCTTCTGCTAGAGACGCATGATTTTCAGTAGAGTTCATATAAAGAGACTCGACATCGAACCCTTACCACCAAATCGAATCCTTATCATCACTCCTGCGCCGCTCCATTTGAATCCAGTGTCGTAAAAAATAAACATATCAAATATTCAACCTTGCTCCAACCTCCAACACTCTGTACTTCATTGTAGAGTCATTAATCTCCTTGATTTATTAAAGGCAGAATTGAAAAAGAAGAATGTATGTACTCCGTTAATTTCGTTAGCGGAGGAGCTCTGTATTCCGTTAGCCGTTGAGGTTATGTGTGTCAGCTGTGTTACACAGTCCTAGAACATATATAAATGGAAGGGATATTGCCTATACTTGCCCATAGTTAACGCTAATGCAAAAATCTGTGCGAGAAAGAAAGATAGTGAGGGATAAATGTTCTCAATGCGCCGGCGTCGGTTCCGGCGTTCCTTGTTCAAGTGAGGTTGGGAAGCAGCGATTGTGAAGTTTATCTCTCTAGACAGCAGGAACGAAGAATAGACGCATGCGCTTTATCAACATTTATCTGTTACTACATTGGCGCTCGAAATTGCGACGCGCGATATCCTGCAACATGGCATAAAGCTTATTCTACAATGTTTTTTGTTTTTTATTTCTTGCTTTTTATTATTTTTTATATCTAGTCTTTTAGCTTCTTATCTTTTTTATTTAATGTCGCTCGAGATAAAAGTTAACGAGCTTCGAAAGAAACAAGAAATATGTAACATTCACAACAAATATTTATTTAAATACGGAAATAAAATTTTCTTTTTATTCCTTTTTATTCCTAAGAAATAAATCATCTATTTTATTTTATTTATGGTTAATATTTCACAAAAATGTATATTTTGTCATCACAATTAAATTTTTGTATAATAAATATCGAAGAAAACGTAATTAATTCATAAGTAATGCTTCGCAATAATACTTCGACATTTTTCTCTCAGTGTGATTGTAATTGTAAAAATTGACTAATCACAATTGAATATGAGAAGAATATACAACCATTTATATCTATATGCTTACGCGATTATAGAATGGACTTAACAATTCGTTATCACTATCTAAAATATTAGGTGTAGTAAAAAGAAATCCATTATTTTTAATAGATGGCTTTAGTAATCCAATAGATGGCTTTAGTAATCTGTATCATGCGTAGACGAGATACAGCAGCTACCTATTGCTACTAAAGCTATCTATTGGAAAAATAATAGATTTCTTTTTACTACCTAATATCTAACTCACAATGAAATAACTGTATATATAGAGTAATTTTAACATATTTCGTCATCCATTATGAGCAGGTAGAATGAATCGAACTGAGTCGAAAAGTCCTCTATTATTTTGCAATTTTCGCAATAGTTAACAAGATATTAATTACTAAAAATTGCTAAATATTGGTCTTGAATAATTTTTTACTCCAATACTATCAACTTTATAGAAAAGCTGCAAGAGGCAAAAATCATTTATTTTCTTCTCATAAAGTTTTGAGAATTTTTTTAGAATTTTTTAATACCGTATTTTCTCATGTTGGTAAAAATATAATAAAAAAATGTAGTACTAAAAGTTGATAAAAAATTCTAAGAAAATTTTTAGAGAGAATTCTAAAATATATGATTTTGACGAAAAAAAAAAGAATCGGAGCATAAGTTGAATATAAAGGGAAAATGATAGAAACCTGAATAAAACTTTTAGGAGGCAAAAATTGAGACAAAATGTAAAAAAAGCGTACATCTTTTACATTTCGTCTCAATTTTTGCCTTCTAGAGCGGTGCACCACGCACCGGTGCAATCGGTGCCTCCACACCGCCGTAAAACTGTTCCGTTTATCTGAACAGTTTCGTCATTATTTGATGTTATAGTTACATATCTGTACTGTAGATGACGTTGACACACAATTTTAATGTAGATTATATCGGTTTCGGTTAGAAATCAGTGCGTCCATGTGCTTAAAATACGACAAAAAGAGATTGTTATTGAAATTTTATTCGCGTTTTTCTCAGAATGGTGTTTTCAAAAACGATGGACTACCACAAAATTAATTCAAATGTTTTAAAATTTGGCAAATATTGTCAATTGAATTATCTGAAAAAATATCTGTGATTTTTTGCGATTTATATACTTTTTTTGTAATTCATTTATATTGAATTTTTACATGAAAATTGAGTTTTTTTCACACATGCATCATTTTCACATTTTTTAATATTTTTTTAAATCAGACAGATATTTCTTTAGTAAATAATATTTTAATACAAATTAAAAATAATTTATCAAAAATAAAATTTTTGATACTTTGGACCCGTTCTGCTCCATCGTGAATACCTTTATCATGCGTAGGCGAAAGACCTACTGTAGCGCCGCCATATTTTGTTTGCCAGGAATATAATTATTACATACACATATAAACAATATATACACATTTTGTACACTAATAGCGTTTTCACTGGCAAAGCTGGTTCGCACTCAGTGCATTTAAAAAGCCGTCGTAAAGATATACGTTTAATAAAAATATAGAAATGAATTATAAATTGTAAAATCCTCAATATATTTTGTTAATATATTTTGCTATTTGATAAAATATACATTGGATATTTTATTAATTGAGATATCTCACTTTCACATTCCGATTAGATTAGCGTACAACAGCTTTAATATGCACTGAGTGTGCAGCTGTTCTGCCACAGTGAAAAAAGTTATAAGATAAGAGTAACAAATATAAAAAGATATAAAAAATTTTTTTTGTATTATGTATAGTTTTTTAATAATCGACTTCCAAAATAAGATATGACTTTTTGGCCTCCAAAAATAATAACCCCTTAATATACCTATAGTAGAGTAACTCCGGTATATACGCCGCACCTATCTAAATCTTTTTTTATTAAATATTATTTACTATATTTAAAGTAAATGAACTATATCAGTAAAAACTTTATACTGTCTACTATTATGAAAAAAATATTAAAAATCCGAAATATTTATATTTCGTATTAAAAAATGAACTTTTTTAAATTTTTGCATTTTTGCCATATATCCCATAGGGGTAGAATATATGACTCATAAGAGGAGAGAGGGGGAGGTATGTCTCATAAAAAATTTACAAATAATGCATATAAATAAGACATAAAATGACATAACTTATAAAATGCGTTTATAAAGTTTTATTAAGGAATAAGAATGATAAATATATATATAAAATAATAAATAATAATTACATCTTCCCAGATGTATTACAAGTGTTATGACATGAGTAGTGCATTGAATTCAATCTGTGCACTTTGTATGTTTTGGGCATAAATCTCGCCTGTTAAAAATGCCATATATCCTAAACAGATGGGATATATAAGACAACAAACTAAACAAAGAATACAAGAACAAAGTACTTGTATTTTGTTGTACAACATGCTTTATTATTCTTCTACATTCATGTATCACGAAATAACCACTAAGTCTTTTGCATGTCCTACAGCAATCATTTTATATAGATTATAATTTATGATGGCTACTTAATACAGTGACAAATCGATTCAATTCACAATAATTTCATTAATATTAACAGTAAGAAACTGAAATCATAACACAATACTAATATAACATAAAGGCATGTAAGTTGTTTTTGGGGCAACATGTGGGGGACAAAATTATCTTTACTCCTTCTATTTTTTTTGATTTCTATGGCGTATTTTACCGGAATTACTCTATATTATATCGAATAAATTTTCATATTCGAAAAGTCTTCGAATATAGTCTAAATGAATGTATATTACGAAGAATACCTGTTTCAATTCAATAAATAACCGCTGCTACGATACATTTACGAGTCTTTAATCTCATGAGAATCGATCATTTGAATGATCGCTAATTGTGATAATTGTACAGAACAATTTTCTGATAAGTGTTAATTGTAATCGCGACTCGAAGGGTAACATGATGATATAACGAGCAATACGCATCCTATTGATTCAAATCTCACCGTACGAATAACAATAACACATGATAGCGACTTTGTTAGGTACGCAGCGATATAGTGTGTGTATGTACGTCATCTTGTAAAATTACTGTGGTCTACAAAGGCATCGCGATCAAAAAAAAAAAATCTCACCAATGCATCTCGGTCTTCCGCGCTACGGCCGCCGATGGCTGCAAAATTTGAAAGAAATTTGATATACACGATTTATTTCGACTTGACACTTCGCGTTATCTTTTCAGTGCCCGTGTCTGATCGAAAAGATAATCAATACAGCGAATCGGAATGATTAAAGAATTCTTTAAAAAAAAAAAATGAACGTCATTATTGTGCTCTGTAATGGAAGAATGATGTTACTTAACTTAAAAATAGTAACATGCACTTCTTATATACAATGTAATATTAATATGCAAAATATAAAATATTTTATGTAAAGAAAAACATATATTAGTACATCTATCATACAAAAAAACTATACATTATATGTAATATTTCGTATTAACTCTACATTACTCGCGTAATTTTTTTCACGTATTTGCGTGAAAATCATCTTAAAGTTACATATGAATCGGAAACTTTCGGCAATCATTATATCTATATATACATTTATATATGTTAAACAACATTATATCTTAATTTTCATAGTTTCCTTTGATGATTCATATTTTCAATTAAAAGTTGAAATATTTTATATATTCTTTAGTTGCAAAAGAATTTTTTTTAATTGTGAAATAATTTATACTAAATGTAACAATATATATAAATAGCATTCATAATTCTAGTGAGTTTATAAGAGCCTAAACATCCTAGTAAACATCCAGAATAATAAAGGGTTAACATATAATACTAATGTGCACAATATTAAAATAGAATTTGGCAGAAACTTATTTCCTTAGATGATATAAATTTTAAATATTATTTTTAATTTTTTGATAATTACTAAAAACTTTTTATTCTTTAGTTCGTGTCGCTATCGATATTGTTCTAACGGCTTCCTTTTACTTCTTATGATTTCTTTGCCGTTCTCTGCTATCAGCAGCATCTCATTTATGACGTTATCCAACAATTTCGCAAGGATTCTCTTTCTCCTACATCGCGTTTCTTCGGTCGGCAAATATAAGACGACGTGTGAACACGTATATATAGTCACGTAAAGTCACGGCTTCGATAATCCGAGAATGTTTGTGTATATAAGTGCAGAAAAACGATGTGGCGCGATAGAACGTTAGCAGCACTAGATGCAATATTGCCGATCGCCAGTACACGCGAAATAAGACGATATCTGCTTGTGTATGACGTGATCTAACCGGATCTGCTTTACGTACTTACGCGGAGAAAAGTACGACTCCACTTTTCCATCTAGTTTGTCTACTAACCGGAGATCCAAAGTATCTCGGACGAAAATGGCCAGAAAAGTCTGTCACGTCATATTGATTATTTCATTGTTGACTAGGTAAGTTTTTCTCGGTAGTTAATTATTTTTTCCCAACTATTCAACAAAAAGGCGATATACCACATTTACTGCCAGCGCTGAAAACCTATACGTTACGTGCACTACAAAGGAGGAATTACCAATTTTCGAAGATTTCGTGATCATTTTCGGAGATCATTTTATTTTTATGTTTTCTTATGTATTTTTCTTCGTAGAAACTGAAAATGATTATTATAATAACACTAGACTGAAGGAAAAATTGATATAAAATGAATAAAATCCTTATTCACATCATTATAAAATCACTGTTATGCCTCAATGATTTAGAAATTAATTCCAAATTGAGCCATATGTGAGTAATATTGCATCAAAAAACGTTAATTAGGTTATATTTTTCATTAAGACATTGTTACAAAAAAATTAATAATCTTATGAAAAATATGAAAACTTAAATACAATTATACATCAATTATCGCTTTCCAATTAATCGTCTTTACGAATCATTTTGTATTTTTAAATTTGATTTATATCGACTATAATGTATTAATAATTGACAACGAAAAAGTTCTCTTATTAAAAAATAATAATAAATGACGAGATATCCTCTTTCTTTTTATTCGAACTTAGGATCGACAGTGGTAAAATTATATATTCTTCTATTTACATATTTATACATACACACATATAGCGGGTGTCTCAGATTATCCGTACATCCGTTTTATTTCGAAAACAGAGCATTTTAGAAAAAAACGTTTCAGATAAAAGTTGTGAGGTTCTATTTAGTGATCTGATTAGTCTGACTTTGGGTGGCGTCACCAAGATCAGAACAATGTCACTTTGAATTTTTTAAATGGAACTCTCTATTTTTCATTGCATATTCTTGTAGCACACCTCAAGAGCTTTCCAAAATACTATAATAAAATAATTTTTCATAAAGTACCTTTCGAGTTATAAGGCTTGAAAGTTACAATACCACCGGCATTAGCATTACGTAAGGTGTCCGACCGACGGCTAAAATCTCTTGAATGTTGTGTTCAGGATCATGTCCTGAATAACATTTAAGATCAATTGATAATTGTTTCTCTTATTTCTATTTTTGTACTGAAAATTCATTTTTATGATATTAAAAATTATATTAAAAATTTAATATATTATATATATATATATTAGATATTATATGTAAAAATTTTATTTATTTATATATATATATATTATATATATACATATACCCGTACATATGCAGCACAGAAACTTATAGCAACATTGCTGCAACATTTCAATGTTGCATATTGCAATACAATGTTGCAGAAATATTGCGAAGACTTCTTTTTGCAATATTACTTCAGCAATGTTGCAGCAGTATTTTTAAAATATTTCCAGCAAGAGACACAAATTGACAAAAGAATCATCCTTGTTCAAAAATCAGTAAAAAACAAAGACAAGAATGACTCTTATCACTGTGTCGATTTGTACCTCTGCTAGAAAGTTGAGTCACTTGAATGTTAAGACTTGTATATATTGATTTGTGTATAACTCAATAAAGTAAGGACCTGGACATAATGGAAGAATAGGAATTAATGATAACGTTTACATGGCACACTTAATCAGATTTCATAACATTTATAGTTATGAAACTGACCAATCACATAATTATATTTCTCTGAAAAATGGAATGAATAGTTTGTTTCTAACTACAAATATTATTAAAATTGATTAATGTTCATTTCTACCAATATAGATTAATTTTAATCTTAGTTCAACTTATCTTTTTTTAGTTCTAAAGATTAGAAAAAAAACGAAGAGTAAGTTGAACCGAGATTAAAGTTACATTAGTGGACGGGCATAAGATGTAAACGTAGTCAATATCTATAATTTATAGGAATTGTGCCTATAATTTATAGACATAAAAATTAGAAGTAAGGATATATAATACACAATGGACACAATAATAAGATATAAGTATAATATAAAAAATTAGAAGTAGAAGTTAAATATAACATATTGTACAATGAATACAAATAAAATATGACTTCATAATTAATTATGTCTATATATTTTATAGGCGTGTTTCGATATGTACAGCCAGTACTGAAAATTTATAGTATATTTATGTATATTTATGTATAATAAATATATTTACAGGGTGACTCATTGGAGCATAATTAATAGTGATTTTATAACGGTACGAATAAGGATATTTTATTCACTTTATATCAATGTACCAGTTTTTCCTTTAGTCTGGTTATTATAATGATCATTTTCGGTTTCTACGAAGAAAAATACATAAGAAAACATAGAAATAATACGATTCCCGATTTTACTTGCAAAACCAAGTAAAATTGGTACCCTCCTTTTTAACACTTACGATTTCGAAACACAATCGAAGATACCGATTGCCATCGACGAGATACTATTAAAGACGGTCGGCGCTTATGGAAATTCGCGTGCCTGTTAAAATTTAAGTGATTAAGGCTCAGTTGCACCAATGTTACTTTGATTTTAAACAAGGCTTAAAGCCAAAGTAACATTGGTGCAATCAGGCCTAAAAATAAAAAACTAATAATACGATATTAATTTCATGATTTATTAATTTCGAAAAACATGTACATATATGTTTAACACTTAATAATATTCAATTTTTATTTAAAATTGTAATTTTAATGTTATCATCGAGGTTGATTATCAATAGAGATGATTAAAAAAAGAAAAAACTGCAGAGACAAAATTATAAGTTTCCGGCAATATATTAGATATTACACCATTAAAGATATGCATAATTATTTATACATCATTTATATAATCAAAAATCACGAATTTAATAGTATATTATTGAATATATTTATGTTTTTAATATAATTATCATTAGTTACATTTTTATTAATTGTCGGTAACGTCATCGTTCTTCAATTATCTTCGGGTGCCCTGAGTCTCATTGATGGCCACGAAAATTTGCCAGGCCGACAATTTTTAATAATATCTCGTTGATGTGATTGCGCAATCGAGACTGATGTTTGTCTCAAGATCTCGCAAATTAAACAGAATCCAAATTGATCAAACAAGCGCGAGTAAATGTGAACGAACAATTTACATTGTGAGATACACATCGTTCATTGAAATGAATTGTTCGTATATTTGCTTGATCTGGATTCAATTTTAAACTATAATTATGAATCAACAACTATTTTCTGAACGCGCCAAGCATTTAATGTCTGCGCAAATCATAACAGAATTTAATTATCATTATATATGTTTTTATTCATGGTCAGAGTGTATAAATTATCGCATTTTACAAATGCACGAACTGTAATTTGCCTCAATTGCGAATACGTGTCTAGGCAAATAAACGAAGAGTATAATTTATCATCGATTCCCGACAGTTCTCGATACAATTTTTTTATTTACAGTGCTCATCTGGGGATGGCTGCTCCTAATTGGGTGACCGATTTTACAAACAATATCAATAGACAGGTGGCGAGTTTGACGCAAAATTTGGAAAGACAAATAAATTATACAGTACAACAAACGCTTGCGGAAGTCAACAAAACACTCGAGAATCTACCAAGAGGTAATTAATCACAGAATATTTTACAATATCTACTGATATTTACTTGATTTAAGAACTGCATCAATATGTAATAAAAACTAAACATACACTTAATATTAGGTGTTGGAATTAATTCGTAGCGTTTTACAAGTGATGGGAAGTACTTTCATTAATGTATTTTTTAATGCTCATGTGAAATAAATAACATTCTTTCATTAAAAAACGCTACGAATTAATTCCAACACCTAATAGCATAATTCAATTTTTATTTAATTTAAATGAATAATCGAAAAGTTCAAAAAATTTTTAAAAATAAATTAAATCTTTGCATTATTTATATATAATATATATTTTTTATGCAACTAATAAATCTATAAAAGGTACAATAGAAATCATAGCATTAGGGGAGAGTAGTTTAAATTGGACCTATTTGCAGTTTTTGCTCTCTATAAGGCATAAATAAAATCCGATCATAAAACCAAAGATGCCGTTAGAAAAATCATTTAATTTCTTTCATTTTTATTTGATACCATTTCATTCCTTTCATTTTTTATCCATTTTGACGTATTTCTTATCTGTTGAGGTATAATGGAAAATGTAAAAACACTTTCGGTTCCAAATCGGACCATCCCCTGATCTAAATCAGACCGTCTTATTTTTATGGACTTTTAAATAAAATTTTACAAGATTTTAGTTTATTTTTGTTAGTATTGAGCAAAAACAAACAATTTGATAGTCAAAGATACAAATTTTATTCAAAAAATTACTGATAATTTGTATTTATTACGTCCAAACTCCGGGCATATCAGTGGATCGGTTTAGAGAGAGAAGGAATAAAAAGAATGGAGTATGGAAAGACGTTAAAGTAGACGCTTTGTCTCGCATGCACCCGCATGGATGGAATGAGTCAAACTTAGGTGACTCCAAAACATAGATTAATGTCTCAGATGACTCAGATTTCAAGAGTTGTATGATCGTGCGCCCTATTTTGGATCAAAGAACTGAATCCTTTTACCGGGACAGGACCGTGCGCGGAGAATTTATGCTAGCAAGATGTAATACGAGGAAATAATAAAAGAAATTACGAGAAAATCGTTCTAGTTAAGTATATACAGGGTGTCATTTTAATCTATCACCCCAATTATTTCCGTTCCCTTGCATTTTACAAGAAAATGTTTCAGACAAAAGTTGTATGGTTTCGAGAGGGACATAAGATCATCAGGTATCATTGATTTGACCTTGGGTGACATTGTGAACGTTCGCGAAATGAAGAAATCATGCACAATCCACTAAACGTAACATATTATTAATAATAGAATTGAAATCAAAAAATTCAAATAATCTGAGTTTGATGATTCATGATATTTTATTGATTTAATGTTCCTTAGATCAGATCTGGTCGGTTCAATCGCAGTATCATTAGTTAAAATAGTTGTTTTTGCCCGGTTTTCGTTCCCGACCGGTATTTTTACAGGAAGCGCTTTTGGAAATGGACAAATGGATTTCATTCAAATTTATTTTTATCTTGCTATGTTCGATTTACCGATCAATTACTGGGCAGGAAGTCAATTTCTTGGAAAACGTCAAGATCCAATGGTCAAATGCCTGTTGTTATCTACTGTACTGTAGATTCGATTTGGACATCCAAAGAGAGGTTCGACACGGGTCCTTTCGAACTTTTGCAATAAATTTTACAATAAACCGCAAATGATCACAAAACACTTGATATTTTTGAATTCTACACTTCAATTATCTTAAATCAATTATCTTTCAAATTTTTAACATCTTTTAAATAATGATTTACAAGGATTGTCTTTTTTTTTTAATTTTTCGCACGATAACTGAAAATACATATTTGCGTCTATTCTATGAACGTTATGGTAGAGAACTGTCAAACTGCTGTCACATGTTTGGTGTCTTATAAGGACTTTACATTATAAATAGCACGCAAATTTGCTTAACCATATTCATTTAAATTAAAAAGGTCCTATTTAGAACACGGTCCGATTTACACTCTCCCCTATGTTTATGTATACATACGAAGTGCATTATAAAATTAAATAAATAAATTTTTCATTTCATATTTATACTTTCTTTATCATTGATATTTTTTTATCTTAATTAATTAATATAATTTCATCTACTATTTTTTTCAAGTATCAGAAGGTCGATTGTATATCTCAAATATGGAGAAAAATGACAACAAAAATAATAAAATTCACATTTGAATTTAAAAAGAAGACGATTACGGGATATTCAAAATCATTTGAATTGCCAAATAATACATTTAGAAAAAATTATATAGATTAGTAAATAAATATATTAAGTATATAAATATGTAAATTGTTTAAATAACTAAGATGATGAAGTGGCATATATGGTCAAAGCAAATCGCCATGTGTTATAATATTTTTTACGTAATATAATCAACATAAAGGAAAGAGAAGATAAAAATAAATACGCAATGAAAATTTTTTGTGCAGATGGACAAGGACGTTTAATAACAAATGGACAAATAATAACTGGCGGCAACATCATAAATGTCAAATCTGTAAATGGTGCTAGCATGATACAGACAATCAATTCTGGTTATAAAAACGGAGAACCATACGTGATTGTTGTTAATGAACGAAATGATGGAAATTATCTTTATCACGACGAGACTACTTACTATCCAAAAACTAATGCTACCGAGAGAATTCACTGGAGATTGGATCTCACAAATCCAAATGCTGAACCTGAATTCTTCCCGAATGAGCAATAAAACAATACGTTTTTATTTTCATGTTCTATATTACGGTATACAATTTGTTTTGCTTGATCCATTATTGTACAAATTTTTCTATTAAACGTATTTGGCTGAATTTTAATATATAGGGGTTGCTGATTACAAATTTTGAAAAAATTTTAAAAATGTTATTTAAACAATTTTTTTTGTTAATTTTTTAACGAAGTGTGACCGTCAAGTAAAATCTGTCGGAGATTATTCAGGGTCATGACCTTGACAACATGTCAAGGTCAAGAGCATTGGAACTTCTTTTGTTATTGTCAACATTTACCCAAATTTTTTTGTATTTAATATATTTGATTGTTGTAGTTTTATATTTGGCGTAGCATTTCCAGACTGCTTTTTGTAATTTGGGATTAACATAGCATAAATAGAATATTTAATATACCGGTTTCTCAGAAACCTCTGTCGGTTTCATTTAAGGAGCTGCTGTATTTTTTGAAGATAATAATAGTAGTTATTTTAATTTTTTTCTAGATTTATTATTTCTTTTTAGTTTTAGTTTAATTATTAATACTTACTAAAATGTGTTAATTATATTAATTATTTATGATTAATGTTATTTGAATCTTTGAAGCTTTCGATTAAAAAAATTGTTTTGCCTTTAATATTTTTATTTAATAAGGTAAAGTGTACAGTAATTGACCATTTAAGCGCTGAAATTTAATACTTACTGTAATCACTATTGAAATTATTTGAAATTTGAATTTGATGTAAAGCGAAGTTCAAAAAATATGTCAGATATAAAAAACTTTTAATAAGACCATGTTTTTCATTTTGTAGAAACTTTTATTCAGAAAATGATACCTATTAATCACAGTTATTGAACAGAAAAATGACAGTGATTGATCATTAATATGAAAACCATAAAAATGAAGATAAAAATTCAGAAAATCTTTTTCAAGTATAGGACAGGAACTCATTATTATTTTGATGTTTCAGCAGTTTAGTTTTTCTAAATTTAAACGTTGATTTAGATACACCATATATTCGTACTGCTGCATTTAGCCCCATATAATAGGTATAAAGAGAATAGCATCAATGCGTGTTTCTAATGCTGATTGGTTCCGCATTAGGTGTCCTTACTATTAGTTAGAAAGAAGACAATGTTAAAAAAAGAATAGGTTAAGACAAGGAATTGCGTCATATAGATACCCCAGATATAAGACATCAAATGGCGACTTCCGGCTAATTGGTGCTACTCTCTATATACCTACTCTAGCATCATACCTTTACGAACGGCATCTACGACATTGTTAAATGCCTCTTGAGTATTTCATACGACTTACTTTAGGCATTTTGATGAAAAATTAAACCTACAATATTATAACAACTCAAAATAATAATTTCCCAGATAGCAACGTGTTTGTCTTGTTGGCAACTTAATATCTTCATGATATGATAACGTTAAAGCTGCGTTCGCTTTGGCGCTCGCGAAGCTTGTGAGCATCAATTGTCTTTGTTTAATACTTAATGAGCAACAAGGATGAAACGATGCTTAAAGCGTTGTGAGCTCAAAGTGAACATAGCTTGAGTAGCAATTTGTCAGCAGTTAGTCGACAACTTTAAAATCGTCATCAAAATTTGTATTATTGCCGACAACATAAGATAACATTGACGCAGCTACTAAACTTACTGTTTAACTGCTGACAATACATATACACATTGTTGTCTACATATGTGTATTCGAAATCGTTCGAAGATAATGACCGCAACACAGACTCTTGCATAATGCATAATGCATAATGCATAAGGAAATCAACCAATCGCGCGCGAAATTTTTCTTTTTCATGGAATGGCAGGAAAGGAAAGATTAGTTAATTTGCTTATGCGTTATACGTTATGCAAAAATCTGTGCTGCAGCCTTAAATCTACGGCAAGTTGACAATATCATAAGTAATTACAAATTTGTGCTATTTTACTGAGACATGCTTTGCTTTCTGAGTTTATTTATGAGAAATAATTATCTAGTGAATAATATGTGAATTACAATGAATGGTCAATAACTATAAAAAATAAACTTTCTCAATTACAATTATTGATCATTCTTTTATTTTCGTAATTGTTGTATGAATTAAAAAAATAAATATGTAGGAGATATTCATAAGCTTGTATTAGCGATATATGATAAACAATAAAAGTTATATCATTAATTAAACAATTAATTTTTCATAAAAATATAATTTACCTATTTGAATATATACGCTTAACTGTTAAGTATTTCTTAATTATGTACTACAGTTTTTCTTGCGAGTTCAATTTACAGGCTGGAAAGTAAAAAACGGACTGTAAATTGAATATTTTATTCATATATAAAGTTAATAGAAATCAGTTATTATATTGTGAAATTAGCTGTTAATTTGACTTGGATTTTAATATGTCAAATATTAATTATTGACATAGCCATTTACACTTTCCAGGGAGTTTTTTGTGCGTCAGAGCCGTGGTTTGTTTATTGGTCATTTTATTTGGCGAATCATTTAGATTGAGAAGGAGAAGTGAGTGGCGATTGGATTGTAGTGGAATTATATATTCTTTTAATGAAATAAAAACGTGAATTTCTTGTAATCATTATAACTTAACTTATTTGAATAAAAAACTTAAAATAACAGGACTTTTAATGTTCAAAGTATGAGATGTAAAAGGCTAATAAGAGTCAGAAAACATAAAAAAATCTCCATTGTTCATTTAACATAAGTATAATTGAAAATAAATATAACAAACAAGAAAATAAGAAAGTTAAAACGCTACAAAATACAACACTAAATACAATACATGTTTTGACCTTATATTTAGACCCTCTTCCGATGTACAAAAAAAAAGTACAGTAAAAATTATTATT
Organism: Acromyrmex echinatior; assembly: GCF_024713525.1. Lineage (NCBI taxonomy): Eukaryota > Metazoa > Arthropoda > Insecta > Hymenoptera > Formicidae > Acromyrmex > Acromyrmex echinatior. Next base: position 8,320,251 of record NC_141857.1, read on the forward strand.
AAAAGATTAAGAAAACGACTGTTTCGTTACATAATTAGATGAGTGTTAAAACAGAGAAACGGAAAATTGTTTGTCAACGATTGCAAAAATTTCTCGTTGTTTTAATGAGAACGTAAAGAGACAAAAACGTTTTAAGTTATCAAAACTAAAAAAATTTTTAAACAAGCATAATACATCTCTCTGGTAAAAACTCATCTCAGAGTCCGATAATTGAAAAAATCCATGTTAATATTTTAAAAACTCGTAACCTATTTGTAAATAAATGAGCTATATACTTTTGATAACAAATATTATATAACAAAATAATATCAAATGACACAAAATTTCCTCTTCTTAATATTTTACATTAAATAACGTTTACATAAAATCGTTTCTACACAAAAATACAGAACTTAATTTTCCAAATTATCACGTATTCGAGTTACAGCAGAGCTCGGCACACAACCAGTTCCGATTAATTACAAATATCCGATTTCAATATACACGCCCGCCCGCACGCACGTACGTACGCATATATATATTTAAGCCCGATCGCAGTCGCTTGAAGGGAAAAGGCTTTCTGAAATGTTGCAGATTTTGATTTTTTTATTGAAAGCGTCAAGGTTGTTATTGCAATCAATACCCTTATTAATACCCTTATTTCAAAATAGACGGACTCTCAGAAGAGTGCGAGGGATCATCATACTGGGTCAAAGTGATAAATTTTTTCTGAAAAAAAAAAATCAATAGCGATAAAGTTGAATTTTTGTCTATTACTTAATTTTGATATCAATTGTCGAGAAATATGATTCCTATGGACCTTTTCGATGGTCACGAAAGCAGTCATGCCTACCCAAATATAAACAATTTTACATGAAATAAAAAAATTGTACGTATTCGGGGAGATATGGCTGTCTTTGTGACCATATAAAAGGTATGAGAATCATATTTCTCGACAATTGATATTAAAATTAAGTAGTAGACAAAAATTCAATCTTTTCGCTATCAATTTTTTTTCAGAAAAAATTTATCACGATCCTTTGCACCCTTCTGAGAGGTATATATGGGAGTCTGCTTGTCTTGGGATAAGAGTATTAACTATCGATTGCAATAGTATTCAATCTTGATGCTTCCAATAAAAAAATGAAAGTTACAACGTTTGGGAAAGCCTCCCGTTCAAGCGATCGCGACAGAGCTTAAATATATATGTATTGTTTTTATGTTTTACACGAAATAAAAGGTTGCCATACTTGTTGTTATGGATAACAATACTATAGTATCTCTGGTTTAGGCCTCTTGGTCTAAATTATATAGAATTTTCTCTATTTCTTGGTAGACGATATCACCTCGAATTTAATATTATGTTTTATCAGTTGCTCGATCAGAGATGTTTTACCGAACGCAGCACCGGGAGTAAATACTCCTCCACTGTAAAAATATAAATACATAAAAATAAAAAATCAAAATTCAACATGTAACTACATGTAACTACGTACAACAATTAGGAAATCATATTTAAAATCTGCAAATTTTGTCAATATTTATGAAACAATATCTTCGCTTGCAAAGATCACAGGACAATTTTTCTGGATGCGTTTTAAAGGATAAAATTTCTATTTTGAAACAGTTTATATGATATTTGCTATATATCCCATCGAATGGTCTTTTTCGCGAAGATTAGAAGCAAAGTCGTGTTAAAATTCTAAAAATTTCATGACTGCCACTTTTCACAGGCAAAATATGAACAGACCGAAACATCTTATTAAGTACATATATTTTAAAGTACGGTTCCCTTGGAACCTGAGAATTCAACTTCTAGGCACGCTAAAGTAATTGTCGAGGTCTCATTATAAAGAAAAAGTTTCAAATTTTAAAATATATGAGATTTTTCGACTTTGCCCATGAAAAGTTGCAGTCATGAAATTTTCAGAATTTTAACACGATCTGCTACCGATCTTCGCGAAAAAGACTATTGGACGAGATGCAAATATGTAAATTGTTTCATTGATATTAAAGTAGAAGTTCTACCTTTTAAAATGCACTCAAAAAAATTGTCCTGTGGTCTCTAGAAACAGAGATCATTTCTTAAATATCGACAAAATTTACAGGTTTTAAAGTAACCTAATTATTGTACGTAATGTATAATTGTCTTTCAATTATCTCTAACCCTCAACTACATGAGTGAGTCATTTGGACTCGGGTGAAAATTTTAATCGGCCGCTACTTTTGTAGTGGTTAATATTGTAGAGTTGAAGTAAAAAATTTGAAATTTTTCTCTGTCGATCGTCGTAATGCAATTATTTCGTTGTTATCTTAATGCTAATGCAAAAGTTTGATTTGGACGACTTGGACTCGTCGAATTCGACAGATTTTTGCAGAAAATGAAAATTCGTGTTTAGTAAGTTTATTAAAGCTATTTCAAATTTATTTATTGTCTTTTTATAATTAAAACGTATATTGTCAAAAAAAAGCATTTTTGCGAGAGGCATCTTGATGAAACTATGACTCTATTTTTTCGGAGTTATAAAAGCATGAATAAATAATGACGTCATTATATATTTAAAATAAAATATTTTCATTGCATTTTTAAAGAAGAAAATACCCGATATATTTTCGATATCATTATTCCGAGCATGTATAAAAATATCCCAATTCACTGCAAATAATTAACTTTTTGGAATGAATCAATGTAACGTATTTGTTTTTCTTAAAGTTCACATTTTCCTCTTTTCAAAACACTACTTATTTTGTACTACTTTTTTTTCACAAAGACTTTTTGAAAAAAAAAAAAACTTATTATTGCACTCTTCACAAATTGTTCTTTCATATTTCTTGGCATAACTTTTTTTAATCATTATCAAAATCTTTTTATGTTTTGATAATTTCGATTCTATACATTCTGACATTTTATTAGAAGAAAAAATATTTTCCATTGAGATCTGTGATAATTGCAGAATCAGTCAAAAATGCCATAAGTCGGACTCAGATATGTAAAATAAGACTCTAAAACGAGATATGTAGTTGAAGGTTAATTAATTATCTTATATTATAAGTGAATAATTTTTAAATTAAAAAAAAAATGACTACTAGATGACTACTAGACAGTTACAGTGAGTAATTAATAATTTATTAATTTACTAACTTGCCAGGTATTTTATCAGTTTCATTAAGAATTGTTGTTGCCGATAAGATCGCTATTATGCTAGTCATCTCATATGCGGGAGAATCACCAGAGACTCTGGTGATTACTTTCTTATTAGGTGGATCTGTGTGTTCATCAGTAGGTTCAGACAATTTTTCAGTCCATCCACTAGCTTTGAACGTAAGAGAAAAATGTACCGATTTGTGCATTTCCGGATTTGGCTCCTCATGACTTATTAAACCGTATGAAAATAGAGCCGGATACTGCAAATATCGCAATTTATTGTATTATCTAAATGATTTTGACAATCGCGGAAGTACTTGCACACATACTTTTAGAAGTAAATTACGGCCGCATGCTGTGCGAGACAAAACTAACAAAAACATACCAGCAATGGCCACAATCAGGAATTCGAAGAAAGACCTAATAATAAGCGTATAGACTTTAACAAAAATTATTTGTCAATATTCATTTCTATCGGTATCATACTGACTTCCATGTAATATAAACTTTAACTTGCGCAGGCCTCTCTTTATAGTTGTCATATAAGAATCGCTGTGTACGAAGAGCTACTGAACGATCGGCACTCGGAAATGGTATGGACCATCCTTCAGAAACATCGCTTCGATGCAATACACTTCTGCAAAATAAGTGAAATTATTAACCCTTACCGTTAATATAATTACTATTTCTTTCTTTTATCAATATTGCATTAACTTGTATATTTTCTAAACATTTAATATGCATAGAAAATTTACTTATGTTTGACAAAATGTGATTTATGTATATACGCAAGACATATAAGATATAGAACTGTGTGTACCTTGATTTTAGTTTCGGTGTGAATTCAGGCAACTTAATAGGATATAATTTTGTGCGTAATGCCTGTACTTCTTTTACGTGAGCCAGACTGTCTATTGTAGATTCCCAAGATGCATAATTAATTAATGGACCTTTCTTGTCAGTGCTTAGCCACACGCTCATGTATATTTCAATAGCATTCATTTCTCCTTCAAATTTCTGTTGCGTGAAAATGACTCCCAAATCACTAGGAATACAGTCAAAACCACAAGCGTTTACTATGTAGACGCCAGCTTCTTTTGCTGCTTCATTATATTTTAATTGCATTTCAATCATGAACTATAAAATATTGAAGATATCAGAGAGAGAAATCATTAATCGATCATTGTACTGTTGTACAAACATTGTTAAATTACCTGTTCTTCACCAGTGACATCAACATAATGAGTACGAGTAGCAATGCATGTTTTGATAACTGGTTCTCCATAAAATCTGTATGGACCGCAACAATTGATAAGTATCTTTGCTCGCTCCGTCATTTTCTTGAGAGATTCCTCATCTTTTATGTCAGCCAGAATAATAGGAACGTCCTCTGATAAGATACATGTAATATAACATTTTTGCTAATAAAATGGTTTACTATTACGATTGGAATAATTAGTTCTGAGTTTTAAACGTACCAATATCTAAGGCAAATTTCTTAACAACTGCATCTAAAGCTTCTTTCCTACGACCAGCAATACCAAACTTCATTTTCCGATCCTTACACATTTGGGATGCATTTTTCACTACATATTTTCCAGTATATCCAGTGGCACCAAATATTACTATATCTAAACGATCATCTGCCATTTTTCTGTAATCTATAGCAAAATATCATTAAAATCATTAATATTTTTTACAACTTTACGTTTAACTTGACAAAAATATCTTTTGTTAATATAAATCTTATAAAAAATTTAAAAAATGCTCATTAATATATTTATTATATTTATCAGAAGTAATTCATTAATTTTTATATTATACAATATTATTTTGTTCTTATTTAACCTGGCGTGAACTAGGTGATAAAGTACCTACCTAAAGTACCTAAATTTAAAAGTACTTCATAAGATACAACGAATCTCTCACTAAATAAATATAAATAAAATATTCAGAATTATAAGAAAATTATGTTTATTTTAATCAAATTAATTTAAATAAATTTATAAAATAATTATAAATAATAAATTTTAAATAAATTAATAAAATTTTAATCAAATTAACAATTTTCAACGTTAAAGAGATCAATGTGTCGGGTATGACATACCCAAGGGTGTGACCTAGCTCACACCTAGCTCACACCAAGTTAATATATACATATATATATATAATTATTATTAAATAAAAACAAAGTAACAATATAAAGAAAAGTAAATAGAAACTGTTTATGTTAAGCTTAACTAAAGGCTCCAAAGATAAGCTCACAGGAAATAAACAACCCCAACAAAAAATTTTTCATGCATGAATATGTATAAATATGTATAAATAATTAAAGAGATAATTTTCACATTTTTGTTTTAGAAAAAAAACAAGCTTGGAAAAATGTAAAAAAAATTGCTCATAATTATGCGTAATTTTATATATAATTATACATAAGTAATTTTTTTATATTTTTTCAAACTTGATTTTTTCTAAAATAAATAGTACGAAAATTACATTTTTAATTATTTTTAATGTTTTCACATTACTATTATTATTTCTATTACATTGAAAAGTAATTTTACACAAGAAGGAAGGATGAGCATGTATGGACATATTTTATATATAGTTATACATGTTTATGAATATTTATACGTGTTTATGTATGTTCATACATATTTATATATATTCATGCATGAAAAATTTTTTGTTGGAAATAAAAAATTAGTAAGAACCGACACGAGTAATTCATGTGTAATAAAAAACTGCATATATTAAACAATAAAATTACAGATGTCTTAACCTTTGGTATTGGATTCTTTTCAGTGTATAAGAAATAATATAACGTCAATATCCGTCAATATTCATTTTTTGATATGTTTGTCTTCGCCGAGATGTAAACCCATCTCCTATCGTTGCTATTTAATGCTAGCTCAACAGGAATATTAGTAAAAAGGGATATTATATCAACGAAGCCAAAACATAATTAGGATCAAAAACAGAACCATTTAAATGCTCAACTAAATGGTCTCTAATGTAACTGGGAGCTTTTGGAATACTATCACTAATTAAATTGTGTAAAAAAAGAGAAAAATTATATAATGGACTGTTGACACATGAAACAATCACTCTCAATGGTAACCCTCCTTATATATTGGGTCATCTAAAAAGTATCCGCGGTACTTTGTCACTAGATATATGACCATCAACACACATCTAGTGACAAAAAACCGCGGATACTTTTTAGATGACCCAATATTTTAGTCAGACCGTAAGCTCTAAGTATAACACTATCGGATGTAAGCAGTCTACAGTACGTTAGTTCATCAATAAATTGATCTCGCTTCCATCTCACCAAAAAAGTGCGTAAGTCTCGAGTTAATTTTTTACTTGGATCTTTATTAACAAAGACGTAAGTATTTGTGTCTGAGAGAATCTCCTCCATTTTTGATACATAGGCATCCAGAGCAACGGTGACATTATCGACATTTGTAATGAGTATATTAGGATGGTTATTAATAAAACTCTTGGTAGTGCGTAACCATTCCAAAATTAGTTTGTCAATAGATGTAAGAGAAGGAAAATTATTGTGGAATCTATTGAGAATTGGAAAGGAATTATTCCTGACAAAATTAATGATATTATTAGGACGACCAGTAATATTATTTTCTATATGTTTAATGAATTCAATCAAGGTACTGTCTTTGTTGTATTTATTGATTGGAAGCCCGAATTTTTCGCCAAGTTGCAAAAGATAACGAACCTCTAAGGGAATGTCAATGTCACTTAGGTAAACCATTTATCATGTAAAAAGTCTAAAGGAGGAGCCTCATCAAAAATGTCGGGAGCAATATCAATTCTCTCAAAATTAGATTGGATATTATACGAGTATTTATCAACAACGAGTTGAATACTTGAAGGATAATTATTAGTGTCTTTAGGAACAACTTTTGAATTATGTTGTTCAGGATCATGTCTTAGATAACATTTGTAAATATCAAGGTCATTGGAAGTTATTCAACTTCTTATTTTCATTTTTACGTAAAAATGAATTTTTAGTGCAAAAATAAAAATAAGAGAAATAATCTTCAATGGCATATTGATCTAAGCCATCACGCATTGGTCGGATACTTTGGGTAATGCTAATGTCGACGATATTGTAACTTTTAAGCCTTACAACTCAAAAAAGTACTTAATGAAAAATAACTTCATTACAGTGTTCTGAAAAATTTTTGACACCAACTATTAAATTCTGGCATAAAAAATAAGATGATCCATTTAAAAATAAATATTTGACCTTGACGTGATCTTGGCGATGCCAAGGTCAAACTGATAAGATCTTTAAATAGATCTTTTTATAACATAAATTAATAAAATGGCTTAATTGAAATAAATCAAAAATAGGTAATGACAAGGGCTAATTAAAATTAAAATTAACGTTCAATATTTAAAACCAGATTAGTAAAAAGTACAAACATTTCGACACCGAAGCGTTCCTTTTTTGAACACCCTGTATATCATATTATATAATATATACTATTGTATATATTATTTCCTGTGAGTTCATTTTTGAAACTCTCTACTTAAGTTTAGAGTGCATCATTTATTTTTATTGATTAAATATTAAACAAGAATAAACAATACATTAGGTACATCATGCGCGAAACAGAATGTAGCTCTAAAGAATTGAGAATAACGTCATTTTTTCCCTCGTATACCGGCGAATTAACGTAATGACATTAGACCGGAATCAGACTATGTATTGAAGATTAAAGATTAAAAATTGAAATTTCACCAATGAAGACAAAGAAATTTTAGTTTCTTTTATTCTGATTGGCCAAACTTCAATTTTTCAATCTTCAATCTCATTCTTCAATGCGTCATTTGATTCTAGCCTTAGATGACATGACGCTGCATATGTCATACATACGTAAAAAAAGATCATAATTCAAGTGCAACGCATGCAAGATAAAAACTAAACATACTTTGTAAATAGAAATTTTAAAGACCAAAATGTTTACAGCCAACTGACTTTCTTTACACAAATATTATATAAAATATATATCTGTTCGGTAAAAATTAATAATTAAGTAACTATGTAACAAAATTATTTATTATTTTTATTGATTGAATATTAAACAAGAATAAACAATACATTAAGTATCATGCGCGAAACAGAAAGTAGCTCTAAAGAATTGAGAATAACGTCATTTTTTCCCTCGTATACCGGCGAATTAACGTAATGACATTAGACCGAAATCAGACTATGTATTGAAGATTAAAGATTAAAAATTGAAATTTCACCAATGAAGACAAAGAAATTTTAGTTTCTTTTATTCTGATTGGCCAAACTTCAATTTTTCAATCTTCAATCTCATTCTTCAATGCGTAATTTGATTCTAGTCTTAGATGACATGACGCTGCATATGTCATACATACGTAAAAAAAAGATCATAATTCAAGTGCAACGCATGCAAGATAAAAACTAAACATACTTACGAAATTATCGATTGCAAGTTAACAACTGTACGAATCGATTTTCTCCTGAAAAATATATTTTTCTACGAGACGAATTACGCTTGCGCCACTTGTGCACGATATACGGGTGTGATTGCCGAGCGCGAGAGGTATCGACAATCGACAGTCAACTGTCAAAAAAGGCAACAATTACATCAATCATCAATGCTCGGAATTGCTGCAGTCTGCTGCACTTCGAACAGATTCCCAAGGCGACCCCCACTACCACTCGAGATTCGATCGAGCCCATGTGACGTTTGCCTCAGGAGTGTCGCGATACAAAAAGTATGCTGGGAGCATATCTTCCGGCAAATATCATTAAAATATTTTTTTTCCTACATGATTTTTATTTTAATATTTAAATTTTTTATTATTAACATATTACGTGTATATTCTACAATAATATAATAAGCAATAACGACGTACAGTATTATAATAATTGCTTACTATATTATTGCTTATTATATTATGTCTCTCCGGCCGATTCATTTTCGGATTAACCTGAGACTATAAGTGAGATACGGAATACGAGATTTTGCGCGTTAGCGGAAAAAGCGGCCGGCGTTGTCCATTCTACTGATTGGCTAGACGCGAATGCTGCATATGACAATTATAGTGGATTCGGAGTCGTTTCCACGGTTGCTCTTCCGTCGCTCCCAAGAATACGAGGAATCTTTCTAATACTCTGGGGCACTCGGAGCAAGTTGTAACCGCGCGAAGCGTAACTAATATCAGGGAGCATGTCTCGAACCGTTCGGGATAACCCAAATGTAATGACGCAGAACTTCGTAATAATTCTCCTTTTCAGAAGGATAACGCGGTGTAACATTCGATGCATTTAATTATTCCGCTTTCTTTATGTTGGTGGAACAAGGCGGACGCTACGTGCCTACGCGATGTACGGATCAACGGAATTGATTTCTGATAGGTTGAAATTCTTATTCTCTATTTCTCTGTTCCTTTTATTGTGCGGAGCCTCTTATATTATAGCATAGTTATGTGCACTGAAAAGATGTGCTAGAAAAAGAGTACTCCAACGCCTCAGATTTGCATTGCCGAACGCAGCTATTAAGTGCGTTCTGAAATAGACGAGAAGCACATACTCTTAAACTTAGGCCGGTATTCATAATCAGATTTTATATTCAAGACCGTCTTAAGTACGGTTTTAGTCACGAACCAATCAGAGGGCTGCATTAGCGTCTTAAGATATTACTTAAGACGGTCTTGAAATAAGAATTGACTATGAATATCGGCCTATGTACTGTAATATGTATACATACAAACGCGCCAAAAGTTAAATAAGCAGTATCTATGGGTATATTCGGTTTCACGCATAATGCATCATTTATCCTTGTTTATCGAATGTTAAACAAAGATAAATGATGCATTATGCACATCATGCGTGAAATGGAATGAATCCTATATATGCAGTGGATACGCCCTTTTTTCCAGCGCGCCGTTTCTTCGAACAATGTGTAATAACGATGCCATTTTCTAAATTAATTATTTATTCCGGATATATATGAGGAAATATAAAATCTATTTTTTTCATTCGTTAATGCAACCCTCAATACAAATTGGTATCTGTATTTGACCATGTAAAATAATCAACGAAAGAATTTATTTTAGATATATCATAATCAATATAGCAAGTTTTGGATCACACAATAAATGTAAAACAAATAAATAAAGAACAAATTAAGAATGAATTATGCAAACGTAAGAATTATTTTATTTTATTTTAAATGTAAGAGTTAATTTATTTTATTTGTTTTTTCAATATAAGCACGTAATTAAATATAATATATAATTCCTGATTAATTTAATATTGTAAAATACATAGCACAAGAGTGAGGTATGCTTTCTCTTATTATATAATTAAAGATACGAAACTTTACTACAATTTCAATTGACATTTCATTTTCTTTTTTACGTTTTATTATTACATTTAATTTTGATACTAATATTCGTATGACTCCTAATTAAAATTTATGTGTGCTTTATACCTATCCATACTTTTTACAACACTTGAAGAGGAAAAAACACGTATAAATATTTACATATGATAAATGATCTGTAATAGAATTATGCGTAATAGTTTTAGCTTGACTTTAATTCCGAGATAAATTTATAGATTATTGATAGATTACAACTTAGTACACAATTCATTTTAATAAACTAGATTGTATATCGCGAATTCTCAAAATGCATAATTCATGTATGGATATTCCTTATCAGTGTCGATTATCTTTACATATACTTCGTATATCTTTACATATACATACACTTTGACAGAGATTTAATTTCTCCTTCGAATTCTTGTTGTATGAAAATGACTCCCAAATCACTAAGAATACTAACAAAACCACGAGCACTTACCATGTAAATACCAACTTTATTTGCTGCATTGTTGTATCCAATATTCTCCTCATGAATTGTTAAAAATTATCTGTGGTTATTGTTCCAAATGTATATTCAATTACTTTCTCTTCATTATCAATATAGTACAAGTAGCAATACATGCTTTATAATTGATAAAATCAACAATATAGACCATAACAGCTGACGAGTATGTCTTCTATCTATTTTAAGAGACTTCTTGTTTTTTAGATCAGAATCATAGGTATATTCTCTATAAATATATAAATAATATATATATTCTCTATAAATATATAAATATATATAAGTGTTCGTTAATAACAAAATAATTCGTTGTTTCTTGAAATAATTGAAATTTTAAATATACCCTTTTCATCTAAGACAAATTCTTTAACAATCACGTTTAAAATTTCCTTCCTATATTTCCACCAATACTGAACTTTATTTTCTACTCTTTACACATGCGTCGCAGCCTTCACTACATATTTTCCAGTATATTTAGTGGTACCAAATATTACTATATCCAAACGATCATTTGCCATTTGCAAATCCAACCTATTGCAGTTCCAAATTATTATATACTTTATAACTTATATTTAATTTGACATAAATGTCTTAATATAAATCTAAGCCTCACGAGAAATGTTGCACGAATATACTCACCAAGTATTTATTGAGAAATAAATAATTTGTTATTTACAGTATTTTTTTATATGATATTGGAAAAAGCGGCACTTTAAAGATAGAATCAGTATATTTAAAGCAAAGCACATTCTTAACCGCATTTTGATACAGTCGTTGATTTCATAATCAGTATTATATAATTACACTCACGATCAGTTATATATAAAAAAAAATTTTAAATATTAAATTTTAAATATGTATGCACATGTAAAAAACTGAAATATCATTAAAAAAATATTTTTTGGTATTATGTTTCAAACATAACGCTATCACTACCATGAAAAACTTTTTTGCAGATATATTTTCAGAAACGTAGAGCAATCTACAATAAAGATAGATAAAATACGTTATTATAGTCGCTTTACAGATTTAATATACGCACAATTTTAAATTCTATTCCATTATGCCACTGTATTTCATTCTCCGAATCGATATTTACAATTCGCAGCCTTATTATTTCTTTATTTCATTGTTGTACACTCCATACCGTCGCAATCATATGTTGGTAAATTAAATAGCTCTCATTTCGCAAATGAAAATCTCCAGAGCTATTGCCATGCGATCAATCTTATCCCCAAACACAAGAAAATATGAATTACATTCGTTTCTATTTTAACATGAATCCATATCGTCACAAATATGTTGTCTCACTTTTTCAATATATGTTACTATTTACACAAATGCACATGACAATTGCAAAATTGGCTTCACGCGGCGCGTAAAATAATCTACAAAATAATTTATTTTATGTACGTCAATAAGACAGATATATTCAGCATGCAATATCGATAGTTTCGAATTATACAAGATAATACGTTCTATAAGTCGAGCTCGACTTTCACCTTGTTTCTTCGTTTATTAGAAATACAAAACTTTATGAGAAGCCTTCCTTATAACAAAAAAATATTATCAACTGTTCATTATTAATTAGAGCAAAACATGATTATTTTTGATAAATGTTGATTATCTTTAGTCAATCTCTAAATTTAAAATCTTTTCAGTTAAAAAATATTTTACGGGAGATGTAGTGTGTGATATTATAGATAAAATCTTTATATCAATGTTCTTTCTTTCATGCTCTTTCTGTCTTTTTTTTTCTTCCTTTTGACTGAAACAAGATTGAGGTAGCAAATACTTCCTCATACTCTATGTTAAATAAGGAAAGCATAATGCTGTATTAAGTGATTCAACAGTTCGATACGAACGGAGTATAATTATCGGTCTTACGCTAATATTTACAAGTATGTCACATTAGTTTTGTATGTTCAGAACTATCATAAAGTAATGAACGCAAAAATAGTACTTTTATCTATTTCTATTCTCTTCAAATCACAAACGCGTCAGAAGACTATCGAAAAAAAGGTGCGATCCAATCTGTGTTTTCACCATATTTTGATTTGCGTAACAGATTACGTTAGGTGATTGTTGAATTAACGCGTTAATTGTCGACCGATATTTACTAACAAGTACAATAGATCGACACAGCGTATGATTTCAGTGTGCATATCATATTGGATAATCTCGTATAATTCCATCTCTGTGAAACACAATGTTCCTTTAAATCTTTCATCTTTATATAGAGAAAATGTATATGTTAGATTTGTACAATTTCACAGACATTATACTATAACGCAACACCATCGTCCGTCTGTGTCTACTGTAACGCTATCAAATTGGATTGCATTAAGCATAGAGCCGGCTAATTATTACTCTCATCTGACTCTCAAATGAGAACAATGAAATCAGATATCATTATTCGAGGCGATTATGTGTGCGAGCTATATTTCTAAACTAAATATACATATATAATTAGTATCGAAAATGCAAAATATATGCGCGTAGCGCGGAAGCTGTTTACTTATTTTACATAACGAAAGATATGGTAGAGGATACGGCACAATCAACGTTATCAATGTTCAGGGACAGTTTAGGATATGGCTTATTTAACATTTTACAGAGTATTCTAGAACGCGTAACGGTTAGAGCGTCAAGATCTTCCAAAAAAACATCAATTAATTTGTGCAACTAACAGAAGCAGAAACTTCTAAATCGTCAACTGAACCACATCGGGATAGAATATAAACAGATAGAAAATATATACATTTATGATTCTAATGTCATTAATTTTTTTCACAATTGCACGATAAAATTGAACTCGAATATGCAAGAATTAGTTTATTAATTTAAAAATTGTAAAAAGTATATTGTAAAGTACCATTGTACTTTAGAATTATATTTCAGTAATTTGGATAGTTTTCATTTATTGTAAATACGGAAAATGTATTTATTTTAATAAAAATGATTTTAACATAAAAATTCCGAGAAATTATACTGATTACGTTCTCTATTGATACTCTATTGATATAAAAAAAAAAAAAAAAAAAAAAATCCAGAAACTGTTTACGTTCGTATTCCTTAACAAATTCCGATATACGTTCCGATATATAAAAATTTCTCTTCTCGTTATGCGCCGAGGATATAATTCGATCTCCCTCGTATTTCTTTCCTTTACATATATCTGTAAAATTTTCTAATCTAGGGAGTATCATGCATATCCTAGACACTTCTTCGATATCATATTATTCGTTTGTTATATAATAAACATCGGAATAATTCTTTATACATATAGGTACAAGTGGTGCATGCTCACAGAACATCGTGCACCGTGCATTCAGTACTTCTCCCACGTAGAGACGTAAGAGAGCCAGTGTCGTTACAAACGCTCTCACTCGTAGCAAAATTATACACAAAATGATTTTAATATCGTGTCACAACCGAGGAAGAAAGAAGCACTAGGAGTTGGCATTTGGTGGCGGTGGTCTTCTATCGTAGTCCCGCCTGTAATCTTTGTTCGGCCGCCAATCATTGGAGTAACCATCTCCTGCATAACCACGACTTCTGAAATGACTTGATGCAATATCCGTGGGCGGATAACCACCACCACCACCGCTGCTACTTCCATAACTACCTGGCCCATATCCGTAACTCGGTGGTCCCGACGAGTATCGATAATAATCACTGAAAAAACATACTCATTGAAACAAAATTCATAAAATAGATCGATCAGATGTATGTACAAATGAGCTATTCCTCACCTTCTTTTATCATTCATGTGCATACCACGATCTCGATCTCTGTCTCTGTCCCTGTGATAACCACCCGACATGCGACCATAAAGATCGAAGCGATCGCGCTTATGATCTCCGAATCTATAAAAAAAATTGTGCAGTTAAAAAATAATTAACTTTACATTACTCGTGTAGTTTTTTAAATGTAATTACTCGCACTATTATATGTTTCTGAAACCCTAATATTATATCTCAATTTTCATGATACTATTCTCTTTGTGATTATTTAATATAATATTAAATATTAATATTATATAATATTATAAAATTGATACATCCTTTAAATAAAAATGCAAAACAATATAATAAATTGTAAAACAATAAATTTTAATAATTGTAAAATAATATAATAATGTATATAAGTAGCATTCATGTATTTAGCAAATTTATAGAGTAAGGATGTTCTGAACACTCCACATAAATAATGAAGAATTAAATAACAATAGAACAAAGATCTCTTCATGTTTAATAATCTAAATTTTACATGAGTTGAATGAAATAAAATTCAAAAAATTAAATTAAATATGGAACTATTAGAAAATATTTTAAACATTGAAGTATTATATGAATATAAAAAAATAAGCTTACCCGTACCTGCTGTCTCTCATATCTCTTCCATCTCTGGATAACCAATGATCATCTTCCCTACTACCACTATAATGTCCCATATTATATCCACTGTCTCTCCTAATTCTATCATCCTTGTTCATACTTAATCTATCACCTCTGTCGTGCCCCCTATCTCTATCTCTGTCACGATCTCTATCTCTTTTCATATCTTTATGCTTCGACTCTTTTTGCTCTTTATGTCGCGATGTGTCTGCGCTGTTAGTGGTATTCGATGTGGAATTTGGCGTTGACGTTATAGGCGTAATCGTAATAGCACCGATAGTAACTGTGGATGTGCTGCTGATATTGCTGCTGACAGCGGAAATAGTTGAAAGATGTTTCTTACTTTGCGTACTGCTATTCGAGTTTTCTTCGATATCATCAATTTTACGTTTCATTATTCTGCTATCTTTATTACTGCTGTCTGCCTGTTGCTTATCGAAATGTTTCTCGTGAGATACCTTTTCATTGTGTTTCTGTCAAATAAAAGAAAATTATTATAATTTCTCATCTATTTGTTTTCCATGCAATAAATTAAAAGTAATGCGCATAGTACCTTTATAGTATTAGAAGTATCCTCTTTTTTATCAGGACTAGATGTGGCACCGCCATTGCTGTCGCCATCCTTCTTTTTTACTAGATTCTTATACATTCTGTAAAGCTTTTTCGCTTTGAAGGTCGTAAACTTGGAAGCAAAATACCAAAGATTACTTTTCCATTCTTTGCTTTGTTCAGGGGTTTTATATTCCGCCAGACATGTGTCGATATGGTTCCCAATTTGATAAAGACTTCGACGTGCGCGAGCAACTCGCTCTTCTTCGCTCAGAGACATATCTGGTGTATCTAAGGCCTTTAATGCCTTCTTTACTGGTCTCATCTTTTCTTTGCACTGTATGAGATAAAAATATATTAATCTCACTTTTCTCCGATTTTTATTTATATTATAAACATTTAATTTACATAAGTTGTTATAAGAAAAATATATGTGTATTAAATGTACATATAAATTTATATTAAATTTTTTTAAAGAATTATATTAACCTCATCAAATACTGGCGGATCTAATTCACCAATTACATCGACAGCTCTTGGTTCATTATTTGCAGTAAAATGCATAGGACCTGCGGCTTGCTTATTCTTTTTCACCTTTTTGTTATCTTTTTTCTCCTTCTTAACTTTTTTATCTTTTTTCTTTTCATCAGGTACATCATCGATTTCTTCTTTGATATCTTTTTTTGTAACGTTTTCATCTTCTTTTTTAATTGAAGACTATAATCATTAAAAATATATATATATATATATATAGACGTATAATTCCATATAAATTCACGAAATACAAAAAGTTACTCTCTCGCTTTTAAAACTTACTTTGTCAATTTTGGATTTTGATTTTTTATTTTCGTCACCAGAGCTATCGTTATCTTCTACAATTTCTTTGGTAATTGCTTTCACCTCTTTGGGCTTTCTCGGTTTCCTCATTCGCGTCTGAAATAATTGGGTAATTTATAAATGCAAACTTTTAAAAAGAAATTATAATTTATATTTATATATTTTAAAATATATAAATATTATATAAAAATATATAAATATTTATATATTTGAAAATATAATTTATACATAATATTATAAATATAATTTATATATTAGACATATTAATATCAAAATTTATATTCTATAACTCTTTCGTATATTTTACGATTACTTTTACGATTGCTTGCTAAGATAGGTAAAATATAGGATAAGCTTGGTAAAGTATAGGAAAAAATGAAAGGATGGGAACAGTCGGGATATTACCTTGTATTCAGTTTCTAATTGAAGGAGAAAGAAATAATCCTGTAGAAATAAAAAAGACCAATATAGACGTCCGTTGACATGCCATATATCAAATAATCTTACCACTCCTAACTTAAGATCAATTTGTTTCTTCAAAATCTTCAAGAGATATTCCGCACGTGCATTCACACGTTTGAGTTGTACTTTATTGCCATTGGGAAAAATCTTATCGCCGAGTTTCAAACTAGTATCTGTTTTTATCGCCTCCCATGAACCCATGCCATGCTGATATATACCCTTTAATAGTCTAACATCATCCTCAGAAGTCCATTCGCATTCGAAATTAGCTGGTTTCAATCTGCAATGAAAACATTTTACTGTTTTTCATAATTAATTTTAAATGTGAATTTAATTAATTTTAATTAATTTTATTATAATTTTTTCACTATTTAAATTAAGTTAGACAACACAAAAAATTAATGTTACTTAAGATTAATTAATAAATTTTAACTTACTTAATATCGAGATGCCAATTAGCACGTTGTTCGGGATCAGATGGCAAAGCTTGTTCTAAAGGCTCGAGTTCTTTAACAGCGGCTGAGAATGACTTTGCATTCACCATTACACCACCTATCTTAAAAGTGGGTCCTCGACCTCTTTTACGACCTGGTCCTTTGCCTTCTTCCTCGCCACCTTTATTTTCTTTCGCGGTATTCTCAAATTCTACTAAACATGCGTCGCATCTAGACATCAATTGCTCGCCCAAGAAGCGCAATTCTGTCATCGGTTTTTCTTGTAAATCAGCGTCAGCTGCGATATCTTCTAATCGTTTTAAAGGCGCTGGGAACTTTTTATAACTCTTGATGAACCGTCGTATCTGTAAAAGACATTAACATTGTTATATTAAAAACATGCATGAGAGATTAAATAATTTCTCATAAAATAAGATTCGTTATACATACCTCAATATCAGTAAAACTCTTGATATTCTCGCGCGGCGTAACTCTCGGTCTACCTCTTTTTTTAGGCCTATCATCGTCGCTTCCTTCCGCTTCGCTACCCGATTCCTCGCCATCCTCACTGTCATCTTGTACTTTTTTCCGCTTTTTGCCTTTCCCTGAAAATAAATACAAAATAACATTTATGCGTTTGCTTAAATATTTCACATTTAAATGCAAATTCTTTTAAAAATACCTTCGCTCTGATTGAGTTGCTGAAGAGTTTTTCGACTTCTCGGTGGTAGATACAGATCCTCCATTTCTTTGGACTTTTCCTCCTCTTCTATCTTCCTTCGAAAATTCTCCGGAATGATTTCGGCCTAAAGTATAAAAAAATATTAAATAAACAACTCGATAATAAGAATAATATGTTTATACAGATTTTTAAGATATTAATTCGCATACAAAAATAAATTAAGAAAGAAAAAAATATTTACCCAATCTTTACTTTCATCATCGTTATCATTTGGCTGATTAATAGGTTCCAAATCCTCTTCAAATGCTGTTTTAAAACTGGCGACTTTGAAAGCGGACAACAATTCATCGCCAACCGTTGTCGGTCCTTCGTCTCTCGTTTCAGCTCTTCTTAATATTTCGTCAATATCGCACTAATATTACAAAAATAACATTTATAATAAAATATTGATCGCATTAACATTTATTAGTAAAAAAATATTAATTATTAAAATAAAATTATGTAAACATTTCAATATATCAAACTAATGTTACATCCGAATAGATATCTTCAAAGTTAATAATATTATAGTATACATATGTTAAATATTAATAAGCTCTCATATTTTCAATTAAACTAGCAAAAATGTAAAATGTGCTAATAAACTTACAGTTGGTTCCTCATCTCCATCTTCTTCGTCTTTGAACAAATCCTCAGCGCCAAATTTTAAAATAGCATTCAAATCTTCTTTGTTAAATGGATTACTATTGGTTCCTGCGTTCTTTTTATCTAACACTGTCCTACCGGTTGTATCCATTCGCTGTATCACTAAATGATCTAAGACCATTTTTTGCTTCGCACGTTCAACAATTTCTTCCTCGACTGACTTTTTAGTAACCAATCGATAAATATTTACCTACATACAATAAATACAACATGAATTTGATTAAAAAATTGAAGTTGTTTGAAAAATTTACAAGTGAGCATTGATTTGAAACAATTGTTAGTGTACCTTATTCTTTTGTCCTATTCGATGTGCTCTGGCTTGTGCCTGCAAATCATTTTGCGGATTCCAGTCAGAATCAAAAATTATCACAGTGTCTGCAGTGGCAAGATTAATGCCGAGACCACCGGCTCGCGTCGACAATAGAAAACAAAAATCTTGCGATCCCTCAGCATTGAAGTGATCCAACGCTTGTTTTCTTAATTCCCCCTTTATACTTCCATCTAATCTTTGGAATGGGAAATGCCTCCTTTGTAGATATTCACCAAGAATATCCAACATTCTGACCATTTGACTGAATATCAGTACTCTATGTCCCGTGTCGCGCAATCTCACTAGTAATTTATCTAGAAGCACTAACTTGCCAGAACCGCGAATTAATTGTTGCAAATAATCTTCGTTAGTCTTTTCTCTTTCGGCATCCATTGGTTTCGTGAGAAAGGCGTGATTACAGCATTTTTTCAATTCAATAACAATGTTCAAGAATGTCGTAGTAGATCCTTTCACGCCTTTTCGCAATGCTTCATAATTTTTTGTCAATATCCACTTGTAATATTGTTTTTGCAAGGATGTCATTTCTACTCGTAAGATCTGTTCGACTTTAGCAGGCAAAGATTTCTCGACATCTTTCTTAACTCGACGTAGAATAAATGGTTCTAATTGCTTGTGCAACTTGGAGTATCCCTTCTGTGCAGCATTATCGTGTTGCTTTTCAAATTCTTCCCAAGAAGCAAATCTATAATCCGAACAATATAATAACAAATATAAACATACAAAATAGAATAAACGAAATTGATATTTTCATAAATATATATCTAAATATATAGATAGAAAAATTTAAAAAGGCAGGAACTAACTTTGAAGGCATAATGAAATGTAATAAGGCCCATAACTCCTTCAAGCTATTCTGTAATGGAGTACCAGTAATCAATAAACGATGATTGGTATGAAATTCGGTAAGTGCTTTGTATAATAAAGAATCATCATTCTTCAATCGATGAGCTTCGTCTACTAGCAATACCGCCCAATTTAAGGCACCCAAAAATGTTTTATCTTTAAGTACTATCTCATACGTCGTAAGAATGACGTTAAACTTCAATCTCTTCGAATCCTGGTAGCACCATTCGTATTCCCTAATCTGAAAAGAATTTATGCGATTTATTTAAAAAATCTCAGAATCTCAAACATTGCAGGATAGTGAAAAAGAATACTTACGACATTACGAGAATTGATGTCACCCAAGTAAGTAACAAAATTTATATCAGGTGCCCATTGAGACATCTCTCTTTGCCAGGAAGTCATAGTTGACAGAGGAACTACTAATAAAAATGGTCCGTGAAGGTGTTGCGTGTGAAATAAATAATAAAGGAAGCATATCGTTTGGATTGTTTTGCCGAGACCCATTTCATCGGCTAATATAACACTAGAGAAAAAATAGATAATTAAAAGATTAAATAAATAATTAATAACTTTAGCGTTGTTATTTATTATAGAAAAAAAATCTGTGTACCTATTTTCTTTGCACCAAGAGTGTATCAACCAATTAAGTCCATCCATTTGATAATCTCTCAATATTAAATCTTTTTCCTTGCCCATGTAAGTAGGTTGTTCATTCAACTGATAAAACTTAGGTCTAGATTTGAGAACTTTGCAATGCTTGCTCGGTGTTCTTTTGGAATCTTCTCTGTCACAAAATTCCTTTATCTTCTCTGGCCATTTTTTCACTATCAAAATTCCATCTTCCCATGTAGCTTCAGCATATGACAAATTTTCCCATTTACAGAAATAATCAGGATATACTGAGTCTGGTTTCTTGTAATCAGCTAATGAAAATATATAATGATTTATCACATTATCATAATTTATATTTATAATAAAAAAGACGTTAAATCTCTCTCTCTCTCTCTCTCTCTCTCTCTCTCTCTCTCTCTGTGTGTATAAGTTAATTTGCAAAGACACCTTACTATCACAAAAAAAATAGGTAAGATAAGGCAATAGGAGTCAGATGCGATAATTGTTACGCAAAACAATGCGAATATAACACAAAAGTCTTTATTAAATAAGCGTAATAAAACTAGCGTAAACTTTTGTATTGTATCCATATTGTTTTGGGCAACAATTACTGCGCCTGACTCCTATTGCTCTATTTTACCTATTTTCTTTGTGTGCGTATATGTATGTGTGTGTATGTGTGTGTTTAAAATATTAATTTTGAAAGAGATCATACCAATAATCCTCTCAACATTGTTGTAACTTTTCAGAAGATCTTGTTTAAGTTCCAATTGACATTCTAAATAATCCAACTCCTCTGGCTCAGCGTGCTCTCTCGTATACTCAATTACACGTTCACGTTTGATAAAATTGTCTAACTTCTTCAATCCTTTTACCTAACAGACACAAGATCATGAATATTTCCTGACATCACAGTTGTTGAGAATTGACAAAAATTTTTTAAATATTTTAATAATGCTATACTTTTTGTGCTTTTAAAGATTCCTCTGATTCCCATGTGTTATGTATGTGAGACCAGCCTTTCCATTTGATCAAGTATTGTACCTCAGTTTCCAGATTACTTAGATCTTGTGGATTAGGATCACCGTTGTCTTCGACAGCATAGATTGTCGTTATGTTGCCGGTAACTGCACATAATTATATAATAGGAATACTTTAATATGTTTCAATTAACATTACAATGTGTGTCTCACAAGCATAAAACCAACCTCCTTTCTTGCCCATCCTCTGTCCCAAAATTTGTTCAATAGTTTCCGCATTGTCAGGTTCTGTTGACGCAGCGGTCGATTCGTCAACTTCAACCAAATCCTCGCTGTCAGTACCTTCTTCACTTTGCTCTTTATAACTAACTGCAGTGCCTGCCCGTCTATTAATCTGCCTGATAATTAAATTTAATGTATAATTATTTTTGTTTTTATATATCTTTTCATCTTTTTAATCAATTTTTTTCGATATGTACCTTCTATTATCATCACTGTCAAAGGAAGAATTATCAGAAGAATCAGAGATACGTTTCTTTCGCACTCTGGCTTTCTCTTTTGCTTTTTGCGCCGCGCGTCTGTTCAAGGATTTGCTAGGTGGAGGTCTACGATTCTCAGTTTCATCAGATTCTGAATCTGAACTTTCTGAATTCCACGAATTATGTGAACTAAAACAATAAACCTTACCTATATGATTGTGAACATGTTAGACCTAACTTATTCGCGTTTATAATTATCATATTATGAATTTTATTTAAAATATGCTACTAATTTATTTTTAATATCTTAAAATCTTTCAAAAAAATCTTGTGTGTGTGTGTATATATATATATATATATATATATATAACTTCTATATATTTTTGTATATAATTTCTGATATATTAACAATATACTTATAAAATGCATAGCAAATAATAATATCATGAAATCAATTCCTAAAATGTGAGTCGTAAAAAATTTATAAAGAATATATAATCAGAGGTATTATTTTTCAAATATTTATATATAACTGTAATTTTATATAATACTTACACAAGAATTAAGATTTTTAGAAATAAAGTTGTAAATAACAATTATATTGCTCCACAACACAAAAAATTTGTGTCTATTAATAAATTTGAGATATACAGAATGTATATCTCATGAGAAGTTGCTAAAACTAATCAGTTGGTATTTTAAAAAATGCATACAAGAAAAATCAAATATTTTTTCATAAAACATTTGGCAGTTTTATTTAAAATAAAATAAAAATGGAAATATTTTTATCATTTAATAAATTGCCAATTATATTTTCGATATTTAAAAAAATGTCATAAAGTATTTTTAAATAAAAAAGATGCTATAAAATTTTTTTAATTTTTGCAATAGATTATTAAAATTTTGGCAAAATTTAATAAATATTTATGAAATAATAAAATATTTTTATAAACATTTATTAAATAATATTTCCCCAATCGTCTACTTTATAAATAAAACTGTCAAAAATATTCTCTATTAAAGGTGCATTTATAAAAATAATAGTTGATTAGTTTCAATAACTTCCTGTGGAATACTCTAAATAATATAGGAATGTAAAAACACTTGTGATATAAACTAGAAAGTATATTAAGCAGTTATATGCAAAACCAAAGTGAAATCCGATTAGTGCAAACAAATGTAAAAACGTAAACACTTATAAATATTTTAGCAGTTAAAAATATACGTATCATACCTTATATGTGATTAATGCTATGCAAATAATTATCATATATGGAAACAAGTTTTTTTAATGTTAAAAAAGCGTCCTAAATGTCGCAATTAAAGAACTCACATATTCGAGATATCAAATAACTACATAAAAAAAAATACACATTTTATGTAATGACCATCAATATTGATGACAAGATACCATCATACACATGTATCATTTATAAATTTATATGTAAATGTATATGATAATAATGCACAAGTGGAAATTAAATTAGCAAAAAATATAAAATCGATTCGTTATTCGTGCTCTGTATAAATATGCATAAATAAAATATTTATCAAAAAATAACATAGCAGCTAATACGGTTGCAGAAGTGGTATATCGTTGTATAAAATATCTCTCGTAATGATTGACAAGATCAAAGTTCACTATATACAGGCTAACTGTATTAAACTACTTTATATTGGCTACCGATAATTATGGCCTTGTTTTATCTCTGAAGTAGCGCATTGCAGTTCTTATCTTGCAATCTCGCGATTATGGTAACACTCTCAGCTGAGTTACACCGATCGTTACTGTCGACGTATTCTCTTCCTCCTCCTCCTTCTCCTCTCCCTCGACGATTTGTCGCACTTACCTTTTCTTCTTAAACTTTTTGCGACCATCACTGTCGCTTTCGCGATTCGTTGCGAGCCTATCAGGTTCTTTCCTGGAACGCCCGGACCTCCTAATGCCGTATATGTCAGGATTCTCGTCCCACTCGCGACTAGACTCATGTTTAACTCTAAGCTTTGCTTCGGTGCTGTGATTCGAGCCTTTGCTCTGGAAGCTATCGCTTTGTGCAGCAGGTGCATCCGACTTCTCCGACTTTTCCGAGTCGGAGCCTGATCCGGAACCGGAACCGCTCGAGGAGCTAGAGTCGCTGCATTAAGCAGCCAGGCAATATTATGGCAATGTATTCCATTTAACGTTCGCAATACTCGCATGAATAATGCCATCCTTGTTTAATATTTGATAAGAAGGATGAAATAATATTCGCGAGCATTGCGAATGTTAAATGAAACGCACCTTTTATTTCGCTAATTGTATATACATAGCATCTCGAAAAATACATACTTGTTTAGAATATTTAATTTAATAATAACGTAGAACGTGAGAACAATTCATCATAAAAATATTATATAGTAATCATGATATAATATATTCATATATAAACATATAAAATTTTAATTATACTAAGATTAAAAATGTTTATGCAAAATTAATAAATATATAAATAAAACATTAATATGAAAATAAACTATTTAAACGTGTGAACGTTCTCTTATAATTCTATGATTTTGTATCAAGATTTGTATATATTGATTACTTGAAAGTACATTGATTAACGCTAGACTACAGACTCATATTATAGCTTATCTAGCATTGTATTGATTCTGAATAGGAAGGGAGCAAATGTTTCAATATTGTATAAAAGGTGTGCTCACAAAATTTCAAAATAGTATACAAGTTAGCAAAATTGTTAAAAACATTGTTAGTGCTATATGAAGCTATAGTGATGCGCACAAGTAGTCCACTTGCAAGTGGCATTGATTGTGATAAACCCTTACACATCAGAGAACCCAATATACACTTGTATTCAGTTCAATTTGTCTCGTATTCGTAATATATTACACGCTACAGATGCATTCTATAAAAGATTAAGCAAACTTATTTGAAAAAATAATTAATAATAATTAATAATTAATGAACCTTATCAATTTTATAGAATTTTTAAAGAAGGAACGATTACATTCTGAAAAACATTAATAAAATTGGATATTTAAATGGCAATTTTCCAAAAAACAAAGTTAAATATTTCTTGTGCGGGGAAAATATAAAATCTCACCGATACAAATTTGTATATCGGATCTCAAAATTTTCAGGGAGATAGGCTAAATTCTTGTCTATACCCACCTTTCAGATCCAGATCCTGATCCGCTGTTACTGCCGGAAGAAGAGCTATCACTTTTGCTCTCATTCTCAGAATCAGACCCGGATTCCTTACCAGATTCGGATTCAAATGTTTTCTGGAAGTCAATCATGTCGAGACCACATGTAATTTCGATTTTATTTCTACGCAAAATATCACTCGTCGCTTGTGTTGTTTGGAATAGTTCGTTTTAATCCCCAAGGTTTATCGCAGGAAAACGCGGTCAGCATTATTATTCTCATTAAGAGGTTTTTCTTTTTTTATTCTAAATGAATATAATACAATTGATAACGAACGGCAAGGTAATTTGCAGTCAAAGAGAGCGGTAAAACTTTTGCACATCTCTTCTTTCTTTCAATCAGCGCGCATGCAGAATTCATCATCAACACGATTCAACCTCCATTTTGTAACCAATGTTCTCCATTTTGTGACCATCGTCCGCCATTTTATCTTCGTAGCAGAGGAAAACATTAATCTAAGAAACTTTATTAAACTATTGTGTTGTCGTACATTTGTAAAATTATTTTGGCCTAAATAAAAACCAATAAAGACTAAAAAAGAAAATACAATATAAATCGAAATGTTTAATACATTCATTGTATTAAATTTAAGAAGACTATTTAAAAGTGAAATCTCTTGTTCGACCATATTTGATACTTGCTAGATTAAACGCAGATTTTTTTCCAGATTGGTACGTTCACATTAATTTATCGTATTCAATTGCTTATAATGTTAATCGCATGAAAGGAATCGTTTGGAGATACTCCATAAAGGTTTGGGCACTAAATAATAAAGATCAATGAAACACATTGTATGTTTATTAAAAATTTCAACAATTACATATCTCACACAATTTCCAGTGCTTGATAAAGATATGTAAATGCATACAGAAACATATGTGCATCTAATAATATGGGAGTTTATTATATTATTTAATTTATAGCAAATTAGATGTTATACATTAATTTGTATTATATATTTTATCTTTCTGCAAATTTGTAAGCAGTAAATATAATGATCAAAATTAAAATTCTCGCCACAAGTATATTGGAAAAAAATATTATAACTGAGAGCAAAGTAAAATTCTGTTGTCAGTACAAATTTTTGTTTGTGTATCTACTTAATTCTAGGTTGCTTACTCTATTTTTGTAACAAGCATCAGTAATAACAAGTATACTATATTTTTATTGAAGGTATTGTACCTCAGATAATGATGTATTAAATATGATGCGATTAAATATTAAAATAATCTATATTTTGGACTCTAACATTGCTGACATTATAAATTATTAAAATTATATTTAGCTGATAAAAATATCTTCAAATTACTTATATAATTTTTTATAATAATTCTTGTTAAACATTTTAATAAATATATTGTACTACAAAGTTAAGATATTTTATAAAACACATATTTTTTGGAAAATGAAACATTAAAATAAGATCTATAAAGAATCCAAGCGTTATTTTTTTCTTTTATACTATTCAAACATTCTTCATATAAACATTTTTCATTCTAAATAAATAGTCAAATCTTTATCAAATAAAATTATAATACAATTTTGTACCATTCTCTAAAATAAAATTAGTGTTAATTATTTATATTATCATATAATTGTTTACATTAAAACTAATATTGTTTTTTTTAATCACTGTTATATAACCTCAATATCTTTAAATAACCCCTTTTTCTTAATGTTTTATATATTAATAACTATCAGAATTATTTTTTTAACTGATTTAATGTTGCTTTTCTCATATATTTTTCAATCATTATGATTATTATACTCCTTTTGTTCTAAACACTATTATTCTCTAGGTTTATATTCTCATAATGATAATAAAAAAATTATGTACATATATTCACATAAATATATGTACATATATTCAACTTGTACATATATTCAAATAAATAATAATTGTAATGCAAATACTTTCTATATTTTTTAAAATTTTATTCATTATTTTCTGTAACTATTTTATAAAAAATTCAGCTTGCTTAAAAATTTATAAGCATAAAATGAATCTTTTTATATATTTTTATAACAACAAATTTTTTTATATATTTTTATAACAATGTTTTGTATATGTCATAAAGAATGTATAAAAGAACTTGAGCTCAATGTTTAAAAAACAAATTAATCTTGATATATTAATGAAGTCATTGAGTTTTATTAATACATTATGCTAATTCAAAAGTATATGTCATTCATTAAGAGAAATAATATGCGATTAATGAGTACACAAGTAGAGAAGCAATTCCTAAATTTATCTACAGTTATTTAAACATTTACAATACTATTATTGTAAAATCTATCATCTATTTAAGTATTTTACATGTATGTAATGGTGAGATATCGATAGAAACTATATCGCTTTAAATCTTTTATATAAATTTGCCTGACATATCTTAATTAATTTCATTATTATTTCAGAAATTAAAAATATTTCTTAACAATTTGATGATTATTAATTATATAATTGGATTTAATGTTATTTTCATAACATACTAATATAAATTTGTCATCAAATTAAATGAAATCTCTCACATTTCAATAAAGTTTTACTCGAAGTATGCCTTGTGATTGTTATTTTCATTCCCATGAATCAGATGTAAAAGAAATCAATGTGTTTAATAAGATTCTAAGTAACATAAATGAAGTTTTACAGTATAGATAAATGTTACAAAGCTCCTTGATAGACCCAATTGCATCTGTCACATGCTAAAATTGTGGATTTCCTACAAAAATTTCTGTAAAGAATTTTCAAAGGATGAAAAAGCAAAATATTTTTGACATTATCCCGCTGGAAATGTCTCCAAATTACGTATATTGGCCATAAGAATTGTGTCACACATTCCTGATCATCAAGCAGGAATGTGCGCGACAATATTAAAGCTAAATTTGCAAAAATGGGTACATTTTTGATTTTCAAATAAGCATGACGCCAGGCCGAAGGAAAGTGTGAGGAATCGTTTGCAACGAAAATCAGGATGGTACAACGATGTTTTCTGTGAAAAATGTCAAGTTGACGCAACGTAAACAAACCTTATAGGTTATTGAGAGGCTAGAAAAGTATGTAAAGTTACGAAAAATCGTGGCGAGAGTGGTACAAGTTCCTGAACCCGGACGGTCCGGGGGACCCCGCCCTATACGCAGAAACCCTTCGAGGGCGGGCATCGGGGGTTTTTTCGTGTTTTCGCGAGGTTCTTGTCGTTCGTTGACACACGGAAACGCATGTGGCTACGCGATTTTCCCCTATTCCAAACAACACCGTGGCCGCGACGGGCGACTCGCGTACACGCATAAAATCATGTTGAACGCATCCACGATCATTTGCCATGAAAATTGTCACGAAAAACCGCGTATATGGGGGCGAAATCGCACCCGGATTCTGGGGGTGTTCGGAGATTGGCACTCACCTGCATGGTTCCGTCTACGCGTCGCAACGACGAGCCACCGACGTGATTATCGACTCGCGTCGCGCGAAATCGATCCGATCCCCAATCGTTCCACTGTCACACGTACACGTCCTCGTAATATCAAGCCGCGTTTATCGTCGCGGGTATCGACATTATGAAAAACTCGCGAGTATCGTGCGCTATATGGTCACGGACTCGAGAGGTTGACCGCCATTTTGTGAACCAGACTTGCTTCTTCGCCCTCCCCACTCAAGGTTCTCCCGTCATGCAACGCGCGCGCCATCTCGCTCTTCCCTTTGCCCTCACCACTCGTCTCCGCCAATCACGCGCTGCCTTCGAGCGAGAAACCTTTGAAACGCAACAGCGGATTGGCCGAGAGACGAAGGAAGAAAGGAGACGACAGACGCGCGCATCGAATGATTAAAGTTATGTACATGTATGTGGTTGGTGTGTGTGTATGTGTGTATGTGTGATGCGCGCGCGCGCACGCACGATCCGGAAAAGCGTCTATTAAATGATACGTAGATTTCTCAAGCAAGTGTCTCGAGTAAGAAATTTAGGCGATGTCAAATGTCACGATAAAAAGCGAATCGAAATCCTGCAAAATTCATGGCTCGATTTTTCTCGCGCGAATTCGAATGGATTCGATCATTTCGCACGAGATTTTGTGATACGACATATCCGATGCAAGCCGTAAAACGGAAATCAAACGTTTGCACGGCCATTTTGAGTAGCCAACGATTTTACCCAGAATGCACAGCGTCGCGTCGCTTTTTTCGATTAATTGTCGTTGGACTTCATTTTACGCAATCGTCAGCAGCTGTTTAAAATGGCGCGTTCACGGGTAACATTTTTTTTTACACGTTCTCGTTTTACACTTTCTAAACGGAAGTTATTCTCACTATTCTTTTTCTATACCCGGGACTGAACTTGCATTGTTCATTTTCTGTCCCTTTCTCTTCAATGTGAAAAAAAAGAAAGATAAACCGTACAAGTTCAATTCTGAAGTATGAAAACAGGAAACGGCTTTAACGGTCGAAACAGTCGCTTTGAAGGATAATTTCTCGACAAGCATCATGGCGATTAACGGCGACCAAGTTTTTGTTAAATACGCAAGAGCTTCATAAATTATATATTTCTTATCCGCGAAAAGGAGAGAAATCCGATATTTCAGAGGAGAAAATTGTGGAAAATCGCGTAAAATGATCACCGACGGTAAAATGATCAGTAATGAGAAAATCTATCGAGAAAATCTCGCAAATCGCGAACGGCCATTTAGAAAAGAGAAACGAACGACGCAGAACAGTTAGCTCGCGCGCGCATTACGATGTTGAATTGATACATACCAACGTGAAGCAACGAATTTTTCGAGGGTTCAGGAACTCGCGCTTAATTCTAACACATACTTCTCGTTTAAAGCAGGCAGGAATCCACACTAACTGACGCCACTGACGGCCGAATGGATTGGAATGGAACAGGCTCTAGTAGAACGCCAAGTTGGTCGACGTCGCCATGCAAAAGGCGCAAGCGAGGTGATCGGAGACGGAGAGCGGAGCACGACCTGCCACGACAGGCTGGCTTTCCATTAGACGTAACGGGCAGAACAGACAGATGGACGAACATCGCCGTCTCAGAGGAACTTCTGAATTCTGAACGACCGCGTGTCGCAACGTCGCGAAAACGACGCCGACTGAGCGGCGCGCCACGCCCGTGCCAATGGAAAGCCAGCGCAGCCGTCTCGCAGTCGATGTGACTATCGTATCATGGTGAGAATGAAAGAGGAAAAATATTACCTACACGTCCGTGCCAACGCCGCGCCGGAAAGGGAGGAGATGCCCTTGTTTCCGGTATATGTACGCGATCGCGACTCGATCGAGAGCTCGATTAGCGCCACCTTCGCTATTCGAGTTTTACGGTGGGCTCTTTCAAACATGTTTTACGCACAAGATTAATTGCTTTCGTGTAATTTGGCTTGAATTGGCCTAAAAAAATATATAATCGGTTGGTAATATTATTTAATAGAAAATAATAAAATGATAATTTATATGTTATTATTGACAATAATAAATTTACAATTTACAATACTTTGTATAAATTATGTAACATTTAATTGAATCGGTTTGATGAACAGACTATTTTGTATTATATAATTTATTCGTTATTACAGAAAAGGAAAAAAAAAAGTGAACTCTTATTCTGTTCACTAACAGATTATTTCTGAGGAAACTCGAAAAAATAAATGGAAATTGAATGATTCGACTGACTTAATTAAATTAAAAGACAAAAACTGTTCTTCAAAACATAATTATACATTTCACAATTTCAACAGTACAAACAATTTTGATGCGTAATTGATTTTATTTACATAATGATATTGTTCCCGATTAATATACAATACTAATGTTATGGAAGGGGACATAAAATATGGAAATAATTATGACGATTAACACAATATATATGTGTATGTATATATATATATATATATTTATGTATATATATATATATATTTATATATATTTATATATATACACATGATATAGAAAGGCAATTTCGGTAATAACACAAATCATATACAAAATGAGGATTATATATAGCACTTTCAGCGCTAACTCGTGCTACTTGATAATAGTTACATATTTTATGCCAAGTTTTCTATTTATGAAACGACAACTCAGTTTTGTAACTGATTCAGCTCAATTTAACAGCGTGCCAACGCGATGACGAATACCACGGTGACGAAAGAAAAAGCTGATGGAAATAATAATTGCATATTGCAGAAATTCGAAGAGATAACAACTTTATTATGTATCCGTTTCGGATTATGTAAAGAATAAATGATGTAAATCTGATACTGATTTTCACTGAGTATCGATAATAGGCAATCTATTATCTTAAATGCGTTATTCCGGATCTGGCGTCTTTTCCGCGACGATCGGTTGTTCCTCTTTCTCCTTGTTTTCTTTTTCCTTTTTGTTTTTGGCATCGGGAACCCATAAACCGCTGTCGATGCAACGTTTCATGTGATATGTCGCCTCTTCTTCCGGCATCGCGGCTATTGTTTGTTGCAACAAAGGAATATCTTGCACTTCGAAACATTTCTGTAAAGTCTAGAAAAAAGAAAAAAGAAGGATTAAGAAGGAAATTTCATAGCGTTAGTTCAAATGTATGCATCTCGAAACAAATTTTTGTTTACCTCTGGAAGACTTTCGAACACTTCGACCGGATCGAGTCCACCGGGACCTAAACGAGCCTTTCTTTCCTCCTCCTCAGCCTCTCTAACCGCATCAGCTACCTTCTCCGCTGCTCTTTTGCGTATTCTGTCCTTAAATGCTCGAAGTTCGTCATCGAAGGAATTTTTATAATCCACTTCAGCAATCTGAATGCGACTGAAAAAGGAACCAACACACGCTCGCGGATCAACCTCCAATTGTCTAGATAGCTCCAATATATATTGCATACATATGCATTGATGCGCAACATGCTCCATCAAATCATGTTTCTAAAAATATAATATAGAATCAAATATAATAAAGATACATAATGAATATAGAATTGAGAGAAAAAATCCTATCTTCGATCAAAGCGGGTCTTGGTACTTGATAATGTTCATTTGCAAATTTGCATATGAACATTCTCAAGCAGCAAGATCCACTCTAACTAAAAATATTCCTTCTCTTATTCTCATTGGTCTAAATTTTACTTATAGACAGAATTGTTATAGATATCAATTATTAAGTCTGATAAAGCATTCTAGTTTAGCGATAGAACAGTTGCATGTCAAATTTACTTCTTCCATTTCCAAATTGATGCACCAGATGACCAAATAATTTGCTGTATTCTCGCAAACCAAGTTTAGATGATCTTTTAAATATTTCTTGCTGTCATCATATTTTCTTAGCATGCCAAACTCTTTCAATTTCTTCTCGTTATCTTTAACGAATTGCTTCATTCGTTCTTCTTTTTCCTCGTCAGATAAACCGGCGTCATCATCCCTCCTTGCAGGCTTTGTATTTATTACAGTTTTCGTAAAGCCATCTTGTCCAATAGTATCTACGTTCCATGGTGTCAATCTTTCCTTCTTTTCCATTTCTTTCTCCTCCTCCTCAATCTTTTCCTGCTCCTGTTCCAGATCCTGAAGAACTTTTTTCAACGTAGTTAAATCAGCCGATTCATTACATTCATTTTCTAATTTGGCTAATTTTTCCTTTGTATCTTTGAGTTTTTGCAATATTCTAAAATAACACGTTATAACAGAAATTAACTTGGTGTTGTATATAGAGGAGATTACATTATTCAACATATTTTTGCTTATACTCTATTTTCTTCCTGTTGTGTTCATCTTGCTCTCTCTTGCGCTCTTCCATTCTTTCCACTCGTGCTTGATGACGCCATCTGAATAAGGATGGCGTATCGATATTTGGATGTGTATCATCTTCGTCATCTGAAATCTAATGATAAGAATAGCAAAATCTATCAGTATAAGAACATTTGAATTGAATATATAAAAAATGTACATGTTAAATCTAAATGTACAAACATTGTTGCTATTAAAAGATAGTCTGATCATAAAAATAAAGTCTGATAAATCAAATTGGTTAATCAGAATAAAAAGCAAAGAAACTTTATAAAGTTATAAACTTAATTATATACTCTCTAAAATTAAACAATTTATGAAAAGTAAAGATTAGGCTTTTAAGAAATTTGGATAATTCGCAACATTTGACAGTGCAAAGATCTATAATAATGGTCCAGAAAAGACTCAATTCTATTATTCATGATACATAAACTGCATTCTAAATCGGGATAGTCGAACTGAATCGAAACTCTGAGCAATTGATGTTTTGGTATATGTTTTGGTAATATGTCATAATGATCTCCGACGCAAGAATGACGCACGACTGGCGAGATTTGATCCTGGGTCTCATCTTCGAAAACATTCCATTAGATCGCTGGATCCAGGGAGGATGACTGATGTCATTCTTACTTCGATATTCTTCCATTTGCTGTAATCCACCATTGTAGCGCCCGGATGAACCTGCCGTCAACGAGTCGCTTTTACGCAACAAGTTCGTCAGTTTGGAATAAACGATTCCTTCCTCTTTTCTTCCTCTTCTTTCGACGAACAGTATCATGCACAGAAATCTCTGATTGCCGCTCTCGTTTCCGCTTCTCTAAAGCTGACGCTCCCTCCTTTTTATCAAGTCTGATTACCGACTGACCATATAGTAGGCAATTTTAAAGAAGAACGAAAGATGGCAGATTAAGTATCGATCGATAATTCGTGATTGCTCTTCCTACACTTGAAATGAAATAAGTATACATCATTGTAAATTGGAGAGAAAAAGAGAGAAAGTGGAAAGTACATACAAAAGTTCAGCTCCAAAGAATAACTGAGAATAATCAACATTTTTAGCAGAATTTTAGCACTGTGAAATGATTGAAAAATTCTGTAAAAAGGAATGAAAACCTTTATAAACATTAAAATTTTTCTAACAAAATAGAAATAAATATAGAAATTATTGTAGACTGTATAAGACGTAAGTTTGAATTGTTTAAAGGGTTAAAGCCGCCCTGACGGCGGGCCGGTTAAAAGATGCGAAATGAGACTTTTAATGAATATTTGCGAATGTAACAAACATTGATTAAATAGTTACGTAGTCGATATTCTCTCTTTGTAGGATTGTTTGTGCTTAGATTTGTTCCTATGTGTTTAGATGAAGAATGATTAATTTTTTAAGTAGATATAGGTTAACAAGGAAACAAGTCGTTATGAATAACAGTACTGTTCTTTAGATATTTCGCATATAATATATAATTTACATTGTAAAAATTATGATTGGGATGAGAATGAATGCGTTTAATGACACTGGACTTGGAGAACCTGAACAAGATGCGAATACAGCCCTCATAGAACTTGATAAAGGTTTGTTTGTACCATTGACTTTTCTAACCTATTTACAGCACATAATATCTCAAATACTAAAGAGATATTAACAAATAATCTTATTATAAATACAAACATATACGAATATACAGTTTGTTATGCTTACTGCATAAGAATTCATTTTAGTTTCATGTGTTTGTGTGTGATTGTAGGTTTACGTTCTACCAAGACTGGAGAACAATGTGAAGCTATAGTACGTTTTCCTCGACTATTTGAGAAGTATCCCTTTCCAATATTAATAAACTCGTCTCTGTTGAAATTGGCCGAAGTATTTCGTACAGGGAGTAATTTCTTACGAGTATGGGTTTTAAGAGTATGTCAGCAGAGTGAAAAACATCTTGATAAAATCTTGAATGTAGACGAATTTGTAAGACGTATTTATAGTGTTATACATTCAAATGATCCAGTCGCTAGAGCTCTTACTTTGCGTACATTGGGCAGTGTAGCTGGTATTATTCCTGAAAGGCAGCAAGTAATACCTTTAGCTAATTAATAAAAAAATAAGACAATTTCTAGCTTATAATAAAGTTATTATTAATTTTTATGCCAGGTACACCATAGCATAAGAAGATCCTTGGATTCTCATGATTCAGTTGAAGTAGAAGCTGCAATATATGCTGCTCAAATGTTTGCAGCACAGTCCAAATTATTTGCTGTATCCATGTGCAGTAAGATTTCTGACATGATCAGAGGTCAAGCTACTCCAGCTTCAATGAAGTTACAACTTATACCAATTCTACAGTACATGCATCACGATACGTTTACAGCATCGATGGTATATAATATTTTGTATATGTAATAAACTTTATATATATATATATATATATATATACATAGCTTTTAAAATAAGAACCATATATATACTACTAGTTTTTATTAAAGGTAAATGAACTGTGTATGGAGCTTCTTGCGAGTTATCCAGCAGTGGAATTTGTTAGAGTCACTCTTAGTGCATTAAGTACTCTTGCTTCTGCAACATTGCTAGATGTGCCACAACAAGTTGCATTATTATTGCGCTATTTGCAAGATGATCCAAGATTGTCTGTTAAACGTCACGCCTTGCATCTTTTGCATAGTTTGGCTAGAAGAGGGGCACATCTTTGGCCACAGGGTGCCCTTAATAATTTAATTGGTATACAATTTGTATGTGATATAATTTACTATTTGATATTTGTACGATATAATCAGTATCTAATAATTTAGAGAGTACCACGACACTTTTGCAAGATGGTGCAGGAAATACAGATCTTCTCATACGTACTTTAGACGTAATCGAGGTCAGTTAAATTGATATAACATAATTTCAGCCTCATAAATTTCTTTTATAATATATTACACATGTTTATCAAAATGCAGGTGCTTAGTCAAAATGCTGTAACGTGTGATGCAAATATGGAAGAAAATAGTCCCTTATTGCAATTATGTTTAAATGCATGTTACTCGCCTGATCCGTTTGTCGCAGTAAAAGCTATTACTATACTTTCTAGAGTTGCCTGTTATTGGTATGTACATGTAAAATTTTTCTCTTAGAATATGTAAGATAGATAATTAATATGGATTATTTTGTTAACAGTTACCAAGAAGGATTGCCCGCTTATGGTATACAAGATGTGATTTCCTGTCTCGAATCTCTGATTGTATTATTAGTTTTGGACGATAAACATTTGCATCAATTGAAGGCATGCTTACGTTCAACAGTAAAATTGTGTCAATCACAGCCCAGTCATTGTGTTTTGTTTGTCGATGCTATTGGTTCTACTCTAATCAATGCTAGTGCAGAAAATAGTCAGAATGAGAAGCAGACAGTCGCATTATGCGAAGCCTTAGGTGCTATAGGTAGTTTAGGAGAGAATACATTGCTTCCACTTTTACCCGATATTTTGATCAAGCTTAAACAGACATCTCATGTACATACAAAGGTAAGCTTATAAGTATATGTATATATAAGAATTGTTTCCTTTATGTAGAAGAATTTAGTTTCCTAACAAATAGATATTTTCATGAGATTCTATTTTGATTTGAAAAGGTAATGCTTTGTACATTATTATTCCAAACGGTGGCCGGAGGATACGAATGGAATTCGGAATGTTTAGAGGCGGTAAACAACGTCGCGAAAAACGTGGATGGTTGGGCAAAATATCGTATTGCACGCAGCGCAGCAAGATACGGCCATCATACAATTGCTACTGAAATATTTAAAGGTCTAAAAGAAACTGTAGCATCGGAGCAACTACATTTTTGGCTGTCAGGTTTAGAATTAGTTACAAAAGCAGAATGCTGTCTCATGTACGTATTTTCCGTTTTATCTGCTGTCAAGACCATAATACATTATCTTGTTCTTCTCTATTTTTCTTCTTCTAACATAATAATATATGTATAAAGGAATAAAACGGAAGGTGAAGATAATATGAATAAAGCTGAGATTGTGGAAAAATTGAATGGCGCGATAGCACGTTATGCAAGCGCTTGTGCGTCTCTCAAAGCTGCTAGCACTCCATTACGCAGTTTGCAATTTCCAAGCGAATATTCAAAATTACGTTGTGAATTCTTACAGTCCATTGCACAATTGTTACATTCGTGCATGTAAGTAAAAATACAGCAAATGTAAGAAAAAGAAATTGCAGAAATCAAAATTTAAATTTTTAGATCTTTATGTACCGCACCACCACCTGCTATAGCTGTCACAGTCGTCATTGCAACGAAAGATGATCTCCAGAGATACGGACGTGTTACGCATCAGGTATAATTTATATAATTATGAATGTAAAAAAAGAGAGAGAGAGAGTGATTTCAATTATAATACCTATCTACAGCTATATATATCTACGGCTATATGTAGGGTATCTCATTTTAATGTCACTTCAAATAACTTTTTTATTTTTGATCTTAGAAAAAAATGTTTCAGACAAAAGTTGGCTTTGAGAGGGTCATAAGATGGTGTTGATAGTTTGATCTTGAATACTTGTTTGAAGATCACGTGAAGGTTACTTTCAATTTCTTAAATGGAACTCTACTTTTTACATTTTACTTTTGCACATTTTTGTAGGTCATCTCGAAAGCTTTCCAAAACACTACAATTAAGTTCATTTTTATTAAATACTTTTCGAGTTATAAGGCTAAGTTACAACACCACCGGCATTAGCATTACCCAAGATATAGAGGTTATTCCTCTTATTTTCACCAAAAATTTTTTGCACCAAAAATTACATTTCTACATAAAAATAAAAATAAAAGGTACAAACTTCCAATGGCCTTGATCTTGACAAATGTTATCCTGACAAGTTATGATCCTGAACAACATTCGAGAGGTTAGCCGTCGGACACCTATAGTATTTTGAAAAGCTCTCAAGATGATGATCTATAAGAATGTGTAATAAAAAATAGGGAGTTTCATTTAAGAAATTGAAAGTAATCTTTACGTAATCTTCAAGCAACTAATCTAGATATCAAACTAATGACACTATCTTATGTCTCCCTCAAAGCTATATAACTTTTGTCTGAAACATTTTTTTCTATAATTAAAGATAAAAAAGTTATTTGGGATGGGACATTAAAATGGGACACTGTATATTGTACACTGATATATTACAGTGTGTCTATTATAAATTTTACAGTTAAGAAAATCAGCGCAAGATTTAAAAAACTGTGCGGAAAATTACCAAAAGTTATATCAATCAGCCTTTGATGCTGATCCGGAATCATTGGCGAATATTCGGGCGTATCCTTTTACTAGAAAATTTTTATTCAATTATCGTATTTATTAAGAACGTTCTTTTGACTATTTACCTTAATTCATCTCTTGCAGATTACAAGAAATATGTCGGTTATTAGCAAATAGCCTAGAACGAGTCTGCGGTGGGTCTAGTATTTCTATGTACCAGCAACAGAATGATTCTGTGAATTTTCATTTTGGTGACTCCGTAGAGATGCGACAATTGGCTCGCTGTTGCACCGAGTTGCGTCGTTTAGCACCATCCTGTATAGGTGGTGAAAGCAAGAATGGAGCAATTAGCCATTTAAGAGTTAGTTGCTTGATGTCGCAAGTGACACTTCTTGCCGGTGGAACAATGAGATTGCCGATTCCGCGGTATTTCTTTCAAACTCTACAGACTACTAGTATTAAGCTATCTGTATCACCTCAACCACGTGTTCTCGGTGAACCCGTATCTGTGCCGCAAGGTAGCCAACTAGCGCTCAAAGTCGAAGGAGTATTGCGACATGGTCGACGGGCTTCCCTTTTCCGTTCCGTCGCTGCGGTGTGCATTTCTATCTCGACAACGCCGCCTTCGAAAATAAATTCTGATCAAAAGGTAGATAAAGTATCTAAAATTACAATCGCATTAATTATCAAAAATTAAATAGTCTATATTACGCATATTTATTAAAATGAATATTAAAGATTCATTCGTAAACTATTAATTATTAACAAAGATTAATGTGTTAATTATTATATATTAAATAATATTAAATAAAGCACATGTTTACAGGATTCCAATATGAACGAACTGCAGCAAACGGTAACACCTCATCGGGATTTCTTTGCTTGCGAATTTTTATTGTCCCTAGGAGTACCTGGATCTACGATTGTATCCCCATGCACGGTTGGTGCAAACACTGTCCCGAGTACCGGTGGTCAATATCAAATCACGGCGAGCGCGAGTATACTCGACAAAGATGGTAATGTGTGGAAGTGTGGCCCACGTTCCACTTTACCTGTTAGAGTACACGAAGAACCTGCGAAGAGAAAGTTACCTTAAGGAGTTAAGTTACCTTAAGTTACACGCACTTCGTGGCATGCAATATGTATTTTATAATATTTTTATTCAAATAAATTTTAATAAGAACGAATTTTAATAAATTATTCTCATAGAAAATCTATATCGTAATTTTGCTTTTAATTTTAAAATAAAAGCTGCATCATGCATTTGTTTTAGCAATAATATAGTTACGCAATGTAATGTATTGCAAACATATTTTTCATGATTTATTTTATTCTTTGTTTTTTTTAGATAATTTTTACCAAAGTTTATCGTTATACTTTTATCGTTATACTATACTAATAAGTATTAACGCGACAATTTCTCGTTATTACAGCAATATTTGATTCTTGTTCAAATGTAATCTTTATATTTATAATTTTTTTGTAGGAATATTCTTTTTTTATAGATTTATATAAATTTAGATATACATTTTTAATGTAAAATAGAATGATATATATATGAAGAAAATATTTGAATTGATACAAATTGTCGACTTTTAACTGCAATTGAACCCACAAATAAAACTTAATTTAGGCGGTAATTCGTGTAAAAATTCTGAATAAAATTCTATTTATAATTTTATTTACTGCATAATACGAAAAACATTTGAAAATTCAAAAGAAAAATATAGCACATAAAATTATAAATAGAATTCTATCTTAAAATCTGACATAAATTTTAGATCGTTTAAAACGGACTTAAATGTCCTGGAAAAAAAAACGATTTAATGATCTATTCGTAATATCAATTATAATTATATTGTATTATCTTTAACTATATTACAATTTTAATTGCCTATTTTTAGAACTATATTTTAATTCTTTGAAAATATATCGAAAAACGAAACTTATATATTTTAATTATGAAATTCTTCACAGTAAATAATTCTTTCGAAGAAGTACGCTTACACATTTTGAGGAAATATATGTTTTATTCCAAGTATCGTATTAAATTCATTTTGTATATCTCGTTAAAAATTTGTTGTGCACATCTAAAAAACGCGCGCAGGATTCGTCGTAGCGGAGTGACGTTAGCCGTCAAGTAGCGAGTGTCGACGTTTGAGTGGACGCGCGGGCGACGACCTATAAAAGGGAGATCACGAGAGTGGCGGACGCACAGTCGCGTACAGTCTATCTACCGGTACGGTTCGGAGCGGAACGCGCGAACGGCCGAGCGTTACTTATATTCATATTGTTCCATTCCATTCGACGCCCGGCACTACCTGCGGGAAGCAACAGTTATGTCTTCGAGGAACGTTGCAGCGTTGAACGTTGTCGCCGACCCGCTGCGCTGTTGAACCTCGTCGCGCGTGTGTGCCCGCGGTAAGTCACAAGGAACTTTTTTTAACGGTCTTAAAACCCTTGCGTTTCCCACTTCGCGCCGTTCGTCCGCGCCAAGTTCGGTCTTACATATTCCTAAATGCTGCGTTCGAGGGAACGCGCGATCGCTTTTTAATATCTGGTGGTCGCTCTTCGCGAAGTTTCAGTATGTCATTTTAAGTCCATTTACATATTTATAATTTGTACAAGTTTCTCCTCGACGACGGCCGGCGAAAGCGGGCGCCATTTTCGAAACCGTAATGAAGGTACGAAGGTACGGCTATTATAAATGCTGTATAATCTTTCAGAATGCTAGTCAAGTGCATTGAATAATTTTCATAAAAATCGTTATTTTAGTCGCCAGCTGCCACATGAAAACTTTTCGATCAGATTGGTACATTACTAATTGCTATTTTTTTTTGGACATTGAAGTATTTAAAATTTAGCACTTATGACGATTCAAACCTCAAAAAAGTCAAGTGATCGAACCACCATTTTAACACAATGCACAAATGATTACACAATCAATTATTGATGAATTTTTTATTATTTATAGATTTTTAAAAGAGTATAGTTTACTTATCATGCAAATATCGCATTGAAAATATTCGTAACTTAAATTATAATTGGAATATTAGAAATAATTAAGACGTGAGGCATAATGAGAAGTTTTGTGTATACAACATTTGCCATGTCGCTTTAATTCAGAACGAAAATGATAAAAATTGATTTTTACTACAACTATAGTAAAATTTAACTTAGCGTACCATGGAACATAATTTTTTAAACAACAAATTAATAAGGTTTGTTATAATCGTACACGAGTGAAAAACATCGTAAAACAAATACAAAAGTAATTTAACTTTTGTATTTATTTTACGATGTTTTTCACTCGTGTACGAGTTATAACAAATCTTATTAATTTGTTGTTTAAAAAAATTATGTTCCACAATCCATAATACGCTAAGTTAAATTGACACAGAAAATTTATCGAGCAAAGTTGAAAACGAAATATCGCTCGCGTTTCGAAATAACTTTTATCGATCAAAATCTCTCGTCGATGTTTTTGATACGCATTTTGTTCCGTCTTTGAGAACGAAGCTTTTCGATCTCGATCCTTTAGAAAATACGAGAGAAATATCTTGATCGTTTAATTTAACGCAAAACTTGATCTGGAAATGAGAATCGCTTCGCATCAATCGGATAATATCACTCTCTTCCATTATTACTTGTTTTCACAAGTAATATCGCGTTCTGCAAGACGAAACCGCGATCGCGGAGGGAAACGGCGGACGAGGAAGAGAACGAGAGTCTTGCAGTCGAGTAAACTGCCGAACTTCGGCTCCAGATTAATTTGCTGGTATCTCGGGGGAGCTTCGGAAGCCGCGGATGTCGGACGCGGCTTCTCGTGCGGGAGACCCGGGAAAACTGTGTATGGAATCAAATCAAGCACGCGTGAATCAAGTTCCGACAATAGAGTCTTAAAGTGCGTTCGGGGAAACGCTATTAGCGCTATTTGTGTTATTCTATTCTTGTTTTACGTCTAATGAACGATGATGGTGGAATAACGCAAACAACGCTAATAATAGCGTCTCTTTTAACGCATCCTTAAAATTGCGGGTACAAACCTCTTGAAGGATAACTGATTGTGACAATGGCAAA
Source organism: Acromyrmex echinatior (assembly GCF_024713525.1). NCBI lineage: Eukaryota > Metazoa > Arthropoda > Insecta > Hymenoptera > Formicidae > Acromyrmex > Acromyrmex echinatior. Next base: position 8,362,882 of record NC_141857.1, read on the forward strand.
GGTCGTCGTCGTGATCCGCGATCTAAAAGAGCTGCTTCTCTGCGGGAGAGAAGGATCGTTCCAGGGAGGATTCCTTCTGGCATTTCTCGTCGTCTTTATCGAGAATCAACTTTGCGCGCTTGATGCACCTAATTGAATTCGCCGATCCTTGTACTGCGAGGGCTAGTAGACTACACGTAACTGCTACAAATAGCTTTCGCTAATATTTCAAAAGACTTTAATGTAACTCTGTTATGGACCACCAAGCGCTCGATTAAAGACAGTTCCATTATTTTACCAAATTAAATATCATGTTATTTTTGTCGTACATATGTTTCGTTACAAATGATACATCCAGTTAGACGAGACAGGACAGGTTTGATTTATAGTTAAACATTAACTTCGTTACTTCAGAAATTTACTTGATTTGGTTATCGGAAAATTCTCCGGGCGCAAATTCTGTTATCGCTGCATTCTAAAGTAATCGTCCTTTAAGAAAAGCAAATTTAGATTTAGTGTTGCGTAAAACGACCACTACGTAGACATTATAAACGACTTAACGGGCTTGAAAAAAGCGGACGATAATGAAAAGGAAGCGCTTAGTGTAATTGATTTGTATGCGCGGCAAACTTAATGGCACTTTCTTGGAAAGACTTTGAGGAGACAATTGAAATCATTCACGTATTATTTTAATATATCTTTTTTGATATACAAAATATCAGAGGTAATTGAGAGGACGACTCATATTTATTTCATAAAAAAGTGAAATTTTTTTATTTATTTAATAAAGATGATTAAACTTTAAATACGCATAGCATGCAATAAAAAATATAATTAAATTACTATTCTTAGTTGATCACAAAGCGACGAATTGTGTTACTATATTACGTAATATATTATATTATATTTTATTTTTTTACTTTAAAATGAAATAAAAGTATTATTTTCGCCAAAATATTTTATAAAAATGTAAATATATTCGTAGAACAGCAAGTTAAAAAATTATCTGAAGATACTATCCCGTGCACTGTCCCATCCTAGGATTTAAACAGATCTCGTGAGTGGCAAGAAAGTCTAATTTCTTGATGAAATTACTCCTAGTGAAGCCGTCATATCCGTCGGGAGGGAACTGGGGGAGAGGCGCATCGTCAAGCTTAATGCACAATGACTATGCCGTGTCGGTAGCGAGAATGTTGCGGTTAAATCTATATGTAAGCGAGAGAGAGAGAGAGAGAAAGAGAGAGAGAAAGCACGATGTATGCAGAGGCTGCGTGATTCGAACTGCTTTCACAGATAGAGAGCGAAAGAGAAAGAGAGAGACAGACGAGGTCGTAGTTGTGCTAAATGGTTCGCAAACTAATGTTCAAAATTCGGGTATTACCGCGAGACCGAAGGAAGATGGGGTAGAAAGGAAACGCAGCGAGCACACGTCTTTCTAAACGGAAAGACGGAAGCGGATGAGGGTGAGAGTTGTACCAACCGAGGCATATATATGTATAACATATATATGTTACCTTACCCTAAAATACTTGTCGTACCCCGTTCAGCGCGATCATGAATTATTAAACAATACCTTTCGTCTGTCGCGTCTTTAACTCTTAATACGCACTATGATTTTCCGATTCTTTACCACACACGATGGGTTCATTCGTCTGTCTTGGGTTAATCTTCATCATTTTAACAAATATACAAAAAATATTAAATGAATCTTACATTACCTTAATATCTTTAGAAAATATTTGTGAGGTTGTGCATTAAACAAAAATTGCATATAAATGTTACAACTAATTGTTAGTTGTGTTCTCACATGTACGGTTCTATGAGATGTAATATTAATTATTTGATGTTCCTAGGTTTTTTACGAAATGTGCAGGATGTGAATGACTCAATCGTGTGTACTAATAGCATTTTTCACTGGCGGAACTGGTGCGCATTCAGTGCACTTTAAAGCCGTTGTACGTAATTTGATAAAATGTACATTGAGCATTTTATCAATTGAGATGTCTCACTGTTACATAGATTAGTATACAACGGTTTTAATATGCACTTTAGTGTGCGCACCAGTTCTACCAATGAAAAATACTATTAGAATTATTCGGAGATTTTGTTCAGAATAGACGACACGAATGAAATAAATGATCAATCATAAAAAACTTTAGAATCGTCAAAGACTGACGATTTTTTTGTCACATTGATTAAGATCGCACGCAAATCTGAGACCTGCGCAGATTCGTTCCCTCAAGTAAATCTCTCGCGAGTATACTTTGCAACGTGGATATAGATGCGCTGGAAAATGGAAATAAGATTCTGTCCATTTTTCCATGCATAGAAAGTGTCGTTCCCTTTGTATGCACATAGAACAGATATCTTATTTTCCGGTATGCGATCAGAACACCATTTTCTGGATTGCCCGCACACGTACTAGCTTTTCTTCTTACGCTCGTACGAGATGTGCGACCGATTAGTGACATGTACATGAAATAGCTTGCATTACTTCCTCGATATGAAAAAAAAAAAAAAAAAAACGAGGATGCGGAAAATTCATGCGATAACGTTCATATTACTTAATAAATTTCGTGAAACTCTGCGACATAAATGTACCGCGTGATTTTCTTCAAACTCACGTTTTCTTTACAAGTTTTCTTATAAAGGAGAAATTGCTTGTCATTTATTACATTTATATTTTTCGCATAACTGCGGTGCGACGCTTTAAATTGCATCACCTGCTACACGGCACATTTCTACGCTGTAATAGATCTGAATGAAAATGCGCTACAATGCAGCAACGTGTTGTACATCTTTGGCCACTTTATTGTTGGAAGAAGCATGTCCAAGCCGCAGCATTTTGCAGAGAACTCAGCTCATATATATCGGTATCGGCAAGTTCCGCTCGACAAAACAAATTGCTTATACCGTCAATGGAACTTCGTCGGAAGTGTGTGTTTGGCTACGTATCGATACTTTATATAAACCGTTTGTTTAACTTCTGAAGCAGGGGAGAAAAGCACTTTCTACCGAGGGTAGAAAACTGAAAAATTCTTCGAGAGAGATGGGAGTTGTGTGTGTCAAGATATAAATGTATAGAGTTAGAGACAGGAGACGCATCTCGCAAAAGTCCTTAATAAATAAAACTTGGTGCCAGGATAAAATAATTAATTTGTTCATCCAACACGTATGCAGCTACAACATGTTTTTGTGCAAATTAACGAAATGTTATGCTGAGAAAAATGTCTGGTTGAAATGGACGAACCAGAAGATTCTGATATTATTATATCACAATTCCGGTTATCTCAACTAGAATGGTCGAAATCAGAAAATTCTGATTTGTCCATTTTCAACTAGAATTTTAATTAATCCAATCAGACATTTTTCTCAGACTTTTTCAGTATATCTTTTCGCGCGTTAAAGACTCTTGCATTTCTTAAATTAAAATTTGACTGATATTGTATACTTTTTCAAACCTAGTTGAAATTCAAGTTACAGAAATATTAATAATGAATGAGAATTACGGGACATTTTTTTCTTTGATAGGCATACATATATAATAACGTGAAATTTGATTAATAAGACAAATTATGCTTTTATGTAACAAGAGTTATAGTGAAATAAAAATATTTTTCGATATTTATGACGATGTATAATATTATGCATAAATAGAAAAATGAAAATGTAGAATTACATTTTTCATTTGAGATTGCAATTTATTATTACACATGTATAATATTTAAACATTATAACATTAGTTAATAGTGCTTAAATATATTACATGTATAAATGTGTATAATATAATAATAGATCGCAATCTCAGAAAAGAATGATTCTACATAAATTGTAATTCTGTTTCCTCACGTAACAGATTTGCCGTTTGAGAAAGTAATTGAGATTACAATTATTTTCAATGCGATTGTAGAAACGCAACGTCGTAAAAAAGACAATGAAGAGTTGAGAAATATTGTTAAGAAAATTTTAATAAGCACATTGGAATTTAGCAAGAGTTGAGTTAGTAATACTTTTCCGATTTAATCCTAAGTTTTTTACACAAAGTGAATACGCGCAAAAATTATTCTTTGATATATCTAAATCATTTTTAAAATTTACCGCACGATTATCTTAAAATGATAGAAATCATGCCTGCAATGTTTGCATTTTACAAATGCGATTTTAGAAATATGTTAAATAACACGTACTAATTAGGAGCATGAATTACTCGTATACGAGAATTTATTAATAATGAATACGGGACATTGTGCTTATCACAAGTGACTGTGGTATTTAAAACTAAATTTTTTGAATGGTATTAATAAACTACTATTGACGATGCTCAATTTGTTCAAATTTTCGATTTTGTATAATCTAAACATTCTAAATGAATATTTAAATGAACACAAATCTTTAAATTCATATTTTTTCAAGCACCGATCGGATGTTTTTTTTTTATCGTCGAGGATTTTTGCATCAATTTTCGATAGATAAATTGCTGAAATACACGCGTTTAAACATACGCGGGTAGACACGCGTTATTGCATTTTATCGGAAATATGCTTGAAAATTTTCCCCTGAATGGAGATCACAAAAATGGTAACAACGCATTGGGGATTTGTCACATTCCTATGCAAGCACGTAAAAATGATATAGAATTTTATGTGCACCTATACATGTACGATCCGAGCTTTTTGAAGGATTGGAATTAGGCTGGAATTACTTTTCTCATCTTTCCAGTCTCCTTGCAAAATTCTTGCCACGTTCCTGTCGAGCTTTATATATACTCATGAGTGTCTACGAATATATTTTCCAAGAGGAATAAAATATAAATAAATTAATAGCATAAGAAAAAAAGATGACAAATTCTGTCATAATAATCTTTCAACCTTTCGAGATCATTAACAATAAGGCAAACATATAAAATAATACAAATCAAAAAGATAAGATATCTTTACTGTCTTTATAATAATTATCTAGTAATTAGTAATAGAGTAATAGTAATTAATAATAGTTTTATAAATTTTGATATACAATAATATGTTTAAGGATGTATTAGACATACAGCCACTGCAAAGAAAATTAAATTTGTAGGTATGTTTAATATTTACATTTCAAATAAACTATGTACATATGAAAGTTATGTGAATAAGGCTGTATTTTTGTTTAATAATACATTTTTGTTTATTTATTTTTTGTTGTTATTTTTATTGTTAAAAATTAAAATTTTAAAAATAACAAAAAAATTTACATTTTTCTTTTATAAGTATTTAAAATATTCAAAATAATTTATGCAAAGTTTCATTGCGATTCACTGATTTACAAAGATTTACACTGATTTACAAAAATATAGAACAAATAAATATTTTGTTTATTTGTTTATTATTGAAAACTAGTTCATGCATCACAATATAACTCTACGTAAATAATTTTGAATACATAATGTACTTATATTAAAAAATGAAGATCTTTATCATTTATTTTATATAATACATTTCCATATATTTTTATTGGAGCACAGATTGAAAAAATACTACTATTTATTAAAATAACTTATGATCCAGATAATAAACCCTCACCAAATTTGTCACATTATTTTAAAACGTGATTTAGAATAATCTGTAATTTTTTCATCAATTTTGTTCATCATTTTGAAAACACATACAATATAAAACATCCTTAATACTTATCCGATATTCTCCAGCATTTAACCATTTAGAAATGCGGTTAAATTACATCTCGTGGCTTCTTACAAGCGATGCATTTTCAGAATTTAACCACCTGTGTTTAAATGTCAGCGTCACGAATAATTTCCTTCGGAAAGAGACTTCCGAGCGCTGAAACATTGACCTCCCTTCGCGGTTCATTCCGTGTACATTTCGCAAGCGGCAGCAGGCACATACGAAAATGCAGGTGGGCGAGGAAGTGACGAAAGTGAAGGACAGGGGTAAATGGACTGGTTTCGGGGTAGAGTGGCTTTCCGTTCTCGGTGAAGGCATTTGTTCCGTCGACGCGCAAACGCGCTCGCGCCTCGTAATAAACATGCCGCGCACCCGCGGCGGGCGGACTGACTGATGATACCGTTCACCGGTAGATCTATGTTATTGGTTTCATCTCCCGATACCGATGAGCCATTGAGCATGGGGAAGCACGGAAGCATTCGTCGTGCCGAAACGAATGGCAGTTCGTAATTACCGCGACTGTTCTCCTTCGTATCGTAACTCTTCCCTCCCTGCGATCTTTCCAGCTCTTCACGCGCGTCTGCAATTGGAAATGTAAAAGTTTATTTCACCTTCATATCTCCTTCATTAAACAGACGATATATTCGTCAAACATGAAGAATGTTCTGATAAAGGCACTTTCGTCTACGTACGGCGCTATGATTTAATTTCGCTGCAAATGAAACACGTAAAAATGTACTTAATGCTATAATTTCATTATAAGACGCTGAATTTTTTTAATGGCTCTAATTAAATTGCGTTAAACTGAATTATATAATTTTTGTGTCGTTCTTACGCGGTGCATTTTTGAAATGTGTCGCGCGCTCGGCTTTCATGTCCGCAGAAAATATCACGCGAAGAATTATGGGTGGTTTCTGTCTCTCGTGATTTCTTTCTTTTTCTTTTACGTTAAATAAATTGCATAACACTGCCCTCGTATCAAACGTGCCGCGCTATTGGCCGATAGACTTGCACTTTACGTAAATGAAAATCGTTCGCCGCCGCACGTGCAACATATTTTGAGACATTAGCGGGGCGTGTAAATAACGCTTTGATCTACGTTTATATTATACCGTGGTCCAAAGTGTCGAAACGCGTATTGGATGGTCCCTCATTCCCTTCGCGTCATTTAAATGTTGAATGTCGCCGTTTGACACTATATATATGTATATAATCCCTTTATTAACGCCGATCGCATATTCGATATGCAACAGATATCAAAGTAAAACTGAGTCGTTAGCATTAAATTACACAATGAACGTACAGATCAGACCATAAGAGCGTTAATTTTTACACTATAATGAAATCACTCGCATCGTGACCTTATAAAATGAATTCGATATTCCAATTGACATTTTTCGCCAATCATGATCGTGAATGAAAATTAAAATATTTAATGAAAAATTATATATTGTGAAAAACAAATAAATCTCTCGATAATGTCGTACACTGAAATCCAGAATGTAAAAGAAGCTAGGAATATCGAAGGGAATTTGCAAAAAGGCGTGGATGAAGTCCATTTCCTGAGCAGTAGAGCACTGCCTCGCATAAATCTTTTCTGTCAACTATTTATCTTTGAAATACGTTGGCGAGCGACACCGTAACCACCGCATGATTCGCAAGGTTTTTCGCACTACTTCCATAAATAGCATATCGTTCATACGCTATTATATAGCGTTTCTTTGCAAGAAATTTATCTATATAGTCGAGCTATTCTCTCATCTTATTAATTTTCTAATTATCCAATATTCAATTACTTTTAACTTATATTATATTTTAGACGTTAAATTATTATTTAATTGACGCGATATTAACATCTTGTAGAGAACTCGGATTTCGTGCGGAATTTCGTGTATACATATATGTTTGTAGTATTAATACTTGCAAAATTGTGAAAAACGTTTATGTGTGATACAATAAATTCGAAGTAGGTGCGATACAACACAAACGCGAAATGATACATCCGTATTCGTAAATACGCCATATAAAATACTTTGACTATCTGATACGTGTAATTTCAACGTAGCATCAGGTGGCTTCGGTGCTATCACGATAACGCCACTGTGACAATTGAAATTATTATCGGTGTTACCCCATTCGTATCGCGTTGTCAGTATATCTGACAGATTAACAAAATGACCAATGAAACAAGAGTAAAAACTAATTCCACGTCAGGCATACAATAACATCACACTCGGGATTTTATCGTGTTGACAGATTTTTTTCTATCATTTTTTTTTCTTATTCGTTAACAATGAGTGATATACATATATCATCACGGCATCAAGTTTGAATTTATATTTTTGAGAGAACTCGCGAGAATGTGTACAGTTTATCCGTTTAAAGTCTCAGTGGCTTTTGCAAAATCGCTTCAGGTTTAGAGACAAGATTTAATATCTGCAACGTAATTCATTTGGATTAGGCGCGCACATTAAGAACGGCGTACTCCCGCCCGAGTAATATGCTTGAAACATCTTCGTGCTAATTAAAATTGTATCGCGTGATGCTTCTTATTATCGCCATAACGTAATTAGCGCGATTGCATCTCGAAAGGAGGACAGAACGTTATAATGTTGCACGAGTGGTACACACAAAGCGGAATACATTTAATCGGTATCCCGGAAACTGCCAAACGAGAGTCGAAAAAAATTAACGGACGGTAATATACGCGGATTTATTTTAATTCAGTCCATCGTAACTAGCTCGTGCCATTCATTTCCAATCACGAATTCGCTCGCGTAGATCGAATTGCATCTGTCTCTCCTAGCTCTACTACCCTCCTCGGTCCTCCTCCATCTCCTCCCTCGTACGCTTTTGACTGTAACGCCAATTCGTCTTTCGAAACGCTGCGAAACGCTTAATGGGATCGTATCTACCGCGCATTTGCTATTACCACGCTAACAAATAGAATAACTCTCGTAATATAACTCAGAGCTTCGCCCATCTCGCTCGTACATTCCGGACAAAACATGAAATCGTTACGACGATTTGCAGCGCACTTCGAAAACAGAGAGTATGTGCTCTTCCCCTGCCCGCCATCATCCTGCCATACGCAAATCCCTTTCTCTCTCATCCTCTCGCTAAAACCGAGGTAATCTCCCTTCGTACAAACCGATTCAGTTATCCCGTGACGAACTAACGGGTACTCCAGCCTAAATGGATCGATATTTATTCGGGATAGACGATCCGCGAAAGCGGATCTCTCCCTCGTATCAGCGCGGGGTGCAGTTCCTTCGCCGATTTTCATCAAACATTAAACAAATCGGGAGAGAATAACTTACGGACGTATCATATCCATGAATTTTATTTACATAACGGATCTCTTATACTATATAATTTTACTTTGGCGCATACGGAAAGTCTTGTCAATTTTTTATATTATTTTGACATTGACAAATCATTATTACGTAATAACGAATTGATTTTCGCCATATAATTACGTTACTCTCTCGTATATAATGATATATTAAATACATGTATTACTTAATTATTATTTATCATTTATTTATCATTTAATTATTCGTTGTTTAATAATATTCGATGATTTAAAAATCAGTCAAAATTAATATTTTTGCAGCAGTAAAATCAAATATGCGCTCTGCAAAATATATATATTATAATACCAAATATAACTTTCAATATAATGCAAATGATTACAAAATAAAGTGGCAAAAATTTCTATTCTTAATTATTAACTTTATTTTTCAAATTTTTTTCCTTTTACGTTGTTGAATGAGTTTTCGCATGGTAATGGTCGCGTGTTCGTAAAAATGGAGTACGCAGAGAAACACAAAGAGAAATGTGCTGCATCGCGAAAGAATTGAATGTTGGGCCTCGGGAGCTTTTCATTATCATAATTTTTTTTTGCCAATGATACCTAACAGCAACGGGTATGAATATGAAGAATACGTCGCGTGACACGATGATGGATAACAGAAGGGAATCGAGTGAGACAGGTATCCAAAAACGGGCGCAAGCGGACGGGGATAGATGTGCGGTAATGAAAAGGGGCACCTGCTGTATCTCTGTGTGTACTCCCAGCCCGCGGGGTGCAACTTAATGAGCTTCCTCTGTTGGTTCCGCTTTTAGCGCGTAACTCGACGTCTGTCGAGCGTTTTCTCCCTTCCCCCCCCCCTCCCCCTCTTTCCACCCCTTTCCCTCTCATTTGTGCGCTCTCTGTCCAGCATCACCCTCTGTCGTCGTCGCGGGTATCATCACTAGCGCATATATCTTGGAAAACGATCCGTCCACAATGTTGGAAGTGGCATTAAGATGCGATCACGAGTCACGAATTAGCAGATCGTCCGCGACTCGAGAATTCAATTCTCATGGATAAATTCGTCATGAAGAGAGAGAGATTCACGTCAATTAAAAAAAATAATTGCACGAGTTGTTGCCTTGTGTATGTTACCGATGATAGTCATTGAGCTTTTTGCCAATCCGGCAGGTTATTTTAAGAGATTAAGCGACTCCTAGCGATGAAAAGAGGAAAGAATTGTATATAATGTACATATCGTATTACCTTTCCAGATAAAGATATTAAAGCGTAATTTCTTTCTGTCATGTTTACGTAAGTAAAGTAACGATCAAAGTTCTTCGATTAAAGAATATTTTTCTCCAAGGCGCAATAATTCGTTTAAGATCTAGTTACTACAAGGAAACTTTCCTCCATCACTTCGTGCGTTACTTTCTCTCTTTCGATCCGGTGTTAGGTTACTCGCGCGAACACCAATTCCTCCGCTCCACCACAATCCTATCGGATCCGCTTTGTAGTGCGGTGTCTGGAGAAGTAACAAATTCTCCAGTTCTTCTATTCGTCCTCTCTCACCGCGCGGAACCGATTGTTCGTTACTCCGCGAACGGATGAAGGTACGGAAATCATGTATCGATCCTTGCCGAGAGCGAGGGTGTTACTCGTATGGTGTTTCTCCTCGCTGCATCGCGTAGATACTTTTCTAATTCCGCCAATTCTTTTCTCTCCGCGCATCTCTTTTATTATCTGCGTATCTGCGGTCTTATTTCCCGGTAGCATTTTTATTCGACTGCGAAACATCACTGTAAAATTTATGTATCTCGTTCTTTTCCGTGTTCCTAATTCTTCACAAGAGCTTCAAAGCTCTCGCGCGGCCTCCTCGCCCATCGCCTCGCTTTTCTCACTGGAAATCCATCACGCCGTATTACCGAGGGATCAATGAGACAGACGTATAGAGACACGTAAAACGTCGGCGAGCTACCACTCGACGTTTGAATACCGCCGAACTCTGTTACAGAGTGGTCCCGTGGTAAAGAGCAACGAGGGGAATGTATCCCTCGATGTTGCAAAGTGCTGCGGCGCGGCGGCGCCAACTTATCGTCGCTAAGCCTCTTTACGAATGTAGCCCTTTTTCTCCTACCCGACTTCCTCGGGGTGACCCGATTTGTCGCCGGATAATGTTGATCGCTCGCACACGCTGCACTCATTGCGGCCTTAATGCAGGAATTAAAGCCGCCGACATTCAAACTATGGCACAGTCTAAGTCATAGTATAAAGGGATCTTTTGTTATACGAATCTACACAAAATTCATGTTTAGATTTATTCATATATGTATGTATATACATTAGTACTTATATCCTAGCTATCGTATATAATAAGGATGCACTGGATATAAAAGTATCCAGTATCCGGTATTATCCGGCACTTTTTTACTTTTACTTTCCGACCGGATAGCCGGATGTCATTAGTATCCGGGAATATATCCGATTAAAATTTGATATCGTTAAATTGTTTATTTTTTTTTATTATATACAAATGTTCTATAAGTATGCATATTCGTGATATAATATCTTATACATTGTTGCAAAATTACAATCTTTTTCTCTATAGATCCTTTTTTTTTTAAAAGACACTCTCGGAATCCGGTCGGACATTCGACTCGAAGAAATTGCTTTTTCGGATATCCGATGTTACATTCTGTCCAGATGTCCGATATCTGGTATCCAATAATTTTACGATCCGATTCATCCCTAGTATATAATAATTCCTAGCTAATAATAATTTAATTTAAATATATTATAATATAATAATATTTTAATATATAATATTTTAATATAATATAGAGTTATGAACCACTCAAGTTATTATATGAGTAAATATATTTATGTGACGTTTCAACCTCTGTCGCTTTCAATGTTAATAATAATTTTAAAAAAGTTACCGGTAACTACACAAAACACTTTTTAAAAATTAGTATTAACATTGAAAATGACCCGATAGGGGTCGAAATGTTACGTCTGTTACAAAATTTTAGATTGTTGATATAAATATTTACTCACATAATAACTTGAGTGGTTCATAGCTCTATATTATATTATTAATTTATTTAATTAATTGAACCGTTATTCTTCGTTGAATTTAATTTTAAAAAATATTTTTTATTCTGCTTAGCGTAATACATTAAATAAATTAAACGAAAGATGGTCATAAATATAACTGTCGAGAGGAGCAGCTATTTTCGAGTAAATATTTTCGTGCTAACACATTCTATCGCGTGACTACCGCATTATGTCAAAGATGGTGCTCCAGGAGCTCATACTCCTCCGCTTGCCTCATTTCCCGTGGCTCGATTTAACACGATTTAGCGGCTGACGGAACCACGTAAGTGAATATCGCTTTTTTTCTCAGCTGATACCTTTACCATTCTCTACTGATATCCTAAATGCAACCGAGAATCGCGATGAAAGAATCCACGAGGGAGTAACCTGAGGGAAGCTAAACGGAGACTGGAGGATGATGGCAACGGCGTCCTATGAACCCACATCTCCGGGATATAGAGAGAAAGAGAGAAAATGTATGTGTTAAGGTGCTTCCTAACTTTGCAGACAGTTTGAACCGCAATCCTTAAGTTCCATCGCGCAAGCGAACTCCCTTCGAAACCTATCCTATAACGTTGCTCGTGCAACGACGACGCGCAGTGTTTTACACTCATCGACAGTCGATCGCTATTTCATCGTGCCTTTTGCATGCCAGTGTGTCACGTTAGGCGTGTAAGCAACTATAGAGAGAAAGAAGGAACGAAGAGAAAGAAAGAGAAAAAGAGAGGATGGATAAGAAAAGGAGATCAGAAAAGCAATTTGAGTTTCTCACGTCACACTTGCACATCGTTAGGTCGACGCTTTCCTCCTCGTGTCGCTTCAAGCGATGGTCAACCGCATATGAATGGTATGACATAAGGTCTCCAAGAGGTTTGACAAGTACGTACGATCTACCCCAGCAAGGTGGGAATAGTTGGTGAAAAGACGGTAATGCTTCGAGCAGCGTGAAAATATGCACAACTATAATGGAACGAAGAGTTATTTTAAGATATGATCGAACCATCCAAAATGCATCTCTTTATTAAGAATGCAATTATTTATTCAAAACTTATTTATAACTGTACGAGACATATACTTCGTATACTGTATCAAAATATATAAATATTTTATCTTATAAAAAATATTTTTAAGAAGCCAGTAATTGTTTCTACATTCTCGAATGTAATAAATTTAAAGTATAAAATATAGATAACCACCATTGCGTATTTTATTCTACAGTATTCGCTAATTAAAAAATAACTGCCCCTCCCCTCCGCCTCTCTCTCTCTTTAATTGCTATTGTTCGCATAAACGCGACGTAATCTTGAAACAAATAATGTTTTAATATATTTCTCATCAACGAAAAATATAAAGCTCGCCCCTTTATCGTTGAATATTAATCTCTTGAAAGATTCTTAATTTTTTTTTGTTGTGTATTCTTTTGCATCTATTCTGCAATTATAATTTGCGAGATTGAATTTATGGATCCAACATTTTTGTTGTATAAAACTGTGTGCAAAGAGCGACGTATATCACTGTTAACGATCTCGGGTTTATTCTATGACGAGAGACACGCTTGTCCCGCAGGAACAAGGCAAAAATGGCGTTCATAGTATCAGTAAAGTCGCGGCGTGGAAAAGACGGTTAAATATTCGTACGTTTCATTACGAACACGCTTGCAGTAAAAAGTTTGGTGTGTAATAGTACAATTTACCCTGTCTAGTGTATTCTGTGGAACGCGGGTATCACTGGCACGACTTGTTACGGTTTGTTCGGCAAACGACACGAAAACCAACCGAAAAGATGTCCAGCTGACAAAAAAGTTAGATAGTAAAAAATAGTGAATTAAGTTTTGCAGTAGGAAGGTAGAGAGAAGAGAGAAGCAGAAAGGACGGCTCTGACTCTGAGAAAGCTGCGGTAAAGGCAGACGGTCATATAACTTCTTTTTAGGAACTTCAGCGGCAATCCCTTTGTAACATAATTAGTAAAGTAACTTGCGCGGCGATATCATGAGAGAATATTTATTTTAATCTCAGAGATAGGAGAGGGAAGCGAAAGTTCGTTGACAAATTCGTCCGGCATGAAGAGAAATTTAGAGATCATGGATTCAGAAATATTTTTTTCGCAATTTGATGCACAATCTCAATATATTAGGTGTAGTAAAAAGAAATCCATTATTTTTCCAATAGATGGCTTTAGCTTACCATTTTACAATGGTACGATATTATGGAAATTTATTATAATCTCTGAATTTTCTGTTAGCAATATTTGTTAGCATTTTATTAAGTAGTAACACAATACGGAGCGAGTGCGATTGCATTCGTTCATTGGCAGTCTCGTTAATATTCTTTATGTGATACATCTTTCTTTCACAACTGTGAAAGATTGTGCACACAGTTTCATATGCATTACGAGCAGTCAGTATTATTATACTATTCTCGAAATATGTTGTTATCTAATATTTAAGATTGGTATTTCACACAAAAATAGAATAGAAACTTTAATCGATTTACAATAATGAGAATGTGAGAAATATTATTTTCAGATATTTTGTTTTTACTGTAATGAAACATGCTTTTATCTGTTTTAACCTAAGACTTTACAATCCTATTTATTATTTTAAACAGATTTCAATTATTGTTATACTTGTGAGACATAAAAACAAATTTTTGTTTACTGAAAATTTATTTTTCAACTTAGTACTTTATAAATTTTTGTTGAACACATTCAGTAGGATTATTTTTTATTTAAAACTTCGCAAGTGTTTATTGTGTGTGTGTGTGTGTGTGTGTGTGTGAATTGAAGCTTGAACGATAAGTAATTAAAGAAATTAAATAGTATTGAATTTATATCGGTCATTTCAACTATAAGTATTCAATTATGAGCTATTTTCTATCAAATGCTTTTATTATTCAACAAAATGAAACCGCCACGATTCTATTCTTCTATTATAAGTCGTGAAATGCTTCGGTAACAATATATAATTACCCTTATAATTATAATGAGTCCTACAATCGGAAGTACAATACATTTAGTTAACGAAGAAATTTAATATGCTGCGAAGCGCTGGTTTGGTTGTTACAGTACTATGGCGAATGTGTAATGTGGTTATTGTACGGAAGTTTGCCAAAGTGAGGGAGAGAGGAAGCGAGAGAGCAGAGGAGAGAAAATGGAATTCGATCTCATAAGTATACGGAATTAGTCGCGTGTATGAGAATTCGTTATCTAACCAGACCATGAATAGATGAACATCTTTTGTTAACCTATCCACTTCTTGATATGCATACATGTATAATATTTAGTAATCTGTAATAAAGTAAAAGGAATTTAACTATAATAATAAGAAAAAGAATATCTTTTTATCACTTGTACAAACTTATTACAAGGCTGTCAAAAGACGCGGTGAACCTCGCTAGACTCGCGCTAAATTTTGTTGTAACTTATCCCGTCGACAAGTTCGTACTAACCAGCGTAGTTACGAAAATCCCTCGAGTCACCTTCCTCACGGTGTGGCATCTTATCAATAATCAATCGCTATTTCCGCGTTCCTGTCGGTCGTATTAACGAAAGTTTTCATCAAGAAAGAGAGAGAGAGAGAGAGAGAGAGAGAGAGAGAGAGAGAGAAATAGAGAAATGAGATTATGAATAAGTATAAGAGAGAGAGAGAATAGCACAAACTGTAGTTGTGCCTTCTCAGATCAAGTAAGGAGAACGAATGAATATGCCAGGCAAGTTTCGTTAACGTCTCCATATTCGCAGGCGAACTTTTATTGGGAAATAAAAGTTTTTTTCAATAAAGTGATATACATTACCTTTGATAGGAAAAGGAGTCGATAAATCTTCTATTCACGAATGTCGAAGGAATGATTGATCAAATTTCTTTGTTGAGAAATGTGAAACCGGTAGATAATTTAAGGAATGCATTTATCATTGTTTCACTTGCGATTCGGAATATCGATGGGTATCTTTAAAATTAGCGATTGAAATCGGATATTTGTAATTAATCGGAACCGGTATTGTGTGCCGAGCTCTGCTGTAATTCGAATACGCGATAATTTGGAGAATTAAGTTCTGTTTTTTTGTGTAAAAACAATTTTATTGAAACGTTATTTGATATAAAATATAGAGGAAGAGAAAATTCTGTGTCATTTGATATTACTTTGTCATGTGATATTTGTTATCAAAAATATATGCCTTATACAGTTTATTTACTCGACAAATCCAATACTTTACATGCAACGGCTTAATCCTTGTGAGCGCATTATCAGCGATTGGCATATTCACGTCATACCTTACTTGATTTCCTGTCTAATACTTGATTTCCTAGGTAGCTTAAACACAAGATTTAGTCTTGCCACAAACGCGGCGCATGAATTACCCTAATGGGTGCATATAATGCAACAGCAAACAGGTTTGATAGTGCCTGTCAAAAGATAGTCAGATTGAATTGCAATACGGATCATCAAATTAAGTATTATAGATTACTGATCACGATCCAAAAAGATGCGCGTGATGTAAACAATTTACGCAAAAAAAAAACCTATGTGAATACGAAATGTATATACATAAAAAAAGAGCAAATCTTTTATGCGTTAAGTTTTATTATAAAGACGAATAATTGAAAGAGATATTAATTATTAGCAATTACGATTTTCATTAAAAAAAAATGGAAAGAATCTTAGAAATGTCTTAAATTAAGTATAATATATGTTGTATACAAAAGTATGAAAGTTATTAGACAACAGATTTTTCATAATTTAATCATTTTCCTAAACAATTCTTAGAAGTAGAGAGTTATTATGATAAAAATGTGTTGTTAAAAAATCAAAAGATACGAAATTTTCAGTGATTTAATAATGTTAATTTATTTTTATATATTTTTATATATTTTTATATATGAAATATATATTTTTCTTAAATATATCTATTGAAAAGTATATTTTTAAACATAATACATAATTTTGAATTAATATTGCGCAACTATGCCTTCAAGATTTACAATTATTAAGTACTCTCTGATCTAATTTCTATAAAAAATTACATCTCGAAAGATGGTAAAGGATGTTTTTAACTAGAGATACGAGTTAGATAAACTATTTGTGTAGTACGCAAAATAAGCTAATATATGTCTTGTGATTATCAAGAAAGACCCTGAAAGTGTGGCGGATGGATTGAAATTCAACGAACGATCTTCTTACAACGAAGAACACTAAATGTTTACTTTTCCTCGGAATATCGAAAGAAACAGATCAATAGTAGACTCGCTCGAGAAGATTAGCCTTATGCAAAGGAGAATGTGGTGCATTGGTAAGAGAAGAAGAGTATTCGCTAAGTACACGTGAGAATTGCATCGAACAATTGCGAAACATGTAATACGACTACCGTGGTGAGAAAACGGAAACCGAAATAAAAGGTACCGCTGGAAACGCGTAAGTAATAGCTTCGCTGGCAGACCTGATAAAACGAACAGATAGCCGATGGCGGTTTTTATTTTCCCTTCGTGCGCCTCAGGAATCAACTGCAGTAAAACACGAGAGAAAAACAGAAACGAGATTGGGAAATACAGTGAGGGAAAGCGGAAAGAGCGAGAAGCGAAAGTTACCTTCCGTATTTCGAGTTTTCTTTGCGTTTCCTTTTTGATCGGAAACATTTCGCTGTTGCTAATATTCTTAACTTAATAGAACTAGTTTAACTTAATAGAAATAGAATTAGGCTGGATTTTATAAAACCTGATAGATTCTATAATTTTTTATATAATAGTAATCCTAAAGTAAAATTTTAAATTCTACTCCGACGTCATCAGAGATTTTTCCAGCGCATTTAGAGTGGATAAAGACAGTGATGTCAATGCATGTGCCTAATGCTGATTGGCTTCGCCATTAAGTGTCCTGTTAATTAGAAAGAAAACAACTCTTTAAAGAAAGAAAAAGTTAAGACGAGGAATTAGATACCCCGTCATATAGATACCCCAGATACAGGACACAAAATGGCGACTTCCAGCTAATTGGCGTCACTCTCTTTATATCCACTCTAAGTGCATCGACATGTCTTTATGTACATACTACCACATCAATATCTCACGCACTCATGATACACGCAGTCGCACGTTCATGTCAGTTTTCGTATAACAAATTCGTTTCGACAAAGCGTTTAAGTCTACTTCTAAGTACTCCATGTTATTTGTTCGTGCGAACTACGTGTTTGTGGATTACTATTTCGTAAGTACAGATTGCAAAACTTTCGTATCAAGCAAATGTCACGATTTGACTGCTTGAGACACCATATTATACTAAGAAATGATAAAAAAGATATCAATTTCGAAATGTTTGGTCGTTCTCGGCATAAACTCCATTTCATAAACACGTATTAATGCGTATACTTTAAGGATTTAAGCCTGGAAAAGGATTTTCGAATCTGTGAAAGAGAAAAAAGTATTTGTTATACAAAAATTATATGATTTATATGATAATCGGTAATATAGATCTTATTGATGTTTCAATAAACTGTTTAACTACAATAACTGATATTTCATCAATTATGACTGATGCATTGTTATCAATTGCAGTGCAATTATTGATAGAGCTAATCAGTTTATGAGACCATTAATTAATTTTTTTTCTTAAGATAATATATTATAAAATAATATAAAATATAAAAATTGTATTTATTTTATTTAAAGAAAAAAATTCACGCGCGTCAGACCTGGATTGTAAATTGTCAATGCGAAAGAATGTTTCAGCTTTAAGTATCTCCGCGGGCTACATAGTTTCTGTGCACTTACACATGTGCAAGGAACATTTTCACTACGTAAATCTAATAACGTGGGCACGTATCGACTTTCCAATTATCAACTTTCTCCATACTTTGAGAACTACTAAAATGATATCAAGTTTCTTCGAAACCTATACCACTAAATCATAGAATATTTTTACGCAGAATATTTTTTCTTACCTCTTTCTTCCATATCTTCCTTTTTCATGAAACTTCTCATAAAACTTGGTGTATAAATAACTGAGAATTATGGATTTAGAAAATGTGTAATTTTACTAATAGGGAGTTTGCATAAATTTTGAAAAATATTACATTTTGTAATTTATATATATATATATATATATATATATATATATATATATAAAATAAAAAATTATTAAAAAATTGCAGATAAAGTTTTATATATATATATATTTTAAAAAATTATTAAAAAATTGCAGTTAAAGATATATATATATATATATATATATATATATATATATATCTTTAACTGCAATTTTTTAATAATTTTTTTAACGCAAATTATGCAAGAAAATAAATAATAAAGTATTGTATTATTTGAAATACCGAAGACGGTCCGAATACGACCGAGTCCTCCCGAAAGCGTTGTGACGTCATATTACATAACGAAACAACAATTATTAAGAAATTAATTTATTTTAAAAATGAGCAAAGGAAACACATACAAAACGTAATTTGTACCTTTATATAAAAGCACAACAATTAAAACACCGGAAAAAATGTTCTTTTAAGTGCCTCAAGCTGAAAATGTGAGAAAAAAGTGGTTTAAAAGTTCACATCGTGTTGATGAACTAGGAAAATGGAATTATTTTTGTTGCGAAGATCATTTTAATGTATGTATTATATAAAATACATTGTTTTGCTCTTTAATTAAAACAATTATAGAAATATTAATCATATTCATATAAAAGTATCCAACTTTAAACGTAACCTAAAACATTGAATGTTAAATATATAATAAGGATATTTTGGGATTTTGTAAAATTATTTTACATCTCAAATTATTTTAAAATTATAATTCATAATTACTAAAAAACATGTTTTAATGTGTAAATTTTTGATGTGCCATTTTTTAAATGTTTATAACCTTACATTAATAAAATTTATCAGAATAACTTTTTCAATTTTCAAACATTTTTTTCTTTTGCAAACATGAAATTATCAACTCACAATGAATCTTTTTTAGTACAAAAGTTAAACATTAACTGATGAATTGATAATGCATAAACTATTCTTTCCTATTGATAATACAATATATAAACTATTCTTTCCTCTTTATATCTAATAATGTATGTCTTGACAACTGATTATCTAATTGTTTTTGCTTTAGCTTGTGCGGTTACTTTATAAAATTAGAGTTGTCACCTAAATTTTCAGTCGTAGATTCAAAATTTATTGTCATCTCATTGTTGTAATAAATTTTTTTTTAATTGCAACATTAGACAAGGCTGATTTTCTCCATTAATATTCAATTTCAGTTGCAGATATGATCATCTATTAATCCAAAGTAAGAAGGATATACCATGCTTTTCCTATAATTAAATTCAATATATTTATAGAAATTTATATTATTACAAATATGTATTAATAGAGAAAAGCCCCCTATTATGAGATAGCGGCGTTTCTGCTAAACTAATAAATGCTATCTATTGGTTCCACCATGAATTTATTGGATTGAAAATTATTTAGTAGAAAATTCATTATTAGATCATGTCTGTAATCATTATAAAACAAGATTTTAGAATTTGGATGTCTTCAAGTTTCATTGAGATGAGCCTTTAAACCTTGTTTATTATTTAATAAATAAATATTTGGTAATAAAATTTCTTCATGTAGTGACAGAGTAAGGTCATAATAATAGAAAACTGTGGGATATATTGAATTGTTTAATTACAGAAGTTAGATTTGACGATCGTAAAACTATAAGGAAATCGTAATATGAGATACGTAGGGTATTTCTAATACGAAATAACCCATGCTTTTATGTTATAATAAAAATCGTTGTTGAAGTATAAATATTATTGTACAATAATAAAAAAGACAATCGAAATGAACGTCGAGTACTTATTTCTGCGATGCTTGATTCCAATTATCTGAAAAACGAATTCTGGGTACAATCTATCGTATGCTCACTTTTCGCGCACACTGGCTTTGTTTGTATTTTAGAAACATTAAATAAAGTTTTTTAATTGCGATACTGATATACTTTGCGTTTTACTATCGATTTCTCGGGGCATCTCATATTAGGAACATAATTTTTTGATTTTGCGATTTGCTCACTTTTTATATTTCTTTAATTTTCAAAAATGGAATTTGAATTAAATTTTATATAACGTTATCTTAAAGCTTATTAAATTCCCCTCAAAAAGACTTATTTTTTTAAATTCTGTCTATAGACTTCTAGCATTTACTCAAAACTCGGTATCTCATATTAGGGGTCTTTCCTATATATATATATTCTATATATATAAATTTTTATCTTGGATTTATTTTTACTTTGTATTTTTAAAGTTGCAAATGACTGTTCTAGAAGGATATGTAAATGATTATTAAATTATTACTTTTATGATTTTATATATATAAAAATTTAGTTATTTTTTTAAACTATTGCTCTCAAATATTTTAACTTTCTGATACTGCACATTCAAAGCATTCTACGCATTGAATTATTTCTTTTTCTTCATCGACAATACAGACTACAGTATAATCTTTTTGTTGAACTCGATGTTCAAGGCATTCTTCCTTTTACTATACAAATAGAATCTTCCCGTTTGACGCTAACTGACATAACCCATGGGTTATACTTCGCTATAGCATGTCTCACACAGTGTAATTTTTTCTTGATAATCTATGATAGATTAATTATAATATTTATTCATGCTTAAAATAAAATTGAAAAAATTACCACTGCAGTAATAAAAATGTATTTACAAAGTTGCTTTTTTTCTTTGAAATATTATCTCATCACTAACAATATACTCTCAAACCATAAATACAGTTATTCGTTGAATCGACTTTAATGAATCCAGTTGGTTTTATTTTATTTTATTATTCTTAATTTATAAAAAGATTTTTAAGAAGAAAATTTTAAGATTTTGCTTTAGCCTTCCAGCATAGGCAGATGGTTACAGATGATTTACTGCAGTGTGACATCACGCACTGGTTAGCCAATCAAAATTGTTTTCTCAAATTTCAAATATCATTAAACTTTATTTTAGTTTTTTAATATCTACCTATTGCTAAAAATTACAAATTTTATTATACATAAATTTATAATAATGCATATTTCCATGTAAAAAAAACTATATTATTTTTTTCATGCAAACTCCCTATTCTATATTCTAATTTAGATAATCAATAAACCGATATGATCATTCTTGTACATATTATATAATCTTCCATATATATTCAGAAGATTTCTCAATCTAATAAAGATATCAGATGATAATACCACCACATTGGTGAAATACGTGATAAGCGAATTAATGTTCATAATGCTCAGTTAATCGTGCTGTGAACGATCGTATTTTAATTATTACGCGTATACCCTTTAGGCACGTGCTCTCAAATAAATTACATCCGGGTCCATAATTTTCAATCTATCAGACGTTAACGGATACGCTTGATTATTCATCGGAAGGAAATAGTTGAATGTGCTTGCGCGTATAGTGGAACGATAGGTAACTGCATCGTTGAAGTCAAAGAGGCTTTTGATATCCTGACCACTGATCGGCCCTTCAAAGAGGTATTCGACGTTTATCGTCCTTCCCCGTGATACGCGATTCACTTTAGTATTTATGACGATGTCCTCGTACATGCTAATGTGCACTCGTCGTTATCTATCTCTAACGTTTTTACAAGATTCAATGTTGTAATATTGCAATGTCACTGTGACGGATATTAAACCGGAATATTCGCGAAAATTTTATTTTCATTAACTTAAACATACACCCGTTGATGTGTAACCGTCGCTTGAATCTCATTTCAGATGAAATATTCAGAATGAAATCTCTATATAATGTTTACACATTTCATATATTAAAAAGCGTAACAGGTGAAAATAATGTATCGGAACAAAGTTTCACATTTTGAGAGATAGTAATTACAATTTAATAAAAGAGCAATTATTGTCGACATAAAATCATAAATAATTGTTCCTGCAAGTAACGAATAAAATGAAAGATAGTAATTTACTTATCTCAGGTTGCTTTGTCGTCATCAGATGCCTTCCAGACTTATTCTGCCTCTTCTTCCTCTTTCTTATAAGTTTACACTTGTACAAAGTACACTCGCGAAAACATGGTTAATTACAATTACGTATTCTAATGATCAAATTAGAATAATTGCACGGCATTTTATACACTCCCAATATTAATCACACACTCCGCGCACTTTACTATTGTGCATTACGACGAAATTTCATCGAAATGTGAAAATAACATCGATAGAATATGATTTATTTAATATTTCATAATATAATTGATAAATGTTAAAATAGACAAATACTTAATTATATAATCTAGTTATTCATTAAATGTATTATGATGTTGTTTCGAATCTGTTTTAAATACATTATGATAAAAAAAAATTTGAAAACATTCTAATTTAAAAGTGATAAACAATTACGAATTTAGATAAATGAAAAATTCAAAGCGCAATGCAAAATACGTTTGAATCTATAATAGTTCAAGTAAAATAGTAAATTATTATATCTTTCGTATATATATATATATATATATATATATATATATATAAATAAATATATAAATAAATATCTACTACAAAACAATAACACTTATATTAAATAAAAAAGAATGCGGTACGGAATATACTATTTTCGGAAATTTAAAAAAGGAATTAAAAAAGTATATATGTATATATATATATATAATGTGTGTGTGTGTATATATATATATATATATATGTAATAACTTGTAATTAGATAAAATTGAAATTAGAAAAAATTATTATTTCACAATATTGAAGACAATAATTATTTCCTTAGCGCTGTAATTGGATTCGAAGATACTTGTCCCATAATGCATTTTAAACTTATATTTTAAATGTAATTTTTTTTATTATTTTTTTAATATTAACAATGCAAAATAATATTCAAATTGATTCATTAAAGTAATGAGAAGCTTGATCTTGATTATATATTAATTGAATTATAAATTAAAATCAAATTAAGAGTAAAGAAAAAACGAGTAAAGAAAAAAATATTTATTATAAATGTATTTTATATTAACTCTTGGTTTTACACCTTAGTTTTTGGCAGTCTTCCTACACACGATGCGCGGGTCTTTAGTATCCTGGATTAATTTTTTACAAATATATAAAAATTATTAAGTAATTTTTACGTATATTTTTACACCTTTAAAAAGTTGTATAATATATTTATAATAAATTGTATATAAATTGTCATGTACAATTATTATATATAATATTGTTGTATATAAATCGAAGGAAAGAAATGCGCAAAACACGAATGACCCAAATATGTGTATTAAGGGTTAAAAATTGTCCAACGATACAGCAATTTTTACGTGTATTTTGACATCTTTAAAAAGTTGTATATTTATAATAAATTGTACATAAATTGTCTTATACAATTATTATATATAATATTATTGTATATAAATCGAAGGAAAGAAATGCGCAGAACGACCCAAACATGTGTATTAAGGGTTGAAAATTGCCCAACGCTGCATTTCGGTGCGACTGGTAAGGAATAGGGATGATAGGCACACCGCGTGATGTTTTGTTTGTTTTGTTTTGTTGCACTACTTACAATGCGATTACGAGGCCGCAGGCGAGCAGAACGTTAGACATTCACATAACGAAACTGAAGTCGGCAAAATGTTCCACATGCTATCGCGCATTATCAAAATGCAATCGCGCTAAGTATCACAAATCAGTAAACGAATATAACCATTGATCATTGCAATTAATGAATTCCTACGATTAATGATCTGTAGCAACGGTTATTTATCGAAGCAAATATTTCGAGAATTTATTCTCACGTTTGACATTAAAACGATTTCGGATAGAGAATTAACTTATTGTTTTATAATATTTTTTCTGACTTTAGTTTTTATTTTAAAGCTTCTTAAATTTGAATATTTTAAGAGCCTATATTTCAAGAGCCGCGATTTGAAATAATTTGTTTAAAAATAATTTATTTAGTTTGTTTGTCTATCTTGTCTGAAAATAAATTGTTTATCTTGTCTTTATATTGAAAGTGCGAAATAATAATCAAATCGAATAATTTTGAATAATGAAAATCTATAATATTTATCTCGATGTGTCTGGTTGAATTCATATGTTTGAAGTGTACATGTGTATGTACAATACTAAATTTCAATTGTATATTTTTAAAGGATCTATCGCGCCTTAATTAGTCCAAACTTTGTTATCTGAATATTATATGATATTAGGATTGCCGATATTATTTTCGAATTTTTTGGTCATTAATGAAACATTGCTTGTACGAAACGGATTGATAATTAATGACTACAATCAATCACAATTGACTGCAACGACTAATGACTACAATTCAAATTAATCGTCAATATATGATCGTAATTAATTTCATATTTCATTATTTATTAACCGCGTATAACATAAATTCGGGATTTCTGTATCGGTGATCTGTCAGAAATTTCTACCGTTTGAGATTTGTTCGTTGTGTTAATTTGCGAAATATCAATTGTAGTTTTCTTCATCCTATTCGTAATTCTTTATCATCTAGAGATATAATAGGGTCTCGCGCCAATGTATGTGCACCAAAATCGCTTCGTGTTTCAATATACAATAATAAAATACGCGTCGTTCATTTAACTTGGGAATATCATATAAAAAATATAGTGCGATTGTAATTAATTATGATTTTGATTGTCGTGTGAGTTCCATAAGGAACAACGAGAAATAAAAAAACAGGAAAGGATGAGGAAACCTGGAAAAGTGTTAAACGACAGTGAAACAACTATAGAATGAGTAACTTATACTTAAACAAGACTGTGTATTTTTGGTGAACGCAAGAGCAAGACTGGCCGAAGTTATAAAGGACGAGCTTTATTTAGCGTGAGCGAAATTTTCATTTGACCATCGGACTGTGGTCATTACATACGTTACGTATATTCTACATACACACACACATACACACACACACACACACACACACACACACACACATATATATATATATATATATGGTATACGCATCTACGCGCACGTATACTTCCGAGATGCAGATCAGAGTGTGCGTATATCATGAGAGGGTGCGGAGGAGAGGGTGTACCTCCACCGCCATTCGAGAGTATTATTGCGGTGCTGGTCGGTCGACGACAGGCGAACGGCAGATATATCAGCGGGTTGGCGTTTATGTGGCGACCAACTGTCGAGTTAATATTCACGCGATTCCGACCTTCTCCTCCCTTCGACCTCCTTCTCAGTTCCATTCTCGTTTCGAACATGCGTCGCAAAATTCTCGATTTCAACCCCCGACCTCTCTCTTCTCTTTCACCCCTGAAATCTGTTGTCGCTGCCTCGCCATAACAACTACCTTGTGCATATCCTTTTACGCGAAATTTATGTATGTTATGTTGGTGAAAATTCTTACTTACGGATCTTACTTTCACATAAACCTTATTTACAAAGTAACAAACAGGATGACTGAATTAGTATATGTACTATTTTTTTATTCGATAAAATTTTTTGCCTTTAAATATTTCTTTTACAGTAATTTCTGCAGGTTTTTAAAGTTTTAATATCGTCACATTTTCTAGCTAGTTCATTTGCATTATTTTGATTTTTAGTAGTCAGATGTACACAAAAATCTTTTAGCTTTGATCTCGCAGCTTGTTCTTATTTATAAATTAATATATTTGTAAATTTTAATAAAATATGAATAAAAAATTAATCCCTTCTGTTCAAAATTTCCGTATTACCATGTTTTTTTTTTGCGGTATTTTTTAATTACTCGTACTACTTATTTTCGCACGTGTAAATTATTGCCTGGTAGATGTGGAAGAGAAATCGCACCGCTGAAAATCACTGCAATCGATATTCAAACATCCCGATCCAAAGTTAATTATTTTAGTAAAAAAGGATTTTCCGTGCATCGATTTGCCTATGTTTATATTAATTTTAAATCAACGGGTTGTAAATGACGTTTTACTAATATAAAAATTCAGCAATCAATTAATAATAAATAAAAAATTAAAAAAGTCATTAAATCTTTTTAAACAATTTCCAATCTAAATGTGACACTGTCACTTGGTTTATTTAACATGTTTAACAAAGTGCTCGCTTTTTGTTACAGTACGTATGGCGTATGGCTTACCCTATGGCATGGCATCACGGAACTTCGCACTGTGCGCCCTTATTGTCACCTTCCTCCACGTCAGTCTCGGTAAGAAGTCTCGAATATACCGCTTCAATAAGGTAAGTATAATATTTCCGTGACGCGTAGATCCTTACGAGAGACAGGTAAAAAAGAGAAAATCGTCCGGAGGAGTTGCGAGGAGAAACAAAAGTTACAAGTTTTTAATCCGCACGAAATGACAGAATTCCCTCTTTCCCTTCTACCCAAGGACCGCCGCGACGCGATTGGTATCGTGCCCGTTACTTTTGCGCCGCCTTTCTTTGCTCCAGTTACGGTAAGAATCAAATGAAATCCTTCTCCAAAGACGTTGCTATCGGTAGCCTTTCGCGTTTTCGCGAGAGCTTAAAAAGAATCCCCGCTTAAAAAGAAGCAGGAATTGCAAAGTAGCACAGACCGCCAACTCCTCTCTCCTCCTTTTTCTCTCGGAAAACGAAACGCGCTCGCATTCTGTATCGTTACGCTTATTTATTTATTATCTCTATTCGTTTGCATGACCGTAGATTACGAAACTTTTTTTTTAAAAATCATATTTAATCTTAAACCTACAGAAATTTATGTATATTTATTATAATAGAATTAAAAACATGAAGGAAATTTGATAGAGTTTACACTGAACAAAATTTCGATTACTTTTGGTCTAATGAATGATTGTTAATTAATGTTCGACTTAATGTAGTTAATTCATTGATACAATAACTGGATTTATTTATATAACTTATATATTTATTTCTTGCAATTCTAGTAATAGTTTTATAACCTAAATTATTATGAGAATTATGAATATTATGAATATTTTATTGCATTTACGTACAGTTTTGGTTCGTATTTTACTATGACATTTCAATGTATGAATGCAATTAAACCTCTATCGTAGGTCATTAGAACCCGTTCATGTTTTCACCTATTTAAAATGATTCAAAAAATCTCTAAAAATTCACAAATATACATTCGATCATACTTTCTAGAACAAATGTTTAAACTTTATTCTGGAAAATAACAAAATCTATAATTATAATTATATAACCGAAAGACTCATAAGTTAGGAAACAGTAAGGAATCGTTCGGTGACCCACAATAATAAGGTTTAGTTTGGGGCAATGTAGGGGTTGATTTCTCGACATAACACTGTACATACAAATCACAGTGCATAGGTCGTCGAGTACTCGACTCGCATGTGCGGACCAATGAAAATATTACCTGCTCTTCGGGGGATAGCCTTTCCACGCGATAGATCATGATAGATGATGATTACTCCACAAGTCAGCGAACTTTCGCTCGGCCGTGTTCCACGTGATTAATAAACACTCCGTTTCTCGCGAAACTTTCTCTCTTTTCTTCGTGCTCGCGTGTTTGCCTCGAGCTAATCAAAAGGGATACAAGAAGAATATATATCTTTTTTTTTATTTCATCTATTAGATTCTATTCCATTATTGCGGAATAATCAACGCACGATCTCCCTGTGTAAAACGTAACGTCATATCGAATTGGTATCCGCCACGCGAGAACGCGAGGGGTGACTATCGTGACGTGAGATGGTTATACGAGGTCCATGTTCGACGCGATTAATCAACACTCCATTATACGGCGCACTGTCCCTGCGTGTTGCATAGTAAAATACGAACAAAAATCGTTCCAGAAGATCCATAGGATAATAAAATAGAATGTATATATTAAGCACTGAGAGAAAAGTTTTGGTGTTTTTGTGACTATAACTCACAGTAAAAAAAAATTGTGCATTTGTGTTGGAAGCGGTCCGTTCACGTTCTGTGTTAACAGTTTGTGTTGAATTTTTTAACATTGGAGTGTTAATTTAACATAATGTAATTATGTTACTTAAAGATTTTGTGTGAAATTTATACTCGACGCTATTTAATGTCAAAGTAACACAATTTATGAATAAATGAACGAGTAAAAATAATGCGTTTTAAAACGTAAATTCTAAGACAAATGAATGAAATATGTTAATTTAACATATCATAGATGTTAATTTTCTGAAAGAAATATGCTTCTACGGTTTTTTACAAACAGTCGATATTATCCTTTTTGTATTTATTATTTTACATAATATTTGTGTGCCTTCTAACATATTCATCTGGTATTGTTTAATTAACCCAAAAATTTGAGTGGACTGTTTGCGACATGCGGTATGTATTAAATTCGACACATTTTTTTTCCAATAGTGTACACATTATCATAATTATGTTTATTATTACTGTAATAATTGATATATAAAACATTACCGATCCAAAAAATAGGTATAAATTATAATTGAATTATAGTAATTACATCGTTTTTTTCGCAATAATAATTATATTCTACAGTTTTTTTGGATTCCAATTAGATATAAGTATTGATCAAACTTACATATACTTATTATTACTAACATTACAGCAAGAATAACCGTAATTATGATAATATATAATTATAGTCACAAAAATTTTTCTCTCAGTGAAGGCTTATGAAACATGTTACAGTCAAATATATATTATTCGTTTGCAATAAATCAAGAAATACAAATCAATTTTTATTTATACCTATATTAAGAAAATATGCTCCTTTAAAAATTAATTTTCATTAAAAGTTGGCGTTTTCAAAGTTACGTTATCGTACAGGAAATACTAGTGATATAATTCCACAAATGCTATCCATAGAAAGAATTATGATTATCGCACAACGACATGATTGACCGATCTTTCGTTACATGCATAAATATTGTAGCATGTATCGATCTAAATCTAAATTAATTTTTTATTCGTGCGACGCAAAAAGATGATGGGCATTCTTGTATTGGAGGATCCGAAATTTCTCTAATACGCCGTCCATATATCATATTCGTATCGACGGCAAGTTGGCCGCGTGGTAGGCTAATTAGGAATTAACTTTGCTGATCGTTTTAGCCGTAATCGCTGGCGCATAATCGCTAATTGCACAATTCAGGACAAACGCCGCCCAAGTCCGAGGTCCTGCCCGAATTTCTGGCGCTCTTAGAAAATCACACGGTCACTCAAGGTCGCGACGTCTCCTTCACCTGCGTCGTTAATCATCTCCAGTCTTACAAGGTAAATGTACTCGCGTTGCTCTCGTGCGCATGTTGTAATTAGCTAGTCGATTAGGGCCACCGCTCGAAATAGTAAGTAGTGTGGCCTAGATCGTATTTTCGCTTAATATATCGGATGTAGCTTAGATGGATTGTATTGTCGAGTAATTGCGATGTAACCATCTGGAACTATATTATTCCATCGCTCGATTATTAAGCGAATATTATTAGAGCAATGTTATTTCGAGCAATGGTCATTCGAAAATAAAATTTAATTATGAAGCAATGCGCTATAAATGCCATATAAATAGACGCTGGAACCCTCGCAACGCAAAAGAAGTAGAGGAATAATGAGCAGTAATATTAATGATGTTCTCTAATAAGCCAGAATAAAATAAGCAATATCGACACCGAATCGAATCAATATTCAGTTATTTAATACGTATTTTATACTGCACCATAAAAATTATGTATCCCATGCTGTTTTGAAATACATGAGATATAACCTAGCTCTCGTAAAAATGTCAGATGCGTACGATCCATCGACTTTTTCGATTGTCGTTTCTCGAACTCCTAAGGGAGAAGCCGCGAGCGACGTTACAAATGTCAAGATGTTTACCTTGGATCTGCATAGCGAAACAATGTAAATCAGGCGAAACCGTCGAGTATTCGCAGCATCTTCCAATGACAAAAAAAAAAACAATAAAACCGGAAGAACGTATTGAGGCAACAAAGAACACTATTTTCGTATCAGCAAAACTATCTATTTCGATCGATCTTACTATGCGGTTTTCTCTGTTCGCAATATTTTTACAATGATTACAGACAGTGGAGACCGAATGTTAAAAGATTATTTGAAACGAAAATCTCATCGAAAATCTCGCGTGTCTTCTCAAATTCAATTTTGCAAATATGTAAATACGAAATATAAATTGAATAAACGGGAATAAATTAAACGTTAAATGACAAATTCAATGGCAAGTTTAGGATTGATTTTTTCTTAATATTAAATATTAAATATTTTTGCAATAAAATCTTAAATTAAGATTCTGTTAAAGCGCACTTACAGTTAGCTGAATAATTTAAATTTCTTATCTATTTTCTCTTCCAAACTTTGATTACTCGCGAAAAAGCCCTTTCAACATATTTTCAATCACTGATTACTTGAAAACCACCTCAAAATTTGTATTGTTGGGAACTTCACCTCCAAATAGGTTGATTCTATTTGTCACGTTTATTCTAAAGGGAGAATATATTTGTACGTTTATTTTACTGACCGTTATCAATTATTGTTAGCAATTTAACCGCTGTATCGACAGGTCGCTTGTTTTTCCCAATTGTTGCCCCATGTCAACAATGCAACGATTTAACGCGGAAACATTCTTCGTGTATTTACAATCACTGACTTGTATACGGGAGTTTGCGAAGGAAGAGTTCAGTTGTGTGTACGCGGTAGAATCCAGGGAGTCTCTTCTGGGACGGACCCTGGTCGCGAGTAATTCACTTTCAAGAAGAAGTCCAAGTTTTGATTGCGTGCTCAGATCGCGACAATCGTTTCTATCGCGTTTCTAACGCCGTTGGAGGATGTTCGTGGAGATGCTCGCCACCGTCTTGTCGCTCACGGCTGTGCCGAAGGACTCTTCTGTCCCTCTCTCTCTCTCACCGGAAAGAGAAAGGAAACGACGGAAGAAAGGACATAAATCAGATCTGCTAATATAGCGACGCTGAATAGCCCTGATTTTTGCCGCCGTACTTCTCCTCCTTTCCGTTCTCCTTTTTCCCGTGTAATTCGCGCTGACTTTGCTACACCGTTTATACGCACCTCATGTACTTCAACCAGACGGCGATTAGATGGGAAACTGTACAAAGAATAGACGTAATTTTGCAATTAATAGCGTTGAATTTAAATTTATGTAACTCAAAATTATTGCACGAATAAAGTTCTATCGTCCAACTGTAATAAATAATGATGGAAAAATTTAAGATGTTTTAGAAGAAAATTATGCGAGACTCTTTGAAAATATTATAGAACTTGTTTAGTTTAAACTTTTTTATTAAATTTATTATTATAAAAATTTATTTATATTCATAATCATAAAATAAAATTTTAAAATATAAATTAAGTTTTTTATATATTAATTGTTTATTAAAAATTTTAGTATTAATTATTAAATTTCATATTAATTATTATAATATAAATTATTATCTACACTTTCATATTCACTAATTTATAAATAAATTATTTATATAATTAAGTTAATGATAAATTTATATAATTTAGCTTATGTCCAATTGTCACATTTTAGTACAATAATTACGAAATTGTGGAAAGAAATAGAGTTTGATCGAGTTGCAAAGAAAAAAATCTTTGATAATCTCTCCGTACATCTTCCTATACGCATTTTTCATACATATGTAATCATGATACTTGTACCTTCGTGCAAAGTCAGAAACTTCAATCTCAACTTCGTTCAATTTCCGATCAGTTACTGTATAATAACATTTACCTTTTTGTTTCCCTTCCTATCTCGTTTAGATGTATTGTTGGCATAGAGAGAAACCTCGCGTGCGCGCATGCAAAATATTGTCTTTTTGCTTCCCTTTTTTTTTGCCTTTCTTCCTTCTGTTTAATCACGTACAATGTACATTTTTTACGTGACTTTATTTTTTATTTCTTTCTGCAAAGTGCACATTATACTTTTCTAAATGGAGAAAAGAGAGAGGTAGATTTATGTATTTTGCGATAGTAGGAAACGAAATACGCGTTTTACAAAAACGTGCTTGTTCCCGCAAATCAAAATACCTGCATTGAAAAGCTGTTTAATTTGGCAGCTGGCTCGAACCCGTCGTTGCGTTACACGTAACCGCGTCTCGTGCATCCAGTAACATCTAATCTCAGAAATTTAACCCTTTACCGCAGTCCCGTGTAATGATCGGTGCAGCCGTATCTGAAGCCTCCCGATGCTATATCTCTCTGCAGGAAATTCAAGCCTTGTAATTAGACTCGCATAGTGTTACGTCGGTGATGTATTTCAAATTAATTGAGACGGATAAAGCTCTTATAAAGTATAGAAAAATATCAAATATCTTATTTCGGAAATAATTCCTTCGCCGCAGGCACGTATGTCAATGCGAGTTACACGAACGTAAATTTAGAACCGTGAAATTTTAGTGTACTACGTATAGATATCTGAATACTAAACTTAGTAACTGAATACCGCGTAATACCACCGTAAATGCAATACCCTGAGATGTAATGTCATGTAGATCATGTCGCGTGCGTATCAGACATATCGGATGTCTATGAGGACACCTGGCCGATTGCTCCTGATCCGTGATGGATCACACGGGGATATATAGATTTTGGCGAGTGAGTCGTCGCTACGAAAGCTTTGTTCCCAACAAGTAAATACCCTGGTCTCTCTTACGTATCTACGCGCGTACATCTTAAATTCCATTGTTGATCGAAACGCGAGCGATGCCTTTGTTCGCAGTTTAAAAGGCCCTTTTATCTTGCTCATTGACTTCACCGCCATCTGAAATATGACAGATCGAGCTACCGATCCGTGCCAGCGCGAGAAAGAGAAGGGGATTGGCAAGCTCGAAATATAGGGGGTTGTAGCAACGTAAGCCTGAGCGGAATTTGAGAGTGCAGCTCCAACGTCGCGCCAGCGTCTCAGTATGAATACCGATAAGCGCCTTTCGCAAGCACCGCGACGCTTTTTAAGCACCAGCTCGACACAGTGCTAATGAAGAGTTCGCGCCTTTCGAGACTTAATCTCCTTCTGCTTCTCCCCTTATGCAAAATGCAACCATCTCTTTTCCCTATGTGAGAAAGAGCAAAAACCTCCTCATACATGTATACGTATCCTGCACGTTATTTATCTTTATGGCATTCTTTTATCGCTGTTTTTTTTTTTTTTTTTTTTTTTCGAAGAAGATCTAATGGTCATGGAAGTCTTGAAAGTTTATACATATCATCTGTTTAATATACACATTTCTTAATTACTTAATTTATTAGTATTAATTCATTGTGTTGCGGAACATAGTCTGAGGCACATCTTTTTTCGCATTGCAATTTGCTCCAATTTAAGATGAATGTCTATAAGCGAGCGTTATTTTTTTTTCTTATTATGAGATTTAAATTCTTTACTTAAGAAGATCTTTTTAATTTAATTTCTGCACTGATGTAATGCTTTCAATATTTTTCTATTATGAGAATTTTAACTTTGGACTCAACATTTTTATAATACAGGACAATTTTTGCAAAAACACAAGTAAAATGCCATTACTAATCGATTTATTTTTGGATTATATTGAAGAACCAAAAGAATGACTACATGCAAGCATTTCAGCAAATAACACGTATTTACATCACATTATACACGTATTAAGTTAATTATGGAAATTTTAGATATTTTGCCGTTTGTAATATTTTAATATTTAAAAATTTTTAACATTTTTTTTTTTGAGAATGACCCAATCGGCGTCGAAACGTTTGTTGTTATAATTTCATATTTATAATTTTTAAAATATACATTCTCTGTTTTTGTATCTTTGGCCCTTCAAATTATTAAATTTGTTAATTAATTAGTTTATTTATATTAATTCCTAGATCAACCGTAAAGTACAATCGTTAATTGTTATCGTGGTTTCTTAATAGTTTGCTCAATAGATCGAAAAGTGAATATAATCTATTTCCGAGCGGCGTGTCATGTAAAGCTAAAGAAATTAATAGCGCATCGTGTCTTACAATTTTTATCGCTATTTGTAGTATAATTTCTATAATTATGGCTGCGTTCCACTTAACGCTCGCAATGCTCACGAGCATCGTTTGTCCTTGTTTTATAATATTTGATAAACAACAAGGATAAAATGATTCCACGAGCGTTGTAAACGTTTAATGGAACGCAACCTATATAGTAATTATTTATATTCGAAATATCTATCGTGTTTATCATTGAAGATTTTCGACTTTCGTGAAAAATATCTTTATCAATCTTTTTATTTATCAACTACTCACATTTTACGATTTGCTACATAAATGTTGACGCAAACAGTATTGGACAACTGCAAGTTAGATTAAATGTATATTTTTTAAATCGCAATTGTGTGTGTGTGTGTGTGTGTGTGCGTGTGCGTGCGCGCGCGCGTGCTGGCAATACGTTGAAACATTTCAATATTTACGATTACTATAAAGAAATACATATTGACATTTATAAAGAAGTTTATATTTGCGAAATATATTCGTCATGCGAGAGGACTTCATCAATTGCGAAGTTCTCATACATAAATAATAATAAATTCAGCAAATTTATCACGTCAAACATAATTAATAGATACATAGATATTAATAATATTGAATGTCTGTGCTTTATAATTATTATTCCAAGCATTCTACATCCAGATACGTCGTCTTTGTCACTATATGGGCGAAATGAACATCTTTGTCACGTCACGCGCAGGTCGCCTGGATAAAGTCGGATTCGCGTGCGATTTTGGCCATTCACACGCACATGGTGGCGCACAACCCACGCTTGTCTGTCACTCACAACGGCCATAACACATGGAAGCTGCACGTGACTAACGTTCAGCCGAACGACTCCGGCACGTACATGTGTCAAGTTAATACGGATCCCATGAGGAGCCAGGTCAGTAGAGCCGTTGAACATTAGCACGACAGTCATCGCAGTTCTCTATCACGTTCTACATTGCCGCCGAATAGGGGATGATATGTCGCTCTGACCCTCTGTATAACGCAAATGCCGCGTGAATGCAACGTATACACGCTATGCGTACGTATAAAACGAAGAATATTCAGCGCGGAACTAGGAAACGCTCGTGTCGCGACGTAAAGTTTTTTTTCTGATAGTTACTTTTTTTTTTAATTCACCTAGAATGATTTTTTTTTCATTTCTCGCACTCGAGCTCGCGAATGAAAGAGAAAAGTCAACTCAGACTACGGAGATGCTTTTACTCTTTATTAGGATTTTTCTTTTTTTTTTTATAAGATTAATTATCGTACAGGATATTCGTATTTTTAATTCTCTTTCACCCGTTTTGAAAATAATTAAAAATATATCGAAAAGAAAAACCAAACACTGACAATATTGATTGATATCTAAAAATTTAAATTTTACACACTCATTCCTTAGTTGTAAGAATTAGAAAAAGATGAAGAGCAAGTTGAACCGAGATCAAAGTTAATCTAAAGTTAATCTGGTAGAAACAAGCATTAGATATTTCAACACTCTTTCTTATTGATTTTCAATTGAATTCAACTCTGACAAGTATAGTAGTTAAATTATCGACGAGATCGATACTTTTTCGAGTAGTAACGAATCTTACGCGTAGACCGGCTACATGAAGGTCGTGATACCACCCGATATCATGGACTTGGATAACACCGCGGATATGCTGACCGCGAAGGAAAACGGCGATCTGATGTTGCGATGTCGAGCTACTGGCAACCCGGAACCGGTGGTGATTTGGCGACGCGAAGATGGCCGCAACATTACGCTGAGGAACGAGAGCAGCGTCAAACGAAGTATGATGCTAAGTAGTTTTTAGTACGAATTTGAACGAATGCATGGGAGTAAAAAAGTTTTACATTTTAAAAAAGATGTAAAAATTACGTCAGAAAAGAGAAAATTATATAAAACGTGAATTGAAAATATTTTTCTCTCGATTTGCATGAAAATTCAAAGAGACAATAATACATTTTGAAGTAAAAAAGAGGATTTGCTGAAATATTTAAAAATTTAGACACAGAAAATAACTTTTTTGGCCTGTCCAAATAACTGAGAAGCAAACTTTCAAAATTTTTGTCTAAAATTTATAATTTTCAAAAAACGAAAAAGAAAACCACTTACAGAAAATAATAATATATCAATCAATAAAATGTAAAATGTTAAACAAAATTGCTAAACAATTTCTAATAATATTAAACAAATGCAAATGTCTCTAATTAAAGTACATAACGCACGTCAAATGCATAGATTTTTTCAGTATGTAAATTGACGCTGAAATAATACTTTTTGAATATTCCAAAGTAACTTATAATATGTGTCTTTCATTATTAAACTATGGTCAAAGTTATTTTCAGAATTATATTTAGCTATAAATGTTTAGATATTTCTGCAAAATCGATTCCTCCATTTTGTATAGAAAAGATAAGATAATTAATGTTGACAGAAACACGCTTATTACGTGATTGTCAGATGTACAATACACTCAAAGGTACAATACATGGATAACAATAGAAACTCATGTTCCGATTTGATTAATTGTTAATTAAACAATAATGCTTAAATTATCGTGTGAAAATAAGATAATCGCCAGTTGCGGTCTTAAAAGTTGAAATAAAATTCCATCACGCCTCACCGAGGGATGCTATTAAACGCGAAATACGTCATCGCCGAAGATAGATGAAAATTCCCACCGTCGGGATATGACTAATGATTATGATGCCGGCTCTAAAAGAACGCGATTGGTCGTGGCTAAACGAAACCGTATGTCCAGCGATTTATCTTTAATTGATCCATACGATATGTGTGGATGTGATTTTCGAGATGAAATATTCCCCTACAAGCGGATCACTTTTAAAAGAGCGACGGTGCACGACGACGGGGCTCGCCCTGTCGTCGGTGTCCGCCGTGTCCCGCGGAAAAGCAGCCATCCGATTAGCCTTCCTGACTGTGAGTGATGGATGTTGACTTTACATATATTTCCTTTTCGCCGTGGCCCCCCTTCTATCGACTCGCGAACCCGATTGCAATATCCAGTGTGTACACTGCGTCGCGAAAACGTTATGCCGTCGCGATATCTCCACCCCGCCAGAATGACTCCACCGTCTCTCCTCTGCCGTAGAATCACATATTACAACGTCTGATTTTATATTGTTTCAAAAGCTTTTAATTACCATTTATTACTTTGTCTTTACGCGATAAGACGATTTCGCGAGCTCACATTTCGCAAATTATTATACATAAATTTCCGAAGGGAAGTGGACCTCTCTTTTCTCGTGACTGAAGGCAAGGAGTAATCTACGAGGAATAATAATAAAAAATATTTCATAACTAGCTTGAAGAATTTTTATAAACACAGATTTCTTAAAACTGAGACACACACATTTTTATTGGAATATCGATAGTCACTGATTAATTATTTATTACAATTTTTTTATTTTGCGGAAAAGAAAGAAACCGTGGCAGATAATATGTAGTGCATCTTTTGCATTGCATAAAAGAGATGATATTTGAGAAATGATATCGGTTTAAGCTTAATGCGTCGAAAATTGAGAGCGTCTGAAAGACATCTGCATTTTCGAATCTCTCATCCTTTATCACGTCGGAAATGTTAAAGCAGCACGTACATTTGAGGGCGAGCAACTTCATCTGCGGGGTGTTCAACGACAGGAGATGGGATCTTATCTCTGTATCGCGTCGAACGGAGTGCCGCCATCGGTCAGCAAGAGATATTACGTCAACGTACGTTGTAAGTGTACGCGTGTTGCTCCTAGGTAGCAACTTCCGTTCGACCAAGTTACACGACTAATTGCATCTTTCTCGTTAAAGTCAAACCGCTGATTAAAGTCTCAAACCAGTTAGTAGCGGCACCCGTCGACAGCGACGTCCTTCTTCAGTGCTACGTGGAGTCTTCGCCGAAGGCCCTAAACACATGGTACAGAAATAATGGTGAGAGAACACCGACTTTCATTCCACGTGTACCAAATACTTGTTTATTCCTTCCGAGCACAGCTTAGTTGCTTCGTAATTGCTTTTCTTTTATTCCAGTTATTATTTAGGATAAATATTTCCTTTATCTATTTCATTGTGACTTGTGTATGTACGATATATTCGTTGTGTGTGGCACTCTTCATCCTAGGATTCGCAAAAAAACTCGATAAAGGTATATATATAAAGCATTTCATTTTAACTGAGAATATTATATCTACGTTAACTTTATTATACATGCACCGAGATTAAAAACTATAAAAATTTTTAGATAGCTATTTGATAAAAATTCGATAAAAAGTTAGATAGTTCAGCAATTCTATCTACGACAATAGCCACATCGACATAGCCAATTTTATTATTCATTCCATTGAATTATTAATTTTATTGAAAATATAAAAATATATATTTCTTTTATATATAGTACAAAATGATCCTATTTTCCTTTTTCCCTGCTCCCCGAAAAAGGATTTTATTTTTTAATATGAATTATAAATGTATATATTCTCGATAGAATTATCTCTGAAGAGAAGATATTTACTTTAGGAGTCAAACTACTTGAGAGCGAGAAACACGATATATCAGAAATAATCCTCAACGACTATGCATATCAGCTAAATCTCACTGTCAAACGCCTTGACAAATCTGATTTCGGTACTTATACGTGCTCCGCTGAAAACGCTTTTGGAAAAGCGGAAGGGTCCATTAGACTACAAGGTACAGTAACAACTATTAATATAAATGTCGTACCAAATTTCATCGAAAGTATATTTATTTCTATTTATCGTCATCTTATGATTTTTAAAGAATGAAAATATGATATGCGCATAAAGAACAGAATGGATTGTATCCCACAATTAATTTATATATTTTATATCCGTAAGACCCTTTATTAAAATGTTTATACGACCTCTTAATTGTCAGCCAATATATCTCGGATAATCGCCTTTGTTACATTCTCTGAAATCGAATTTACAGAGCTACAGATATCCAAATCGACGACAGCCTCCACACGAAATACCGAGCTTATCGAAAAGCATATCTGGCGGAAGCAAACGGAGAAGAAGGGAAAGAAGTACTCGTACGTGCTTAACAAAACGGAGTCGGATCTGACGAATGTGGGCCTGAAGAATGTGGGCCACACCACGCCGATGTCCAGGCGGAATTTGTCTAGCTCATCACCGAATATCGCGAACAAGTCGAGAATCTCCGCATTTCCGCCGCCAGCACCAGCTCCAGCGCATTCGGCGCCCACACGATTGGACGTCCAGAACGGCGTGAAATCATTACGTGATTCGCGATTATGTCACGTCGGTTTCATCATGATCGTCCTGGTGATTTTAATTCATGATTGAACCGAAGAGCAAGACACTTCGTGACGAGATCGTTCAATTGCAACGAAATCGGATTATTTGTCGTTTGTCCGATTGATGAAAGACACGTAGAGTGGAATTACGTGTAATTGATATTCAAATAATTTTTTTGCCATATTTTCGTTTAGGTGTTAGAAAAATGTGATGGAGATATCGAGAGAATCGATATTTTGCTGTAAATAATAAGACATTTTTATGACAATAAATGTAGTTACGTCTAAAAAGTAAATGAAATCACGAAAAGATATCTGAGAAGTAGGTGCAGATTACGCTGTTAAAAACGCACGCTTATAACTGCCATTATACACAAAATACATTTTAGACGATATTAGTATTTGCTAATATTCATTTTTTTATCGAATATAAGACGATAAATTGGCATGCAGCAATTTTTTGTTTCGAAAAAAGATCATTTTATACATATTTTCAAATAGTAGACATTATTAAGCATAAGACTTATAAAAGTCGTTCCAATTGATTCGTGTAATTATCGCGCGGTTAATAGATAAGCGTCTACATCGACAGAATAATTAATGAGGGGTCCATATTAAGAACCGACTGAATTTCGGAATTCGTTGGTCTTTCGAAATTGACTGAATTAAATTTATTCGTCTCTAGGAATGGCCGTATTTAAAAAATTGTGACATGTATATATGTATGACAATAAATGTTGTTTTTACTATCATCCGCGAGCGCGACTTTTCTCTTTCAGGATGTCCCGATGAATTTCTGCCGATAAAAATAAACGCGTAGAAATTTCAATTCAATTAAATATATACATGCTGATTTGCGTTATCATCGACAGGAAGAAGAAGCCATGAGGATGTGCTGCCCACATTTGTATATGTTTTATCCATCGTTTCGCATCCTCTCTCGAGGACTTAGTTAATTCAATAACTTCATCGCGAACGAATGCACGACGATGAAGCGTTTGTTAATAATTTATCTTCT
Organism: Acromyrmex echinatior; assembly: GCF_024713525.1. Lineage (NCBI taxonomy): Eukaryota > Metazoa > Arthropoda > Insecta > Hymenoptera > Formicidae > Acromyrmex > Acromyrmex echinatior. The sequence continues at coordinate 8,404,165 of NC_141857.1, forward strand.
TTACACGTTTTTCCAAGCAGTTTTATTGTCACCATGCGTGAAGGTCGTGTATAACCAAACGAATGTTGGCTTTCGATGCACTGAATTAACAACGCTGCGACAGTACTTGGACAAAGCATGGACCAACACGATGATCATTACGATTTTTGATTCAAATATTCCTAACATACCCGGGTAAGAAAAGAAAAGAAATTGTTCGAAGATTGTAAGAAAAAATTGATTGAATTGATATTATGATATAATCGATTTTTGATCGTGATATAGAACGATATGATTTTATTTTATTGTGTATTTTGTATATTTTTCTCCGATATTTATTTTTTGAGAATTTGTCCTCTATCTCTTTTCATTTATTTTACGGATATTCAGTATTTCCTTTTAAAATTTGTATATATATTTCAGAATATTCGTGTTTATTTTGAATAATTCTGTTTTGAATATTCATTTTTCATCGAATATATTACACGAGCTTTTGCGCCGACGCGAATTTCTCGTGTCTTCGACATTTTTAATTTGTGATTTTTTTCACTTCATTCTGCTAAAGACATAGTTTTGCGAGATTTGGAGCGACTCTGGTGACCTTAGACCTGCACGAATCGGGCATACAAACGTGCGATCCTCAAGCATTCATAGGCCTTACGAAATTGAAGAAATTAATGCTTTGGGGCAATAAACTGACGTACGTGTCGAAAGATTGGTTTGTGAACATGTATTCCCTGCAGACTCTGGATTTGTCATTCAACGTCATTCAGTGGGTCGACTACATGATCTTTCCAATGCTAAATAATTTACAAAACTTTTACTTCGACTATAATCAACTTAACTCTATCGATTACAACATGTTCGCTAATCTGGGTAATCTGAAGAAAGTAAAATTCAGCAAGAATCCTTGGATATGGGCGTAAGTTAAATCGAAATATCGATAAAACATTAACAAAGAAACTGATTAAGCTATTTTACTATTAACTTTGATAATGAAATTTTTCTTTCCATTAATCTGTAAACTTCAATTATTTGAATAAAAGCAGTTCATCATTCTTTTTTTTTAATAATATAAGTAAAAAAACCTCTAGATAAAATAAATGATTTTTTTTTTATTTACTAACATGTATAACGCGTTTTCAGGTATCGCGCTCGTTTGACGTGGCAGTTGGAGAACCAAAAGGTTGAAATACTCGACATGTGGGAGGATTGGAACTGGATGAACGTCATGATCAAGGATTGCATCGAGAGCGGCCGCGGCGAGTTGCCGAGTGACAAGGTGCTTGACTGCGTCGTGGAGAAGCTGCTCGTGTTCACGTACGAGACCTATAGCGTGCAGGAGAGAAGTAGCATGGTCGAATGCAGCAATCAAACCAGTCGATTAGTACGTTGTATGAGACCGAGCAATACCACCGGCAACACCGATTACGAAACGGTACGAAGGATCTTGGAGGATTACTCCACGATTCTGCCCTCAATGCAAAGAGCGCTCAGTCCTTTCTCATTGAAATGATAAACGAGCTATGTCTTCGTCTTCTTAGGATTTCTTTTTTAGGATAAAGATAAATCTTGAGGCACTTTTACCATAAATTTATAACTGTGTACTCTATAATTGCGAGAACTCTTAATCGCTACGTGGTAGTGATTAGTATATATCCTTAAAAAATAAATAAATAAAAAGAAAAACGCGTAATCATATGCTTTAATGTATAGCGTTTTATATATATTTAAGATTTGTATTTTAAAAAAATATGACAAATATTTCTTCTCCATATTAATAAAATAAGGAAAAAAAATAAGATTATAAATTCGTACAAAAATAGTAATTTTATTAAATTAATTTTTTCGCTATGCAATAAAAATTATGCGTGAAGATATTATGAATTAAATGTAACATATGATCACAAATTCGATGTAACACGCTGTGCGTGCCTTTCAACTAAAATAATTGTTCTGATATCTTATTTAAATTAAACATAGAAATTAATTTTTTTGTTACATATACATAAAAATGTACTAAATAAAATATAATATAAATAATAAAAATAAATAACGCTCGAAGTTTTCACAACAAAACAATTCAAATATCAACGATCAAATATACGAGCAATACAAGATGTTTTATTAAAATCTTAAAATTAATTTAACATACCATTAATATGAGTATAACAAATAGATCTTTCGATTCACAGAGACTTCTTCTATATAATTAAATAAATTTATCTATTCCGCTTGACAATATTGCAAATCGAGAAATAATTTTTCCATGTCAATTGATGATTATTGATGAAGTCAATTTCTAAATCAATGTCCATAGTTGGGTTTTACAATTTTTACCTATGGACATCGATTTAGCAATTGATTTGATTCACCATCAATAATCATCAATTGACGTGGAAAAATTATTTCTCGATTTGCAATATCATCAAGTGAAATAGATAGGTTTATTTAATTGTATTGAAGAAGATTCTGTGAGTGGAAAGATCTATTTGTTATATTCATATTAATGGTACGTTAAATTAATTTTAAGATTTTAATAAAATATCTTGTATTGTGTGCTCTCGTGTATTTGGTCATTGATATTTAAATAAAATATTTTTTAATAACGTGTAATAAACATATATATTAAGAATTTGAATTTAGATAAAATGAAGTAATTTTTAATAAAATAAAAAGTTACAGAATCCCTTACAGTGTATGAAATTTGTAAGTATAAGACTTTTTGAATAATCAAAAACGAATAAATACATTCAGAAATAAATTCATTACATTGTAAACTTTTTAAAATAATAAATTTTAAGATAAATTTTTTTAAATGGCCATCAGTGTAAATACTCATAAATTTTCATTATAGATTATAAATCATCAAATATATATTGTAATTTTGCACAAACTTTAATCATTTTTCTTTCAATATGTCTTAGACATTTTTTGAAAATGTCATTATTTAATTGTAAGAACTGTTATTTAAAATTGATTTTTGAATTAAGAACTTCGATAATTGTTATCATTAAAATAAGTGGCCATTTGTACATCATAGATAACATCTGTATAGATTAAAATTTCATCAACATTGTAATTTTATAAACTTTAATAATTTAAAGTTAAAACTATCTTAGACATTCAATAAAGTTAAATATATCTTGAGCATCGATATTCCAAAATACACTGTCTCGGAATTGTAACTTAGAATCAAATGTCGAACTGAAATATTCTTCATTGATTACTATCAACATTTGACAGTCATTAAAAAATTTGAATTAAAATAGAGATGAAGTAGAGTTATCGATCTCTTTTTGCGATGCGTCAGTAGCTTTCGCGTGTATATATAACAATTAAAAAGTAAAACTGAAAACAAATGTCAAAGCAATAGTAACTAATCTAATTTTGAACTGGATGCCAAACAATCGGAGTACCAATCACAGGATTAATGTCCATTCCTGACACAATATAATGTTGTTCGAATAACTGCGACGCTATAAAAATACGCGCAAAATATCATTAAAACGTGACGCATTGTGTATTGCAAATATTTTTCGAGGCAAACAAAGCATGAACGAGATTTCGTGGTACTTGTCGATTACAATTGAAAATCGAAATTTTGTAAATATTACGCATGTTTTTCGTTGTTGGAGCTGAATTAATCCGTGTAGGAGCATTTTGTCAAAATCGCCTTTGATTCAACGCGGCGCAAATAGAGAATGAAATAATCAAAAGCTTTTAATATAACACAAGCCAAAATGTTATACGTACCATTATTCGGGAACATACTGGTCAAATATTGGTACACTTTAATAGATGCCTCGCTCATGGCTTTATGTTTCGATGCCACTGGCTCCCCTTGAAATTCGCACATTATAAATTCATCTTTACGAACAATTATCTAAAACATAGTGACACAAAAGAAAGCAGTAAATCATTAAGCATAAATGAATGAAGAAAAGATAAGAAGTTAAATTTATTAAAACGTTTACTCTGCCAATATATCCGGATGCATCCAGTATTTGTATGCAATCAAAAGTGCACGTAGCATCGAATTTCTCCTTGACGAAGTTTTGCAAGGTCTTCATCTGTGCCAGGTATACGCTCTTATCTTCGTGCGTTTTCGTGAGCGTTTTGCTGGAGCGCTTCTTTCGTTCTTTTGAATGCGGCTTTTCGGTTTTTTGGACTCTCGAGTTGGTTACCGCTTCACGAATATATCGTGCTCTTTCCAGGATCTTGGACGCTCCAATAGGTTTCGCCCAACGGATTTCCCAACCCTGCTTTTCAACGATGCTATCCGGTCCTAAAAAGTAAATTATTCATACAGAGAACTAAATGCGAATCTGTTTTTCATAAACCTGAAATAAAATAAAATTTTTTGGGCAAAGACAACTCTTTCTGTATTTAGTTGAAAAAAATATTAGTAACATTAATTTTTAAAACATGATGTATATATTAATTTCAGAAACAAATATGATCAGAAAATAATTTTATTAATAAAATTAATTTCACGTCAATTTTCTACGGATTCTTTAAAATTTGGTAAATTTTGCTGAAATCGTTATTTTTATTCCTTTGCATTCCAAATCATTTATATTTTCATTATTTTGCTTTAGTTACACTGCTGATATATACTCACTTTCCATTATGTTCATTACAGTCTTTGCGGCTTCGCGATTCTCATAGTGAACGAAAGCGAAGTGATTGATCTTCTTTAGCTTCAATATGGGCACGTTCGTGTACCTGTAGAGAATCTCTCTCACCTTCTGTTGTGACATATCAAGGGCGAGGTTCCTTACGAACAGAGCTGTTACCTATTTGTCATAGTGTATGATATTGACTAATGTACTATATATAGTCTTGTTACATGCATTGTGTATATAAAACACACACACACACACAGTGAGATATGATTTCGTTGTGGTAAATTTATTTTATATCGTTCTTTTTACAGAATTTTTTCAGAAATTGCTTTGTTTTTTTATCAAATACATACATTCTCCGGAAATTAAACGTGAGAGATATTTCTTTTTTTTTATAAGGGAATCCGGGGAAAAAAGGTTTTATAGTTATATAACATTATATAAAATTATACAATATATGAAATATATCCATATATGAACATATTTTATATTATAATATAATTATATATGTATAAAACATTTTTGAGGATATTTATAAATTTACGATTCAATCAATGTCGACTTCAATTAAAGCGAATAATGTGAACATAACATCACTATTTATATTCTATATTTTTTATAATATTTGAAAAAAATATCTTAGTCGTTTTTAAATTTTTGTCTGAGTATAATAAAGTTATTAATAAACTATCAAACGTGTAAAAGCTAGTTATTTTTTAATTTTTCTCAATTCGAAATATATTTATACATATTACACACAACACAATCTGTACAAGTGCTCCAATTAATTTATTTATCTCCGTTTCGATAATGTTACATATCTAGTAAAATACGTTTTTTGTTGTATTTTATTTTGCGTAATTATACATTTTATATTTTTCTTTTGTATCGATTATTTGTTAAAATATCACGTTACGCTGCATGTATCATTAAATTTAGCAATAAATTAATAAAATACTGATTGAGTCATGAAATAAAGAAAAACTTGTTATATTGAATTAATATTAAAAAAAGACAATACAAATATATATATATATACAGGGTTGGCCATATTCGACGGAAAGATGTTTTTTTTTTCAATCATGGGAAACGTCGTTATTCGATCTAACATCTCTGTCAAAAGTTACAGTGTTTGCCAGATCTTTCCATCGAATATGGCCAACCCTGTATATATATATAAGCAGATTGATAAAAAGTTTACCGTTTCCATGATATCTTCGTCAATCGGATCGCCCGGCTCCGGATCCGCCCAATCCACCGCGATCTCATGATCCCACAACATCACTTTACCGGGTATAAGCTTGCGCCTAGCCATCGCGGCTGCCCGATGATCTTTAAATTCGACGAAGATGAAACCACGATTTAGGTTGCGATCTTGAGCACTCGGGTAAACATAGATGTCCGTGATGCCGTCCAGTATCTTGGTCAACTCTTCCATGAATTCAGGCTTGGTCTTAGTCTTGGGCACGCCGCCGAAGAAGAGTCGACAGTTGTCCATGGACTTGACCACGCCGATGCGATGACCCGGCCGAATCTCGTAACCGTCGAGACGCTCGCACGCTATCCGGGCAACCCGCGAATCCTCGAACAACGCAAATGCGTAGCCGCGCGTGGACCCGGAAAAATCGAGCATCAATCGCAACTCCAGAAGCCGGCCCACCTGCTCCAGCAACGGCATCAGCTCGTCCTCGTAACAATCGCGCGGCAGACGACCCAGGAACACCTCCGCACCCTTACCACGTTGCCGATCACCTCGCGCTACTTCTGGTGCCGTCAACCGTCGCTGGCCATTCTCCTGTAAAAAAGGCGAAATTTTTTTTGTATTAGGTGTTGGAATTAATTCGTAGCGTTTTACAAGTGATGGGAAGTACTTTCATTAATGTATTTTTTAATGCTCATGTGAAATAAATAACATTCTTTCATTAAAAAACGCTACGAATTAATTCCAACACCTAATAGTTTTAGTTGGGATAAGGTGCATTCGGGGAGACGTTATTAGCGCATTGTATCCTTGCTTGCTTTACGTCTAATGAACAACGAAGATATAGAATGACAGAAGTGGCGCTAATTATAGCGTCTCCCCGAACGCACGAATAATAGGAGAAAGGAGAGTTAGATGCGTGTACGTAAACATATTAATTATGTAACTTGATTAGGATAACTAGAAATTAAAACAGAAGGATGATAACTTCGTTATAACTAATGAGTGGACATATATGGGTAAGAGAAAATCGGATTTTTTTAATAAATACATTCGTTAACTCCTCTTATTAGCTTTTTATTAGCGAAAAACGTAATCTATCTAAGTTCATTATTTTTTAAGTAGATTGGTAAGACAAATGTTAGAGAAAGACCCATACATTACTTATTGTGCTTTCATATAAATCGCTCTTGCCGACGTTCTCAAATCGTTACTTCAATATTTCTCAACTTCTTTTCACAATGAAAATATAACGTTATGTCTGATGACATTGAAAATATAAATGAAAATTAAGACAAAAAATTATAAGTTAAATTTTCATAAATTACTCGTAAACATTTTTTCAATCCAGCAAACAAGTAACGTAATTTTGACATAAAAATGACGATAACTAATTGTTTGACTTATCTGACGATAAGTCAGCTTGTTTGCCGAGAAGTTATTATTTCAATTTCTCTTTGCGATAAAAAAATTATTCTCTATGTTTGACGAGTGTATCTTAATCTTATAGATATGTTAGGATAGGTGAAAGGCAATACAAGACATGAATTATAAGAAAATTCATTTCAAATCACCGGTGATCTCCCACCAATATTCTCGAGTCATTATTTTAATTTTTCTAACGCTGATGGAAAAACTACAAGTTTTTCTATCTGCTACGTTGGAAGTGAAAAATAGGAGAGGTAACCGGTGAATGTCTGTACCTGCACGAGGTCATAATGCGTGCGACGCTGCATCTCCAGGAGTCGCATGGTGCGCTGGCACTCACCGGCGAGATCCGCATCGTCGTGGTCACTCATCGTCATCGACATACAATCACGCGAGCTGCATGTAACGAACTGATTTCCAGAAGGATCGGAGTTTATCGGAGGCGCGTAGAAGAAGTGGGGCGAGGTGAATTTAGGGCCCGATTCCAGGAAAAGTGCGGCGCAATACGCCGAATGTTTTTCTCGGTAAGTAGAGACTCGCCGTTTTATTTAGAGTCCCAGAAATTCCGGTGGTTATATGTTTGCTTTTTTAAACTTCTTTTAGAACTTCTATATATCTTCCTTCTAAGGAAAGCTGTTTGAAAATTTCTCTTTGAAGAAGTTTCAAAAAAAGCTTCACTTGCATTTTACGTTTATTTGTAACTCGGCGAGAAACGCGTTATAAGAAAAGCCTGAATTGGTAATTATATTAAATCATTCTTTAATATTTTTATATTATTAGCATCATTTAAATTCGCAATTAATTTACATTCTTACAGTGATATTATTTTGCGCTCGAAAACATAGTTTACAATGTAACTTGAATATTCAAGATCAGACTGTATGAAAAATATATATATAGATATAGATATATATATTATATAGATAGATATATATATTAAATATATATATTATATAATATATATAGATTATAAGTTTATCACACACAATAAAGCTAAGGAATAGAAGGAATATTGCCAACATTGACTATACATATTTTTTTTTCTTGTTTTTGATAAGAAATTAAAACTATCGAGATGATGGAAGGCGATTAGGAGACTAATACTTAGAATTTTATAATTCTCTCTTGTTCCATGTATAAACAAAGTGAGAAGGGAGGATTCTCAGAAGAGTTCTTGGGCGAGAAATAAGACAAAACGACTATTCCGAGTTTATACCCCACTTTATTATTGAAATATTAAATCGCGCGTTTAGCTTTTATCATATACTTTTTTCTATGAAAAATGTGAAGCTTTTTTATTGAAAAGATTAATAAGTAGAAATGTAAATTTATTTCAACAAGTTTACGAGATATATAATTTGGGGTTTTTTCTGTAATGACTTAATATTAAATCGAATTCATTATGGAAGTTAACGTAACGTAAGTCAAGTCAAAAATTAAAAACGAAGTTTAAATATTTAAAATATAAACACCAGGGATTGTAACTTTGTAAGTTAAAAAAAGATGTTGAAAAATCGTTTATAATTTCTATTTCTTTTTTGTGTTTCTTTTTACAAAAGAAGCAGATGTCAGTAGTTGCTAGAGAATTAGTAACTGATGGTAAGTGATAAATTCCAGTCGATAACAGATTAAAAGTTTCTCTTTATTATTTCGATGTGAGATTTTATCATAAAATATATAGAAAATTTTGCATTGTGAAGTTAATATTAATTAAAAGTCAATTTTTTTTAAATGTAATTATATTTACATAATTTTTTTTTGTAAAATTCATCACATACATATGTAATTATTTCATAGAATATAAATTACTTGAAAGAGATAGAGGAAAAAACCGAGGAAAATAAAAACCACTAGCATTTAACGTTTCAAATATATTTAATCAATTTTTAAATTATACAATTTATATAATGCATGTACAAAAAATATTTGCAGAGTGCATTTATTTACATATTTACACATTAATAATTTCAAAAAGGTACATAGTAATATTACAAAAAGGAATTTCTTCTTTTCTGTATGTAAATACAATTATATGGCATCCATATCGCAGTCTATATATTTGGTATCATCTTTCATATTGTAGAGTGACTTTTGCGATACAGGTTTGCGATCACCGAGGTACATCCTGAATTGTTCATAATAATTGACTAATTCATGAATTTTGTCACTGATATCTGGGCATGCAATGCCGCTTTCAATTATATGACTCAGCCTATCGGTATTATCTGCACAGATCGAAAATTGTTCTATGAGCTGTAATTCCTCCTTCAATGTCGCGTTCAACACAGCCGCCTGAAAGAAACGTAAGAGTTATATAATGCTTAAATGCCGCGACATTTACATATAGCGAAAATAGCGAAGATATTCTTTTTAGTGATGATTAAAATCATGATATATACTCGTCTTGCTCTCTGCTGGAATTCTTCCAGTTTTCCACGTATACTCTCAAATTCCGCTTCTGTGTATTGTATCTCTTGAAGTTTATCCTCGTTCGCCAGAACATTGTCGGGTACAGCAACGAATTTTCTCACAATATTCTGACCAGAATAAAATAAGCGATTAATGTCATACGTATAATTTTTATAAAGTTTTAACAGATATTTTAGATAAAAAAATAGGCATAATGTAATTAATTATAAGTGGATATAGATTTAGTTCAAAAATAATTACCTCTATGTTTTTCAAATGAGGTACAGAAGCTGCATGGTACGCCTTTACAAGGTTTTCCTCGTTTGCTTTTAGCATGGCCAAATCATCTGACTTACACATTTTTTCCAACGTTTCACACAACTTTCTGCTCCTAGACTGTATCCTTTCTATCACAATATTCTCGACTATAACAGACCAAAGAGAAAGTAACAAGATTACCATGAGTAGTCATGCATAATTTTTCATAAATTAGAAATATAAATTAGATTAATGATCATACAAGAATGCTCGCAATAGTATTCTTATTCGCATAAAGTGAACAAAAATAATAATCTGAAATTAGATTTGTACCAAAGCTATTATCAAATTAAAAAAAAATTTCAATCTTTTTTCTCAAGTAGGATTAAGGATTGACATTTTGCTTCTCTTCTTTCAGTAAATTTTTCAAATGTAAAGAATTATACAGCAATTACAATTGTATAATACGATTTGATGATTCACAAAAGCAGAAAAAATAAAAAATTAAAATTGTACAAGCATATTATGTAAATTAAAGACTAAAAAGAATTGGTGAAATAAAGGACGCGTTTATCGGGAAGCGACGCTTTTCACCGACAAAGCATCTTCGTCGATCTACATAATTTATAAAAGCAAGATTTTGCGTTCGCGTTCCATCCACGCAAAAAAAAGCGAAAGATCCGTCGAAAGCATCCCGGTCGCTGGACGAGTGTGACTCTAGTCATGATCGAATGCCACATGAAACCAGAGTACACCCGTCCAGTGGCAACGAGATTTTGACGCGGACGCGGGACTCGCCGTAACGCCTAACGGTCGGTGCCCCCGCCGGAATTCCTGTCCATCCAGCGTTCGTCGAAAAGTGCGATCTGAAAAAGCGTTGCACATCGAAACGTAAAATGCAGACGGCGACTTACTAGTCGCGTATACGACTCGAGAATGGAAGCCGAACAGCTGCATCTCGTATTCCTCGCGTTTGCGCTTTCGTAACTCGGAAGCGGCGTCGCTCTCCATGATGAGACTAAACGGACCAAACGAGATGAGACGAGAATCTTCTACTTTCAAACCGGCGAAGGTCCTCGATATCCTCAGACTTCCAACTTCTATCCGGCGACGGGCGGCAAGCGGCTGCTCGTTCCTGATTCCTCTCGCACGAGAGCCGAGAGCACCTTGACGTCCGTTGACAAATGAATATGGCGTCCCTCCTAGTCCCTCCGCTTGCCCTGCGTACGAACGCGTCCTTTGTCCAGTCCCGCCATGTTCGCCAATTGACAAATCGCGCGATGTGAGATTGTGTGAGATGCGATGGCGCAGTGGGATACGCTGACAACGGCCCTCAACCCCAATCACGAATCAAAGAGAATCCTTTTCTGATAGCGCCGCCTCGAACGACGGATGTCTTTTAAATTCGAATTTCATTTACCGTGAATTTCGATCGGTCACGAAGAGAGCTGTGTCGATAAATGACTTTGACAGAAATGCATTTTATGAGGTTTATGCTGTTAAAGTCTTTTTTCCACGATACTAGAAATCGGTCCGAGACCTCGGATGAAGAAAGAATTGACTAATCGTAATGATCATCTGATCATAAATTGTTCAAATGTGATTTGTTCATTTTTTCTCTGTCCGATTTCTAGCATCGTGAACATCGGACTTAAAGGGGAATGTAAACTCTTGTATAAGCTCAGATCCTTATATGGGCAACAGCGCTTTAACATCGAACGCTGATTGGTGAAAAACGGATGATAGAGGTAAATTTTATTACCACAACCGACTTTTCACCAATCAATGCTCTGTGCCAAACTAGTTGTCCGTATGAGAATCCGGGCTAATGCATAAAGGTGCCTTTTCATGCCGACGCTCGACGCTCATTTTCGACGTCAAATAAGTCATGTGATAGAAGTTGACGAATATTAAGCGTCAATTTTGATCACGTAACTTATTTTAAAACGCTGAAAATGAACATCGAGCGTCAGCATGAAATGGCTTCTTTAGGTCGAAATCAGATTATGCATTGAAGATTAAAGATTGAAAGATTGAAATCTGACCAATCAAAACTGTAGGAGTTAAAATTCCTTTGTCATTCATTGGTGAAATTTCAATCTTCAATTTTCAATCTTAATTTTCAATGCGTAATTTGATTTTGACCTTATGTGCATTATGCACAAAAGAGTCTATTAGGATAAAATCACACGGTCTGGAATAGAACTGCGGAATACAGAATGCAAATCATTAAAGCAACCAATCAGCGCTATTCCGTCACGCAAGTTTTGTGTGCTATGTTCACATGATGCGTCAAAGATGTATCCAGCGTGAATATAATTTAAAAACTATTAACTTCATGTTAATAATTTGCTTATTAAAATAAAATATAATTTTTCAAATTGTAAAAACAATTATCACTGTTGTAGTATTTAATTAATATTTTATAATACAATTAATATTTACAATTTCATGACAATTTTTTGAACTACTTTAACGTATTTACTATTATTTTTCCGCATCGTGTGAACATAGCATACAAAACTGGCGTGATGGAAAAGTGCGGAAAAGAGCACACTGAAATCGCACGTAATGCATCATTATTTTTTTTATCTTGGTATCTATACTTATGCACTCAGATTTTGTCATTTGCTTCATTCGTATCGATATTATGCAATTCCATCATATCAATCAACATCAAATTATTTTAATCTCTCAAAATACCACGGTCTATTACAAGAACAATGATGCATTCGCTATTTCGCAACATCCAATGCAGAATAGCACTGAGTGGTTTCAATGACGTATTCTCTATTCCGCAGTCCTATTCCGTACTGTGTGATTTTACCCTTAGCGTTTTCCACTGGGAAAACTGATGCAACACTAGTGCGCACTGAGTGCAATTGTGTTATTCCACTGTGAAAACTAGTTCAGTGTTTAATGTTCCATTGATAAAATTGGTGGAAAAAAATTTGCACTGAGTTCAACTTTTGTTCCACTGTCTTCGAAATCAGTGGAGACCAGGGGACTTATTACGGTTTTTGAAATGAAGTAAAAGTTATAAAAGTGATCAAATTTACTAGAATATTTATAACTTCATTGGTTAACACCTAGTGAATTTGCTCATTTTTCACTTTGTCTAAAGAACCGTAATAAATCCTCAGTGCAAGTTGAAATTGAGGTTATGTTCGTGCTAAAATATGATATTATGTTATGATATGACATTATATTATTATATAATTAATGTTATAACAATGACATTGTTTACTTTCAATGTTTCTAATAATAGCTATGCAATGACATTTTGACGTTTAAAACCAACTTTTGTAAAATTAAATGTAAAAATTTAATTTAAAACGATGTTTTAAATAAATAAATGAATCAGAATAATGTAAAATAAGTAATTTAAGTTTGACATAGTTATATATATTTTTAGGGGTGTTATAAAATGGATGTCAATAAAATGGATGTCTAATGATATGTTCCATTGAATCGCACTAAATCTGCATTATTACTACACTAGTGCAGTTTTCATCTAAACTTAGTACGGCGCTAGTGCTGCACCAGTTTTCTCAGTGAAAAATGCTACATGTCAGTATCGCAAAAGTACTAAAAAGTACTAGAAAAATATTAAGAATGGCATCATTTGCAAGACGTACTATGAAATCCACCAATCATCCATTAAACAGCCATTTTTAATACACAATAAGTTCATGATTGGCTGCTAATCACGTGATTAGCAATGACTAATCAGAACACTTAATGTCAGTCACGCTTCTTTTATAAATCTAAGGCTGCATTTGGATGCTTTCAGCGCTTTTCAATACTTTTATTCTTATTTTACGTTTAATGAACGATAAAGACAAAATTATGATTACAAACGCTTAAAGCGCGTGAGCATCCAAATCGATCCCAGCCTAGGACTCTATTTGCAGTTACAGGGCCGTCGTGTCTCTCAAATTTCTTTCTAATCTCAGCTAGATGGCACGACATGTTCCTTTTTAAATTTTAAATTAGTTTTGTAAAATGACTGTATACTTTGAAGGCTTTTTTCATTCCTGTATTATACTGCACTAAAATTTTTTTTCTCGTTAACTAAATATTAAACATATATCTACTTCACTTTAAGTTTCAAAAGAATACCAGTATGCTAGTTCATCTATAAAAAACAGACTTTTGATTGTTGATCAATAAGTAGATTATATTATTATTTCGAATTACTCCTACAGCATAAAGTTGTATAAAAATCGCAGTAACACTACTGCGACATTGCAGCAACATTGTATGTTATAGCAATATTACAAAGATTTTGCAGCGATATTGTTGCAAATTATGTGCTGTATATGGATGAGAAAGAAAAAAAAAGAAACGCCCAACATTTCTTTCTTTGTTTTCCTGAATAAAAACAGTTTTTTTTCGTAGAGATGACTAACCCGAATAGTCATTTGGACTTAGCGAACTCACTAATAAATATACACGCACAACACACACACACACACACACACACACGTGCGCGCGTATTTATTATTATTATTAGACAGGTACACATGTATATGCTGGCTTGCTCACATTTATTTTATCTCTGAAAAGAATCCAATCAATTTATCTTGAACTTCAGCCATCGTGCTTTTCAGCTATCACTAGGAAGGAGACAAACCCAATGAGAAATGATAATAAAATCGACATTGAATTGACATCGGTTCGACGTCGAAATCATGAAACTGACGCCGAATCGATATCAATTCGACATCGATTTCGTTGTCATTTCTTACTGGGAAGTTGATAAATACGCAGTTTAAAGAATTTTATACATATTTGTATTGTACGATCGATACCATCTTTTATACTCTTACACAATAATTACGACAGGTATTATTACAGTTGCGACACACGATTCGATAAATATTAATTGGATATAAACGCCTCTTTCGATGAATTTGTATGCTTCCTATTTGCAAATTCACTGGCACTCGCAACAATTTGCGTTGTTATTCATGGGAATGACGATAACCGCTTGCGAGGGTTTTGTTTGTTATCGTATACACAAAGCGGAAATGCATGGCACTACGTTCACCTGACGGACACGAATTAAAAATATTTTTCAACAAGCTTAATCAATATTCGGCTAAACATGATTGTCCCCTTTTTAAAACTTTATGCATTTCCATAAAAAAATAGAGGAGAAAATAGAGAAACGCCGATGCATTTCTCCATTGTCTCTCGACTTTATTTACTTATTTTCTATATTCGAATCTATTTTCGAATCTTGAGTTTCACTTCGACGATTGTTCAAGCAGACATTTCACTCGATGCTAAATGCAATTTCGACTGTATATATTTATGAAATAATTTAAGTCGACGTAAATTATAAATGTCTGTCAATAACATACATTAAATTTTCACCGAAGGTTCGAATCGGATCAGAGTGAGCTCTTATAAGTGAAAATAAAATTTTAAGGTAAGATTCAACTTTAAAGTTTTTAGTATTTCCACTGTAAAAGCGACTCGATCCAATTGGAATCTTCGGTGGAAATTTATTACAATTAGTAATAGTCTGATTTCTTTTTCAAATGCGTTGCACGTTGAGATCATGCAGGAAGCGAATTGAAGGTTATCGAGTCAAGCGTTAATTTTATCCGCGTGATATTACGAGGTATCTCTCCGCGTAAGGATTACGTTAATACAATTGCTTATCTGTGACCGAGTGAATCATGTCTTGTTATGCATGAGTGATTAAATACCGAGTATATACCTTTCTCCTGACAGCATATTTATTTTCGGTGAAAGACAATAGTAATAGAAAAGCGATTCTTCGTGACTTCTAGAAAAGTGAAGTTCCGAGCACGATTCTCTCTCTCTCTCTCGAAAAAAAAACACATATAAAGAGAAATTTGGCATTTGTTGTAAAAATAACAAAGGCTGCAAGTAATTTCATATAGAATAGGTTTAGTCGATTGACCGGCATGACCGATGTGCACCTTTTCGCTGCATGACATCACTATTTTTTCGTGACGGATTAGTCACGCCGTTGATAAGTCATGCTTGTACAGTTCGGTGACAACGTGTTAATATAGTTCTGGCCAAAAAGAGAAAGTTTTTCATCGTCTCGACGACTCGTATATATTTAACATAATTGATCGTGTATACATATATTATTTATATCCAGCACGAGACACTTAAAATAATGACATATCTCGTTTTATCACGATATTCATTCATTTACTCTTTCGTAATACAAATAGAAATCATGAATAAATTAATTATAAGTATTTATAAAACAAATGAAAAGAATTATTCGACGCGATCTTAACTTGTGACAATTTAGAAAAATTTAGGAAAAGTCTATGAATATTGGATGAGTACGCCTAAATATTTTACGAGGTGGAAATTAATTTTTAAAAGAAGGTTAAATAATTACTAAGAAGAATAATTAAAAAGGACTTAGAAAATTGAAGACAATTATAATTTAAAAAACGTAATTTTTAAAACGCTTATTTGTAACGGCAGATCATCCTCATTAATTAATTAACAAATCCTGATTTCACAGTAATTACAACATTACGATCTGCTTGTTAACTCAGATCTTCAGACTAATCGTTTCTTCTATGTTGAAATCTCATGGCAATGATTCACGTTTCCTTCTCGTACGATTAATCGGATCGCAACGTAGGAGAGGAATGTCAGATAGAACCTTCGAGAGGGAAAGGACACGTCCTTCGTACAATGTTGAAGTGGCATCGGCCACTTTATTTAGAAAGCGGGAATAATCGAGCGTTTAACGTCGTCACCGTGTTTTACACGATGAGCGAATGGATAGCACGAGAGGCGGTACATCCATCACGTGCAAATCGGATCCCATATGTGTGCACGTGGCGTAAGCGATTGTTGGCGATTGTTGGCGATTGTTGGCGATTGTTGGCATGCCGGTTGCGTTTACCGCCGGTCGCATACTTATATGCGTCGCAACGTGCGCACTGCACCCGCGAGAAACTTTACACCTACTTACATTCATGTTTTCGCAGCCAACTTTGGAATTGGAGAGACCGTGACGGATTTACCTCGAATCCAGGCGCGCGTTAACATTAGACTGAAAGAAACAACATTATGAAGTTTAGAAAAGCTGGTACGTGACTAGATTTGAATAAACCGCACCAAGTTTTTATTACCAGAATTGTTTGCGATCGCTAAATGTCTTGGATGAAACGCAATTTTAGCTAACAACAGCGTGTAAAGAAAAAGATATATATATATATATAATATATAATATATAAAGTAAAAGAGATATAGCAGAGAACACGCCTAGATCGATATCGAGAAAATCGGAAAAAACGTATTTTAATTTCATGCATTTATATGTATAAGCGAATACACGGAAACAAGTAGAGTAGAACGTGACATCGATAAGAAGTGTAATTGCAAATCTGGATTCTAAATCTTGCAAACCTATTTGGCTTTATCGCGTATCATCTAAGATTATGCGTGTCGCGTGTTTGCGCGAAGATAAGATACGGTGATTATGGGATTTTATAAATGTTTCTCATCTCCGAGTTAATAGTTCTTGAAAATTAAAACTTTTACGGTA
This sequence comes from Acromyrmex echinatior, assembly GCF_024713525.1. Lineage (NCBI taxonomy): Eukaryota > Metazoa > Arthropoda > Insecta > Hymenoptera > Formicidae > Acromyrmex > Acromyrmex echinatior. The sequence continues at coordinate 8,421,629 of NC_141857.1, forward strand.
CACCTTACGTAATATACATCGACAGTGTTTTTTGTACATGTCTCGTCTTCAGGAGAAATTTAAGGTTCGTATTAACCTTTCACAAGGCTCTCACAAAAAATGTAAAAGTGAAAACGAATTAATATCGGACGAGCAAAAGTATTTTTTGTTAAAATAAAAAATGTTACGACTCCAACAATAAATCAAAAATAAGTAAAATATTATGATTTATCCTCCCCGATTGTTGATACACATTGCACAAATAACGGATATAAAGCAATAAGATATAATTAACAAATTGGAACATATGTATATTTACCCCAACGATGTACTTGCAATTACAATTTTGTTGGTAAGTACATTTCGCAGGTTCATACAGGCATTTTCTTATATTTGTACTTTGTGATTCGAAAAATAGCGTTTTTAGACATCATAATGATCCACACATAAAACATAAAATTTTTATTACACAGTAAAATACAAAATAATTTTGTATTTATGTTAAAACGAATTTTTGTTAAAATTTCTGTGTTGAATTTTTAACATATCCAAGTTTTAATTTAACATAATATGATTGTGTTATTTGAATATTTTGTGTAAAATTAAAATTTAACATTTCCAGTGTTAAAATAACACAATTTATAGGTGAGTAAACAAATAACATAAAAATAATGTAATTTTAAAACATAAATTTTAAGTATGTGTGTTGATTATTATAAATGTTAATTTTAGTGAAGAAATATGTTTTGTACAACTAATTACATATTTTATATGTAAAAAACTATAGATATTTTGTGTTATTTTCTTTTTGTAATAGTAAATATCTGTTAAATATCACAGAGGCCTAAACTAAAAATGTAAAAATAGCATCTAATTTCAATAAAATTTAACAAAATTTATAAATGTGTCAATTTAACATAAAATTTATTTTTAAATCGTGTCCAAGTATTACACTTCTTGTATTAATTTTTACACAATATCTATGTTACTTTCTAACACATTCATCTTATGTTAAACTAACGGAAAAATTTGAATGGATCGTTTGGAACATATGAAATGTGTCAAATTTCCCAAAATTTTTTACTGCGTATTTAAAATTCGATGTAAGGGTACCCATAATTAAATTGACAAAAAAGAAAGAGTTAAATGAACCTCACATGCGAGGCGGACCCGCACACGTACACGTGTTGCAGTAAAAGCAAGTGCGACGCATAGACACTCACACACACTCACACACACACACACACACACACACACACGGAGAGGTTCGGCGCGGCGACTGCGCAGGCCGAATGCGCAGTCCCCGTAAAAAGCCGAGGGCGCGCGCCGCGCGATTCCGCCGTCGCTCTTTGGATACCGCGCACCGCGCGTGTCGTGTTCGCTTCGGAGCTTCAGCCTTCAGTTTGTATTCGGTCATTCGGTGTTCAGTTCAGCCCGGTTACCGTGCAACGTACAACGTACGACAGCGTGAGGACGGATAGCAGCACCCCGCCGCGAATCCGCGATTCGAGCCGGGCGCGCGAATTATCATCGATCGCGCGATCTCTGGATCCAACCGCCGAGAGGACCGCCGCGCCGGCGAACATTTCTCTCACCTTCGCGGCGTTCGATTCGAGATTCGAGGGGAGAGTGGTGCGCATTTGTGCCGTTGATTTAAAGTCAAGTGATTTGAAGAAGAAGAGAAAAAGAGGAACGAACGAGGAGACGTGAGAGACGTGAGAGACTCAACGAGGGAAAATGCTGCCGCCACGAATACTCGGCCTCCTGGTGCTTCTTCTCGCCGTGCAAGGTGAGTGTCTTCTTGATTCCGCTATTGACGCCTCCAACTCGATCTCCATCGTCCGATCGACGCTCGATGAACGCGAACATAACATAACCAGGTAACAAGGTTGACGTTAAAATTATATTAAAGCGACCACAAATAACGTCAGCTTGCCACCCGGGCAATCTGTTGTAAAATTGTTGAAAGTTTACGAAACTTGTGATTTTGTTTGTTTGAGTCAATTATTTTATTAAAAAGAACATCTTATTTCTGATCGTTGAAATTGTTATTTTATGATAACGCGCTTCTCTAAACAGAGACTTTGACATTTGAAACCAAATTTATCAGAGCTTCTTAGATAAGAATTTGTTATCTGCTCGTTATTCACCTCGCATATTTATTGTGTGTAAGGAAAATTGAACGTTTCATTTTCGCGCCGTTATGCTTTACGACGGATGCTGTTCTTGCTATGTAAAAATGTAAGACAGCCTCGTATTTTATTTCTTGCTCAGATTTAAAGATCAGATAAATACAGGCTACGTGATTCCTATAATGTCAATTAGGATTAATTCGTATATTTAACGTCCGTTAATTTAATATGAATTAATTCGCATCGACGATAAACGAAAGAAATGCAAATGAGGATGAAAATAGCGCGCTCCGCTGGTTATTGTATTTATATTTTTATCGTATTCTCTGGGTAAAAATACACCGTGAGAACGCGCGCGTAAAATAAAACGATAAAACGGAGAACGAACGTAAGAATTATACAAAATCATTTACCGCGGAAACGTATACCCCGCCGCGTCATAAATCGTGCGAATTCTCGCTTGCCGTTCGTGTAACTTTACGTACCTTTCTTTAAAACGTACAGCGCGCTAAGAGCATTCCCCATTGCGAAACTGTCCATTTATTATCGCGCCTCAAAGGCATCGCTTCTGTAACGAAGACCACGTTAAAGGCGCACGTTGCGTTATGATGATAACGTGGAGCAGATCACGGTAACAGACCGTCATTACTCCAACGTAGCGAGAGAGAACGTCAATACCGATCTTTGCTCGCGCCTCATTACTCGCCGGCAAAAATCGAGATTGCGCTGGCATGCATTGTCGATCCTTCGCGAGATCTTATTATACTTAAAGATCGCATTCACATTAATGTGTGACAACTCACTCGTGCGACGCGAAATGATCATTTTTTTCAAAGGAGCAGGGCACGTACTGTGGAACCGTTTAGAATGGATTCTGATCGGAATTATTTCATTTTCCCTTAAAAAAAAAAAATACTTAATAGAAATCTGAAGAATAATTGAACAACTCCGATCGGAATCAAGTCTAAACGATTCCATAATATTATATTAGGTGTTGGAATTAATTCGTAGCGTTTTTTAATGAAAGAATGTTATTTATTTCACATGAGCATTAAAAAATACATTAATGAAAGTACTTCCCATCACTTGTAAAACGCTACGAATTAATTCCAACACCTAATACGTCTCTAAAAGGAGGCAAGCTCAAACGTTTGCTTTTCCAATTAAAATATCTTACATGTTATCGTACTTTCAATCTACGTTGATCTATCCATATTTCGTTTTTTTTAATTGATGCATTTAAAAAATATTTTTTCAATAATAGTGAAACATAGGAATGTTAGGACCGGTTTGTTTTACAGTATGTAATATAAATGTTGTCTTATCGATCACGTCGTAACTAACGTCGAAACATATGTCTGAACTTTTTTTTCGCGCCTCGGAGCCGAAATGAAAAATCGCATCCCGTAAGTATTCAGATACGTATCAATGTAGATTTAAAGCGAATGTGGAATGAAAAAGGTGCCTTAACATCTTCTGTATGAATGGCTGCTCGCAACAATAGCCACTATTGTACGACTAATCGGCGAGCGCGTCGTGATCGCTACCGCGGAAGAAGCAATTACGAATTAAAAAAAAAAGCTTAATTACGCTTCCTGGTGTACCTACGTACCGGAAAATACATCGCAGTCGCGCCGGGGCGAGTCGGTCGCGTCACTTGAATTGATCGTCAAGTCGCAGAACAGTATTGATTACGCTAGTTCTAAATTGCGACTAAAACAGATAAAAAATTACATAAAAAATTTACGTGTAAAATAGTAAATGGAATAAACCAACAGCTTATCTTTTCTCTTTGAGCAGATTTTTTTTTAATTTCTCCTTTTTATTTCTGATTAATGTCGTTGATCTTGAACTCAAGTGAACTCGTGATCTTGAAGTCGAGATCACGTAGAAAAATAATGTTTATTATTGAATCAGTAAAAAAATTTTTTATTTAACGCTTGTAAGTATATTTTCTTGTGAATAAAGCTCATCAGAAAGATCCGGGATCAGCGACGTAATAATATATAATTTGGAGAGCTAAAAGGGTCTTCTTAAAATATATAATATTCATTTCCGCACAATCGGTAATTCGCCATTAAAAATCGAAAGGACGTACTTAGGGTTCACAACGAGGGCGAGGGGAAACGAAGATTCCCGCAGTTGTGTCGTCCAAAAAGGGAAGTCTGGCAAAAAAGCGCGTTCGCCGAGGAGAATTCCATTGAGACTTCTCCACGTGAGGTACTGCGAAGGAGCGTGGCTCATCGGAGAACCGGTGGCGATGGCTGAATGGCCCGAAAATAAGATGAACGAGACCGATTGCTTGGGTGGTGGCACCGAAGTACGCGGGAAGGGGGGAGGGGGAGGGGGAGGGGGAGGCCAGCCAGGTGAACGCGTGTTCCAGGTAGGAGAGGGTCCAAGAAAGCAGATGGTCGAATGCTGAAGCTGTTCGACCGATGGTCGCTCGATAGTGAGAAGTTCGACATTCACAACTTTCTGGTAACTGCTCATCCGCTCTTCGCAGGAATGCTCCCCACAGCCTCCTCCGACGTGCATCCGATAATCTGGTCTGTTTTATTCCTTTTTTACAGAATCTATATAATAATAGGAGCGGCTTCCTTTCTTTCTTATCCCGACAGACGAAACCACCGCCGACTCGTTTTATGCGTGACTGCGATCGTGAAGAGCCTGTCCGAACTAGTAGCAGAGGAATTAGGGATTAGGAAATAACCGGAATACGTCTTCCTTCGTTATTAATCCTTGAACGCTAGCACGAAGTATCTTAGTACGAAGTAACAGGAAAAATGGGTCAGCCTTGACGCTTGATGGATTAGTACTCGGTTTTTCAGTTTCATTGTTATTGAAGTTTTTATTTTTGAAATTTTTTTTTCCAAGAAAATACGAAGTATAGGCTTAATTAATTATGAATTGAATTAATAGGATAAATGAATGGCGGAATTTTTGAAACAAAATTTAATTTATAGCAATTAAATGAAAGTAAAATTGTTTAGCGATTATACTTGTCCATTTATTTAATAACACTAAATTATAACGATTTAAAGTGTTTTTAATTGCTTGTTACAGAATGAGAAATAGTTGATTTAATTTGATTTAAAAGAATGTTTTAATACCACAATATAATATTATCGCAATTACTCCAATTAGATAAAATTAACCACATCTACTTTTATAGCCTACGATATATATAACCGTAAATATGATAGAGAACGCCAATAATTGATTAAAGTTAGATGTATGAAAATAATATATATTCTTCATTTAAATTTAATTATCTCAGATGTGACTGTGCGCCGAAACGTTCGGGCATTCTTATACATAAAATAATCCTCTCTAAATTAATTCGGTAAAGAACTTATCTCAGCCAGGATAATATTTTTCGCAATAAGTTCTTTACCGAATTAATTTGGAGGGGATTATTTTATATACAGGAATGTCCGAATGTTTCTTATCATATTTATATTATTAGCATCTCAGATCGACGTTTCGGCGCAAAGTCACATTTGAAATAATTAAATTTAAATAGAAAATATATATTGTATTCATAACATCTAACTTTGATCAATTATTAGTGTTCTCTATAAAACCGTATTTTTATAAGTTATTTAAAGGAAGTAAAGATAATTTTTTTTATGACGGCAGAATCTTCGATAATTTTATAGATTAGAAATCGATATCATCGAATATCACCTTCATGACAGAAGATCTAACACAGGGCCGTATATATTATTGCAGCGCCAAGAGGATGATAAGATCTGAGTTCAATGCACGGGGTGATACGGAACTGATAATAAGTAAATAAAGAGAGCGACAATAAAGCGACACGACCATGTCATCGAGGTTTACTTTGAATTTGAATTGGTGATTCGATAACAGTGACGTACGAGACAACACACTTGGCAGCGTAATAATTTGGGCGCAGTCGGTCCTGATGACGGACCGACGGATTATTGACCGCGAATTATGTTCGTGGTTGCAGTTGTAGCTCTGCTGAAATTTATAACTGCTCGTCCGGTTTATCATTATGTGCGACCTACATTAGTTTTGTGGGTCAAAGACCTAGGCCAAACTGGCGACACGTTCGATCGTCGCATGATAGATTAAAAATATTCATGAAATGTAATAAATTATCAGGGTTGGCAGTTACTCGTAACGCCTACTTCGTTGATCATTACTTTGTTACAATAATGATTTGATAGTGACATTGTGAATTTTTTGTAACGGTAACATCAGAGTTAGAAAAATCAATCGTTACTTGTCACAGATTGAAAAAGTCATTCGTTATTGAAAAAAATAACTCCTTTTTCCATTAGATTGTAACGCGTTATTTTTTTACTCGCACTGTAACGAGTAGCTGTTACTCATTATTTATTACTTTTTTTCAGTAAGTAACACATAATGATGACAAATTACTTTTCAAAGTGACTTTTCTAACCTTAGCACAACTTTAGCGTTTAGTTAGTTAGCGTTACTACCGTCATAAAAAATTGCAACTATCATCAAATTATTTACTATAGAAAGTAACGACAAAGTAACTGAAAAGTAACGTTTGCCAATTTTGTAAATTATATTATTTTATTTTATATTGAAAGGCAACTTCAACGAATTGCCAATTTTTTTTATTTCTTGCTCAATTTCCGATAATTAAAGAGATATCTAAATAATATTATACATTATTGCAAATTTAATTTTGTTTGGACTTGGACGATTAAAAAAATCGTTTTAAAAAAGGACTACATACGTAGTACATAAAATCACACAAAATCATACAAGCACTTAAAATCGTCACAGTCAGATCGTTTAAGGCATTGATTTCTAAAGGTTGTGTTTCTCACATATACGATCCTATAAGATTTATTTAATATTGAAACAAATAGGAATCTAATTCCAAGTCTTACGTTTCAAAAAGTACATTTGTGTTCGTAAATCTAATTCATAAATCATTCATTTATGCGTGTCGAAGGTTGCGGGCAATAACGGTTCCCCCTTTCGCTTGTTTTTTGAAATTCTGAATTGCAAAGAAAAGAGGAAAAGCCGGTTGCACAAGATAAAATATGCGTATGATACGTGAACACGCGTCGCGTATCGAACAGTTATGCAACCAGATAGCTACAAGAATCCTCGTCGTTTCTCCTTGAATCACTCGTTACTCTTCTTCCGCGCCACCGATCCGTGAAGAAATTTAAAGTTGTGTTTTCAACACAAATGAGCTTCACCAAAAAATAGCGACGAAGTAATGATACGATTAAGTTCTGTGTAGCTTGTCGACGCCTATGAATGCGAGAGAATTTGTCGAACAGCGTGACTCCATTCCTGGCACGCATTGTCATCAATCTATCGTTTCATTCTACATTCTACATATATCTATATGTATACACATGTGTATCTGTACGATCTTGTTAGCTATCTTCTGATAGCGTATTGAGAAAGCATACGTACCTTTTAAAATCTTACGATGCATTATTTCCACATCATAGCGATAAAATTTTAATAAGACGTTTCTCTTGAAAAATCCTTGACATTTATTAACAGTTTGATTTAACTAAACTTCATCGTGTAAACGAAGTTTTTAGGAATTTAGCGATCATTCGTTTGCGTAATACGTATACATTATATTCGATGAAGAAATTCTGTTTTAAAAGATAAGTATGTATAGTGATAAAATCTTCTGGTATCTTTATCTAATTATTGGCGAAATAATTATTGGACGTGATAATTCATACTTCACGCATGATGCACACATAGCTCGTTATATTTGTAAATAATGGGTTGGCAAGGAAGTAATTGCGTTTTTTTAAGCTCAAAGTTGTGTATGCAATATCTTCGTTAAATAATGAATGAAATTTAAATTTGAAAAAAGAATTTTAAAGCGTGAAATCTCTACTTTTAAAAGCTTACCACATTTTTTAAGTTTATACACATTTTTTGGTAATTTTTACATACCAAAAACTACGAGCTGAAAAAGACGGAAAATTTTCTTCTCACTTTGTGGGGTTGTAACATGTTTGAAAACCAAAACAAATTTGAGAAAAAAAAAATTTTCGATTACCTATCCTGAAAGCTCGATACTTTCCCTAAAAAATCACTTTTTAAAAATATTCCTACGATTTTTGATTACTGAGTTATCACGGATTAAAGGATCATTTTGACTTTAATTGCATAACTCCGTTAAAAATTGTCGTGTCGCAATTTACAAAGGAGATTCTTAAAGCTGAAACTTTACTCTATCAAGATATATTTAAGTTGATTACAAGCAAGTAATTACGGTTTTTACTGGTAGATGCTTTTTAAAAAAAACGCAATTACTTTCTTCCCAACTCATATATATAATATTTATAGTCTTTTCCAATGGGTGCGCCTCGCGCGTGCTTTTCTTCACAAGAATGCACGTGTCGACGGACGTCGCGTACGAATACAATGAATATATCAAAGATTACGTCATGTGCACGCGAGTTTAGCGGGTTTAGCCCATTAATTAAGTAATTGAGCTTGATAGGACCGAGAGAAGGGAGAGTCGCTGTACGGGAGGTCAACCCGCATGAGAAAGAACGTTTCTGTCTGCGTGTACCTTAATTATCCTTCTCTCTTCCGCTTTTCCGGAGTTTCCCTAGAGAGACGCTCATTAATCGCCATATATATCTGAATCGGTCACTCGTGATGGAAACGCGATACTTGAGAGTCAGCCGAACCGTTACCGTCAACCATAAGTTTGTCAGTCCAGTCAACAAGACAGCTGGCCTTTAACTTCGGGTTTGTGGATTCTATCTCACATCGTATAACTGTGCCATAAATTTCTCGTATCCCTGTGATGTATTTATGCGAAGAGAAATATCAAATAAATCCCATTTCTTTGATGATCTTACTGTATTCGCATAATCAATCCTCATTTACAAATTTATGGATATAGCAACGCATTCATTGATGAATCTGCTTCTTCACTTTATAAAAAAACACGAGAATTTTGTAGATAGAATCTTCATTTCTCATTACATCGCCTCTAGCGAGTTACGTCACCTATGTATGATCGCCTATAAAAAAGAGATGTAGAAATGACAACTCTGAGCGTAAGAAAAATTAATGATAGTCGCGCGAATACGAGTTCACTTTCAAGACGTCAATTCAATTTCTCGCTTAGAGCGAAACAGCACGTTAATTAATAATCCAAGTATTCGTTGCAATGCCAACGTGCCAGGTGTGCATGATAATAAGATTTTGTGCAAGCTTGCTCAACTCGATAACGATAAAATTCAAGGAATGCGATTATCGGTCTTCGAATTGCAGTTGCTCAAACGAAATTCGCTTCTCTCGCGTTGCATAACGAGCATTTTATATATATTTTATCATTGTATCCAATCCCTCGTTCCTCGATGACTCGAATACAAGGCACTTGGAACTTTTTCCTCTCGCCAGAGTGGAAGCGCGATAAAAGCAACATATTTACATAATCGTTATCGCGCGAGAAGCGTACGAGTATCTGGCGAGTTTTCAAGCATGCTGATGTTTACTTGGTAAAATTAACGCGTAATTAATCCGCGATTAATGCCGCGTTCAAATCCGAAATGGCCGAAAACAAATCGAGATGAGAACGTTACAAAGGACATTTTCTGTTGAAACACTTTTGAGGCACAATTTTTCTGCGACGTCGCCTTTGACTTCTCAGCACAAACACAACCGAGTTATTACGAAACCTTCCGTTGCATTACATCGTCACTTTACGAAATATTTATAAGTTTTGCGTTGTTTAGCGTCATCAATTCTCGCTGAGTGTTTTGATCTTTGCATTCAGCGTATGTTTTTTTTTATAAACTAATTTTTGCGATAAGCGTCGGACAATTTGCGAGAAAATTGTCTCGGCATGTTCGCGAATGGTAAGAGGTATTTATGTCTGATTTCAACGATTAACTTTAATCACAGTTTAATTTTCCAAATTAGAAAAATGTGAAGAGTAAATTGAACCGAGATTAAAGTGACCTACACTGATAGAAAACGTTATTTCTCAAGCTTCCTCGAATACTCGGATACGGCAATGTCTACAAGAATTTAATTATATTCTAGATATAGCTGCATTAACAACATTTTTTGTTATTTAATATTTTTATAAAAAAAAAAAAATTTACAAAAATGCCAAATATAATATATAAACATATTAGAGTGATAGTTTTAGACACTTGGAGTGATTAGGATGATCCGTTGGTAACATTCGTTTCATGCTGTCGCATTCCATACTCCCGTACTGCCGAATATACGAGTCTCAGAATCGAAACAAGACGTCCAACGCGTTCGTGGCTGACTCGCATTTATTCCGAGCGAAACCGAGGGAGACACGATTCCGGTGTCCTCGTTTCGTATTTAGGCCGAGCTCGTTCATGTGGCCCGTGATTTCTTGCCGGCCGGCGCGGCGTGATCCGAGAAAACGAAATCGCGTGAAATAATCACGGCGAGAGGGCAGAACTTTCCTCCTTTCGTCCTTTTACTGTTGTTTTTCGTGATACATCTCATTTACATTCCTACGATAGCGATTTGCACAGCTGCGAATAAAAGACGTCGAGCCTCGGTCTCGATGCGGCGGCAGTGTAAATATCTTTTCTTCCTAGGTATTTTGTCTCTTTCTCCCGCGTAGAGAGAGAGAGAGAGAGAGAGAGAGAGAGAGAAAAGAAGAGTAAAAAATAAGACAGTCGTGACTTTATGCAAGCAGCATGCGGCGTTTCGCTGTTCGATCGACAAAACGGCGCGAGGAGAAGCGAGTATTTCCGTGGTTTGCGCAATTCACTCGCTAGAGAGAGTAAATTTATTTACTGAGATCTTTTCAGATGCCTCTTACTTACTGCACAACTTGTTCATATTTTCTTAACCGTGCCGGGTCGCTCGACGAATGCATCTGGAAAATTATCTGCCCTTTCAGATCAACGGCATGTGGCTTTGTAGAAATTAATGAATGTCGGAAAAAGGCTGATTTATCTACATAGTTGAGTCTAATTGAAGCGATAAATCATTTCTCGGTTCTATGACTCATAAGCATACGATTACGTATGTAATAGGTAGATAGGCAGGCGAGACAGTTGCTTTGCAATAATATGAAACAAGCATCGTGTTAGCTGTGACCGTGCGAACATTTTGTGGACGAATTTAAACGTGGCTGAGACCTGAGACTTAAGAAACCATCGGCCGAATCCTCGACCAGCTGTCGTTCGGGAATTTTAATAGGTCGGACCCGCTGAAAGATCTTCCCGGCGTTGAATTATTTATTAGCATTCGGTTTATTTGCAAGAGGAGCCAAGGCCATGCGGAAGATTATACGAACGTTAAACGAGATCAATCGTCTTCGAGTAAGTATCTAATAAAGATTCATCGCGACAAACGAGAAGTGTTTGCGACTCGCCTCCGACATTCCGCGTTACAAGACGTTTCATACAGCTCGTTTCTACGAGCTGATAAGCGCGACAACAAAATGTTTGCCTCATGCGACGAGGCTATCGAGGTTTATCAAACAACAAGCCAAAGTATGTCGTAGAAATCTAATTTTTTTTTTTTCTATTTTTAACGTCTACATTTCCTACATCCTATTTCTAATTCTATTCTGTATCATATATTTTACGTTCCGCTTTATAATTCAGCTTTTCTCGCCGATATGGTGAAGTTATGTTTCCGCAAAATTATTGTAATCGCTGAAGAAAATTTATCACCGTCGGAAAGATTATCGAAATCGGGACGGTACACAGGTAACACGGAAACCAGATAACAACAACGCCGTGCGTGGCGTGGAAACTGTGTGAGAATAGTATAATGACTGTGATTGAAGGTAATTGCTTCCTGGCGATTGCGGGAGTTAGTAAATGAGACGAGACTTATTTATACTTATTATTAAATTAGATAAACAGACAGACAGTCAGCTCCATTTCAAACGTATAGGAGGAACGTCCTCGGAAAAGAGGACCTATATTTTTCATTTTACGTACAGCCATCCGAGACTTCCGAGGTGGATTCCGAGTATCGTGCGTGCCGACCATCGTACACGCCTACAATAATTTTGATTTCTGGTCGATTCGAGTCCATTAATAAACCGCCCACCAGATCCAATCCGCTCCGGGTCTCGAGGTACCCGAGGACTTATCTAGATGCTTTCGAGGGTATTTTTAGTCGCGTAACGCACCGTCGATGTGCGTGCCGCGTTAAACCATCGACGTACGCTTACGTGGTTTTACGCGTGTCAGGCATATGTGCGCGACGATCTCTTTCTCGTCCTCTTCCTCCGTTTCTATCTTTCTTCCAAGGCATTGGAGACACATATGTGTACGCTTCGCCGAACATAATATCTTATAAATAGGGATTGGCTAACGAACGGCTAATGCAAAAGGGTGATGCAGGTTTTATTTCGGTAACCGCTTTCCGGTCACCGCAATTCGATATAGAGAATACTTCGTCTGCGGTCTGGTCTGCTTTGCTTCCTACGAGACGGAAATTCGAAGTGTCGAAATCACCATTCCTCGATCGACGAGCACTCTCCTGGTCTCTGTTCCTACACGCTTTTTAGCTCGCGCGAGCATCTTGAATACTCTGTTTATGTATTTCATGCGTGAAACACACTTGAGGATTATCGTATGGTTTCTTGCGTAAAATACAGGAACGTTAATTTCATCCTAGATTTATGTAGTATTAAACAGATGTAAATTACGTTCGATTAGGTCTAAAAAATTTATTTATAGTATATGAGTTACATTTGAGATCCCAAAATACTAGTTACGCGATTTCCTCTCGCGAGGCGGAAGATATTTTCAGCGGAGCAATATACAATTACGCGTGTCAGTTTTCGGTAATCCGATCCTTGTTACATGTGTTCTCGAATTCGAAGGGCATCTCGATTTCTGGACTTTCGGGAATTTCTCGTGAATCAGACATCTTTCCTCTTTTCTTAAGGGATTCGGTAGTGCGATGATCCGATAAATTATATCCCTCCTAAACATATGAATCTCTGGATAAAGATCCGTTCGATAATGAGCACGCAACCCACGCAATGTTCCGTGAATAGCGGCTTGGTTACCGTTACCAGTTGAACAGACGAAACCTTTACGTCATGATAGCGCAATGGAATGATTCGATGATCGATCATCCGGTCGCCCGTTTCCGGTGCTGCGAGAGGCGCCGTGCATCTAATTTTTTTTACTCGCGTCGCAACGCAATCTCGTGCGGATGAAAGAACGGAAGCGCGAAGATCTCTGACAGGAATAAAATCGTTATTTAATCTAACGTCAAAATTGCAACGTTTCGCAGAAACAATACAGCAGCTTATTGATTTCTATCAGTTACGTCTGACAAGTTTTAATTAGAAGCTTCGAATTTCCCTTCGGTCAAAAAGAAAATGTTCGGAGATAAGATGATATTAAAATAAAAGATACTCGTGATGTATATTTTGAAATGGAATAATATTAGAGAAATAGTATTGTATTTAAACAGAATATAATAATATAAGTACATATTATGATATTTTTATACGCGAATGTAATTTAATGTGCCTGCACTTATAGGCGTAAATGTTATTAATCTTGATAATGCGATCAGAGAAGATATGATGCAACGACAAACAATATATTTTTGATAAACTGACTTGCTTATTAATGATAATTTCATTACTCATTGTTGATTAAATGTAATAAAATAGCGCAAAGTTTAATTACTTGAATTTCCTCGGGATCTTTGATAATAATATTCTAGCAACGTGTAATAATATAAACAAGTAGTCAACAAACAGTAGTCATTTTTTACTGTATGAAAGAAAACATAAAAATATTCAAAAATTAGACGCACAAGAAGTGATTACTCAAAAAATTAAAAGTTACCAAGAAATTCATGAATGAATTTTATTAATAGACCTTTTGCTAACCATATATTGCGAAAACGGAAACTAAATAAAAAATTCACGCCCTTAGCACGAATTATTTATATTTATATTTAGTTATAAAAATGTGTAGAGAATTTTGTGTTTATGCCTAGAAAAAAAATTTTTAAGTATTTTCTTTTAAAGCGGGTTGAATCAATTTATCATTTTCCCCGTGACAGAGATTTAAGAAGCTCGCTCCCTAATAACTAGAGGGTTGGCTTTAACGTGTTCAAGATGATTCATTCCGTACACGTTCGACAAGAATGAACGAAGAAATCGAGTTGATAGTCAACGATCGCGCCCTCTCGGTGACGGCATATTACAATTAATACGCTTTGCGTCTCAGCGGGACGCAATCGTTACGAGCGTTTGTTGTGCGCGTCGCGCGTCGCGTGGAGAATAGGCCACGCTCGTGGGACCCCGATTCGTGGCACGTAAAAGCTGGAAACGAAGCGGAGGGAAATGGGAGAGAAGAAAAGACGACGAAGTGGAAGTGAGGGCACGTCGCTGTTCCGCGGCTACAGGACGGAATGCCACTCACCAGCGAACCCGTCGGACTACCAATGACACACCCCTCTCTCTCCTCCCCCCCCCCTCTCTCTCTCTCTCTCTCTTCTCTCCTCGCTATTCTTCGAGCCTCATCGAGCATTCAAATCCCGCATTTTCGTCCTAATTACACCGAGCGTAAACAGCTAACGCGCACCGACTAACTGAGACTCGATCCTGAGCTTCCGCGTCGAGATACGTCCGGATTTTCTCTGAGCGTGACGAATTAGACGAATGAGAAGTTATAGTTAGTAATAACACAAAAAAAAATTCGTGGATTCCGTAACCAGCGCGATATTATCGTATTATCTGCGAACTGTTTATTCACGCGCGACGAGATGTTTATTGGAATGTTCATTACGATAAAATCGAGGAATGTAGAGTTGCAGTTATTTCTCTCTGAAACGTTGGGAAAATTAATCTCAAAGGTAAAAAAAATTTAATTTCAGGTTGTACGAAATTAAATTTAAAATTAGTATGAAATTCAAGTGTATAATTTCTCTACTCTAATTTAAAATTAAAAGAGAGAGAGAGAGAGAGAGAGAGAGAGAGAGAGAGATCAGATCTTTTTTTTAAATAGAGTTTATTTTCGCGATATTAGAATTAATTTCCTCATGTTTTTGATTGATTGGCAAGTGGTTAGAGACAGCGCATTAAACACCTTCAATTAACACTTCAAGTCGAACTCGCTAGAGTCGAAGGAGGAAGTTCTTTTTACATGCATAACGCTCGTTCGTAAACTTCTCCGAAAGTAACGGATTCATTGAAGGTTTAAAGACGTGAGGTTGAATTACGATGACCCATGGAGGCTTTCGAGAAGTCGTATTTTCGATGCCGATTCTCGCAAAGCGCAACGAATCACCGTCAATTATTGACGTTTCACTTTCCATCCCGTGATTGTTGCATCAGAAATTCCTAATAAATGAGCTGCTGCACCGAGCTGTTGCACGCTACAATTTGAATCAATTTCCCTCTGTACGCTGTAATATTTGCGTTATTTCACGAATCGACTCAGAGCAGTAAGATTATTGATTAATGATTAATACATGCAATACGCTCCGTCGTAAGCTATGTGTGAACATATCAGCGATATCGCAAAATTGTTTGTCCGATGCGAACAACCTCGTTCTGGATTTTATGGGATAATGTTTGTAAATTTATGTCGACATTAAATAACATTAACGGTGTCGTCGAAACGATCTCCTTTCGAACGATCAACGTGACGCATGTTTCGATATTAGAAAATTGATTGTGATTTATATTTCGATTGTAACTCCGCAAAATCGAAATCTTCGTCGCGTTAATCGCGAAATATTAAACATTTTAGCAGATATAAATTGTTATCAGAGCTGAGAATACTTTAAACTTTTCCATCTTGAAACACATGTATATTTTTTCTTAGCCCGGATTTGCAATAAATTTTTAAGCCTTAAGCTATGGACGAATCACAATCAATTATTCTCCTCGCATTCGACTGTAATTGGTCAATTTCTTACAGCTTAAAGCTTATAAAACACTCATTGTAGATCCGGACTTAAATATATAAAGAATCTCGCATTTCGCTTCTAATCGGATGGAAAATGGGATTCTAATGAATTAATTTTCACATATAATATAGTTTATAATGTGGTGAATAAAACATTTTGTAGACACAAAGCTTAATAATGATTAAATTTTTTAATTATGATGCATTAAAGGTCTGTGATTACAAGTTTTACACATCTGACATATCATAGTTGAAAAACTATACATTATTGAGTCATGTATCTATGACATTTTTCGTTCACCAAATTATAAATTGCACTATATGTGAAAACTAATTCGTTTCATCGGGATCCACGTTATTAATGGCGTATTCTTTAATAGCCGAATATTTATTCGTACTGACGTAAATTCTACACTTATGTAAAGTTTAAGAGAATAACTGCACGTAACAAAAGTAGGTCACCTGGGGATAACCGATTAAATTCGCACTGATTTACCGTCAAGTCATTTCCGATATACTTTTGATACGTTCGAGAGCGAATGATTGTGTGGAGGTCAAGTCGCGGCCGATAAAGCAAGATTCGACACTCATTCGGAAGTTCGCGATGTCGAGCATAAACGCAGCCTAGTTTCCCTGAATGCGCTCGATTCATTGAGGGTTTAACGACACGAGATTGTGCGACTCGTTATCAGGGTATGTAGTAATACGCGATAATTAACATATGCGCGATGTACCACAACCAGCGTGTTTTTATATTTGTCGGAGAATATCCACGGATTGCCCGTCTGAGAGATAAAGCACAAGCGAATCCCTGTTTAAGTGTACCAAAACTTTTGCGAGTACCTAAAAATATGATGGCGATGTCGACAATCAGATGAATTGACGAAGTAATCAGCAGGGATTTCAGATTTCTCGTTGAATGAAAGATATCAAACAACTGCAACATCAATAATAACAAAATAAAGTAAAAAAGATTTGAATATGAAATTTATTAGTATCAAACTTTAAATTTTAATTTTTAACGTTCTAGCAGTCGAGAAATGTTATATTAATTTTAATATATATCTTAAGCAGGGAATAATTATCTAAGGTATTTTTATTCCTCAGCGACGAGAAAATTCGAGTTGTGTAAAATATTGTTTTGTATGTACATCAATTAATATACTTTCTTCCTTTTTTTAATAAGAAGTTTTAAATCAATATGTAATTCTATCAAGAACTCGCTGTGAAAAACGTTATATTAAAATCTTCCTTTTTATACTATTTTATACTTTAAATACTATCGTAATAATTTACTTAACGTATTGCGTTTAATATTCGTTTCGTTTCTATTTATTTTTTTTTTATTAGTAAATTATGATGGAATCCATTTTCATAATGTTTTTTACAGATGTATAAATCGGAAAGCAATAATATACAATACGTTATTAATAATAATGATTTTAATTGGAGTGTAAATTATTCTAGGTGACGTTTACATAAAAAAAATAAGATGAGATTATTATCAGATTAAACAACATCTGCCCATAAAACATTTTAACCTACAGCATTTCGATATCGATTGTATCTACTCTTTTTTCGAGGCATATTGTATCAAGATAATTACGAAGGATCAGAATATATATTCAAAACCCCACTGGCGTTTATATTTGAAGTGTCAAAAGTGTTCGCCTTTTCAAAGTCGATATATTAGTACGTGCAACTCACAAACGTAGCAGATTCATTCAGAGTTTAACGACATGAGTTCGAACCGTCTTGTTATCGTATACGTGCCATAATGTATTCCCATCACCGCAGAGTTGTGTTATTCACGGAACAGCCACAACGATCTCGTAATAAAGGCTTTTGACAATAATAATGCAAGAGAACTGGCGCTATGTGTAAGATCTATTAAATCACACAGTAGATAAGGAACTCCTACGAATAGACTCAGCGTATCGCGCAGCGTACATATATTGTTTTGACAATCCTGGGATTGGATATACTGAAAACAATTACTCATTATGTCTCTCTAGCTCCGTTAAGAGAAATCGAGGGACATTATCGTGTAAAGTGAAGATCGATGAGGGAAAAGCAATTATAATTAATCGAGATGTCTTCAGCGCTTCGGGCTCGTTACAATCGTCTACATATATGTGTGTGTGAGACTGATATAGATGAGTATAATAAATAGACACAACCTAATACGGTTAAAATCATCTTGCGGTGGCAAGCAAACGATCCTCGTTATATCGTTACGTTATTTTCGTAATGCAATCTAGCGAATATAACTTAATTAGAAATACAGAATACATATTTTATAGGAAATCCAATTCATTGTTAATCAATGAAAAAGAAACACTTGCTAACAGCGTTCGATTATAACCATTACAAATAAATGATTAACGTGATTAAGATTTTGCCATGTCGTCGTTTCTTTTTAATCACAGTTTCTTCCCTCTTGATAATTTTAGTTCCACACAGAGACTGTTAAGAATCAATTAAGTTGAGGTTAAAGTTAACTGGCGTTGGCGAAACCAGCTACAAGTAATATTTATGGCGCGCAGCTATATAAGCTATTAAGGACGCTGTAGAGATCGGCTAAAATAGAATTCGATTAGAATCGTTTTAGATTACACCAAGTCATCGACTGCCTGCGCGTCGACAAAGTTAATTATCGCAGCGCAAAAATTATCGGGTTCGAAGCTATTCTTGCGTTTAGCGTATGTCTACTTTTCACGGCCTTGACATTAACGTTGCACTTGGGTGGCCTTGTAATACCTCTGGGACGACATTCTGTACATGCATATTGAGCAGTTACTGCTTCGGTCGCTATAAATTTCACCGATCATCAAAAGATCGATTGCGCGGAACCGAATTAATTAAGCGAAATGGTGATATCAAATTGATATCATTCGTAGGCGATCGTTTATGTAAGAAGGGCTTAACAAAAAAATGTTAAAATCCACTTCTATTTTTTAATTTAATTTTATTTATGATTATATAAAATTATATAATGAATAATAACTTTTTTATATGTTATTACATATAAAAAATGGTTGAATTACAATATTATCGAGGCCGTGAGTATAATAATGAATATTTATGTTATTGCATTATGTATTTTTAACTATTTGCGATACGTAATATCCCGAACATCTATCAAAGGGTGTAAGCATCTCGTTGAAGAACACTCATTACTCTGAAGAAATTAGAAAGTCATGTGCCGGTTCATTATCGAGACGTAGTCTGCTGTCTTTAATTAACACCCGATGCTTGGCTTGGCAGCGAGTTTCCAGTTTCCACAAAAACTTCCCGTTGATGCAACAATAATGATCAGTAGTCGGTATTACTTGATTAGAAGGTTCCGTGATCTATACTCTATACTACCGAGTCAGTACGTCTGCGATGATCAAGCAATTCGTGTTTGCATAAATTACATTTGCCCGTTTGTAGAAATTCGATTCATTTCCAATACACGTAAATGTGTCGCCCTATAAAAGGTTCGTTTCTCAAGGGAATTGCCGATTCGAGATACAAGCGGGCAGAATCGTTCGATTATTACTAGTTCGACCTTCGCTTGAGGTGTCACTTCACACTTCCGAGCATCGCTTGACAACGTAATTAGTGTAAAAGATAGTAATTCTCGTTATCTCCCACCGCGCGAGACCGGCCGCAAATCTGCAAGCGCAGACCTTGAGCCGATTTGCGTGAATTAAATGACCCAGTTTTCCCAGTGGATGGCCATGCGGACGCATATTCGTTTCACGTATAGCTTAATTGAGAGCCGAGATAATATTACGTATAGATAATGTTATCATCGCGCTACATGCTTTTCGTCACTTACCTGACACTCTCGTTTGATATCATCAACGTAATTACTGTTGCAGCAAAAATGAGGAACGACGAACATGTCCCCCTATTATCACAGCTATTATCAGTAAATACCAGTTACACTGCATTGATGTAAGTAACGAGCGTTCTTTTCGTTCGCTCATAACTAACTTACATTGAAAAACTTTATTTATTATCATTTTTTGTGTATCCCAAAGTAAATATTTCGAAGAACTATTAATATAAACAGTCTTATCAATTTGTACCCGCGATTTCCGGTGTTGATATTTAAAACGGACGGTGAGAGAATTGTGACGAACCCTTTAGAATTCGGCTCCGCGCATAGTTTAGCCGATAGGTCAAGTGCTAGAAAACGTACGCGCAATTGAGAGCCGCGCAGCCTTCTTTCATCTCGCCGTCTCGTCTACTCGCCAGACTTTCTCGATTAGAGGAGCATCTTCGCCGCTGGTACGGGAATACGATCCCAAGCTTCTCCCAAGCTTCGAGAACCGTTATTAGGCGGAACGTCGCCACGAGGAGGTGGTCTTCTTGTACTCCGTCGCCTCAAGTATCTGCCGCGACCCTCGACTCGTTCACCTAGAGACGAGACGCCTGACAAATAGATATCTTAGGACTTGGTATGTTTAAGAAGAAGTCAAACGAGATCTTTTGTATTAGTTTTGTCGTTGACGCTGCTACGACGCTTCTTTAATGGTGCTGCGAGCTGTTTAAGAAAAGATTATAGCTACTGGGGTTTGTGCTCGAGAAGAGCAGCGGTTACTTTGATGTCATAGCGTCAATATAACTGAAAATTATAGGTTTTTTAAGATTATAAGACTCTCCGGAATAGGATAAGGATTTAATTTCAAGTAAATTTCGTTTTAATTAAATTTTAATTTGAACCTCGCGACTCTGGGAATAAAAATAATAACTGGAATACGTGGTTTTAATAATCTTAATGCCTTTATTTAAGACAATTTCGAGAGAGGAAATTAAAATTTCATAAACCGTTTTTTTTTTTCAACAAAAAAATCATGCCAAATGTGGGAAAGTCTCACGGTTTTCGTGATCTTGTTAAAATCGAACTTATGTCCGTTCGAGGGAAGTTGAGAAAACAAGAGACATGCTCTAATTTTAATATAACGGCGATCTTTCAAAAGTATAAGTTATAGAAACGGAAATACTCGCGGAAATATTACGCATCTCATTCTCTTCTCGCAAGATCAAATATATTAATCGCATATATATAATAATACATCCGAGAAATAAACAATTGGAAGGTGGCACACGGTATTCACCAGATCTTTCACCGCTATTAAGGGTCAGTCACATGGATGTTTCATCGTCATGGCGAAACATGACATTGAGAATGTCATTACGTATTCTAACATTCTCTAATTTCAGTCGCACGTAATGATACTGATAAATCACGAACGACATTGATCACATTTAATAGCACGCTGATTATATAAAATGACTTCGTGATGCTTCCTGTTTTTTATAGTTCAAAGTATTAGCTATTCCTTGCGCTTCAAGCGCTGTTAAACGTGGGTTTTATGATAATTGGTGCAACTATTATTTTTATCATTTAAAGTATCGTTATTTAAGATAGTTAAGATAGTTCGTAAGATAAAAAGGTTTTGTATCAGTAAAATTACATCTATTATTTATTGCATATTTGTACTATTCAAAAATTACTAAGGTATTATTTGGTTCTACATGAACAAGTTTTTTCAAGTTCATATCTCATGTTTATTTATAGAAATATTATAAAATTAGGAATCTTAAAGTATTGCAAAATTATAGAATTAGTGGAATTTATTTGTCGAAATATTAAAACAAGAAAAAAATTCTCCTTTCTTCTTTCTCTTGATTTTATAAAATTAGCAGGGTTGAATAGTGCTAAGATAAAAGTTAAGTTAAAAAGTTAATTAATTTTGACTTAACTTAGTTACATTTTAGACTCTTAACTTTTTAATTTAATTTAGTTACATTTTATCGGTAACTATTAATTTTTAATTTGATTTTTTTGAAGTCAATCCTTAGATACAATGTACGAATCTAATGAGTATATAATTTAGTAATTTTATATTGTATTATATAATTGTTACTTGTGAACAAAAAAAAAATAATCAGATTCTTCAATAAATAAGTGAGAAAGGAAAAATACAAAAAATTATGTAATAAAATAGTCAAACTTTTTTTTGGTCGTTTCTTCAAACTAAATTTAACTTTTAACTTTTTAATTATTTTTTTTAGTAACTTAACTTTTAATTCAATTAATTTTATTATATTGGATTTTACTTAAATTAAATTTTCAAGGCTGTTAACTTTAATTTAACTTAGTTAAAAAAAGTTAACTTACCCAACTCTGGAAATTAATATAATTCACTGAGTGAATCATTCCGATGATGAAAAGAAGTCAATGACAGGAGTTTTGAATGAAAAAAATATGCTCTCTCTCTCTCTCTCTCTCGCAAAGCGAGTCTCGCAGATGGTGGACAAGTGACGTCACCCATAAACTTGACGAGCAGCCGTTTTGCTGGGGAGAGAACATTATTTCCACCCGCGACCGTGCTGTAGTTGGAATAACTTGTCAAGAAAATTTACCGTTTCCGCTTTAACCACCATATCGGTCCATCGCCGTCACCACCATAATTCGGCACTACCCCATTCCCAGAATATGTAGGTCGATCGTGGGTGCATTGTCCACGAAAATTAATACGAAACGCTTCGTTTCACTTCCGGTGTCCCGTTCCGGCCTGTGTCTCGTAAGCGCGATCACGTAACGACGCGTTATGAAATATAAAAATAAAAAAAAAAAAAGAAAAAACGCGTTAAACTCGTTAAATCATCAATGCTATCACGATGCGAATCGCGTACCTTCATGGCTAGCTAGATAGTAAAATTAGAATCCCACGATTGTTCTCGGAATTGTTCTCGCGATCTGATATAGGTCGCGGTTTTGTTAACCCGCTGTTAAATTGAATAATAAATATATTCAACTTTGGTTATTTTTAACTGAGAAGATCTGTATCTTCTCGAGTATTTTCATATCGTGTCGATAAAAGTGAGCGAGAAAAGGCTTTGCGGCAAAGAGGAAACAGATGAGAGATAGAATCGATTTTTCGTTTAGCTACTATTTCTAATTGTGCTGATAGTTGTATCCATTTTAATTAAGACGCCGCGGTTAAAAATAAAGATATACTTTTGATTAATTGCGAATGCCGTTCCATTTATCTGCGTTGAGATCTCCCGAGGGTATGGAAATTTCAATTAATATCTTTCATAAATGCTAGATCTAAGAGACGAGCGCGTATGCGCATCACCGTCATATTTAATAAGAACAAACAGACCTCTCTCATTTAATGACGTATCGTAAATTGAATCAGAAATATCCATGGGTGTCAGGCGTGTTGCGGCGCGCAAAAACGAATCTATTTTCGAAGGCCGCTGGTCGTTCGGTGATCAAATGGAGCATACGGAGTCTCTGATGGACGATGATGTCAGGGGATGGGCACATCGGAGTAGAATCGACAGTAGATATTTCTGTATGTATGTGTATATATGTGTGTGTGTGTGTGTACACAACAAAGAGCGAGGGATTATTAACGAATGAAATGGAATGGGACGGGATGATGTCACCGAGCAAAAGCGACGTCCCCAAAATTACGACCATCCGCCCGGCCGGTCGGATTGACCGATAGAGGCGCGAGAGAAAGCATTGGAACACGCTAATTTCTCGAACTATGACCCCACCATGACCTACTAACTAGACGATATTTCTATTTTATGGACGATTATATCACGCCGTTGCCAAATGATATCCTAACAATATCTCATAAATCTCGAGATTGCGGCGGGAACTCTTTTCAGCGATGAGATGTATGTGGAGAATTTAAATACAGTGGAAATGGAATAATATAATGGAAAAAAACGTAAATCGTTTCGCGAGAAAACGCTTACATGTAAGTTGATATAATTAAAATTCAGACAAGTGATCTTAATATTTCTCTCATTTTTCGTTTTCGTATTTCTTTTGAATGATTACACAAATCTGACGATCTGATGAGCGATTGATGTGATTCTACTTAGTAACGCAATGTATGATTTCGGTTTTATTTTATGTAAGTTTTTATATTATTGTTATATAAGTTAATATTTTTGATAATCATTGGGCTATTCATTACATAGCTAATTTGGCATTTGGATAAAGAAGACGAACTAAATTGTCGAGAATCATCAATTTGGAATTTGCATTATTTACGTAATTTCTATTTATATTTTATATTGATAAGAACCTGAATTGAAGGATCGAAACGTATATTTTTATTCGTTTTGTTACATTCATATAAAAATAAAGAATTTTCTGTACATCTGAACAGCTAATATTGACTCTGATGGCTTTTTTTCACTGATAGATTCTTTCGAGCCTCATTTTATGTATTTGTAAATTGTTTTTATTGTATTATACAATATAAGATATAAGATATTATATGATACATTTAAATTTTTAAACTCAATTATATAAAAGTTATATTAAAAACGATATCTAAAGTTGCACGCAGTACATAATACGTTTTGATATCTTTTGTATATAAATTATTTTGACTTCATACCGTTCTGTGAAGCGCTGTTTAATACTCTTAATCGTTTTTCACCTTCAATATACACTCTACGGATTGCATAATCTAGCGAGAAAGATAAACAAATTCTACGAAATAAAATTGAGATACATCGTTCTATCGGTTTGTTTTCTTAAATGAACATTAAAGCTCCAGGAAGTATTAGATATACGTCACTTATCTTTCTCTCTCGTTCGTTGACAATCGCTCTTCGCTAACGAATTAGTATTGTAACAAACACGAGCATTATCTGTGGAGACAAAAGCAGTCAAACGTTCGCGCCTCGCAAAGTATAGACTGTTAATTTCAATTAATATGCAACAGCCAGGAAGTTCCATGCGCGGTCAAAGAGCACGCTGTTATATAAGTTTCCAAGTAATCGTAGATATCTAAATGTAGCGTGCTATCATGATTTAATAGTCGACAATTATATTATCTGGAATTCAATAAAATTTACTTGTTCAAACATTACAATTTCTCATAAGTTTTTATTTCATTGTTCATTGCGAAGTTTATTTATCGAAAATTTTACAAAGTATCAACGAAAATTCTTGAAAAGTTCAGATTTTCTTGTTAAACGAACTCGGTAGTGAAAGGATATTAAGATATTAATTGGATGATAATAATACATTATATAATAAATCGTTTCCACAACTATTATTGGAGAGTGCTTACTCAACTGCAAGAAATTTTCAGCAGAAAAAGTAGAGAGGCAATTATGACCATTATTATTTAAGCCTATCCTGTTTGTCAAATTATTATACAATCAAACGTTCGCTTATTGGAAGTCTCGCAAGTGTCACGTTAATTGATTGAGCAAGCAATTCAAACACTTAATATGCTCGCGCGCGGTTACGTAACAATTGAATTTTTTATGCTTTCACTAACGGAATTCCTCGTACATCTCACGATTGATCGATCACTGAGAACACTTTCTCGTGATCGCAAAATTTCCTAAAATATTGTGTTATCGATCGGCGGCGCTTATTAGTGTGTAGGAACGTATTAAGTGCATTTAACGGAAATAACGAGGGTAGCTTGAGACTGCGTGGATATATTTCTTCAGGGTCGCAGCCTGGAAACCCCTTAGGTTAGACGGATAAGTGAATAGACGGCTGATGAGTCATAGTTTATTAGGGACGAACGATTTTTAGGTCACTTTTTTCGTTGTTATTCTTGGCGCAAAAAGTGCACTACGCGAACGCGTCTAAGTTGATTGTATTGCAGACTACAATTAAGGCCTCCGCGAACACGCAATCTTCAAATGCACTCCTCGGCCGAGTGTTTGACTTACATTCGCTAAGTTAAATTGCCGATGCATTTGCATTAATCTCACGCGAAACTCAAGAGATAAATGTTTGCATCTGTTGAGTTTTAAAAGTAGGCATTTAACACGAATATAATCGCAATTAAAATTTAATCCATCTTAAGCTTTGACCTTAATGAGATTCGAAGTTATTGGGTAGATATTTTTAATTTGCGTTATTTATTTTTGTCAAGCGCATTATACATTGACTCAGATTTATTTTATTGACAGAGAAAAAGTCTTACGAGGGAAACGATAGCGCGATATATTTATAACGCAAGTATTTTAAGGCCGAGTGTCGACATGCATGCGAGAGGACGACGCTTCGGTCCGCGGCAGCGGATCGATCAGCCGTGGAAGTCACAGTCAAAGACCTCTAAGGAGTAAATATCCAGGAGGACCGGATATCGATATGTCCCCTCACGACGGTTAGACAGGACCACAATTTGGGTCGTTCCTTTTTTTATGTCTGGAGCACCCACACGCTGTGCGCGACAAACCGCAGGGATACAATAAACCGTCGCCGTTCACCCTTCGAGAAAGCGCTAGACGTCGATCGCAAGAAGTCGTTTTCTCTGGGTTTCATAATCTCGAAATTGTACGACTCGTGTTCCGATAAGCGTAGGCACGCAGAAGCCATGATCGCATTCTTGTAAGAAAAAAAAAATCGCTTATTTGCAACTACAATCCATTACGCTGCACGACGAGCATCTCGTTATTTCTAATTATCGCGTATGACATCAGTGCGTTATAAGATGAATCATACCGCGTTGTGACTCAAGAGATTCTTTCTATTTTCAACGAAACTTTCTTGATCCTACATTTATACTACCGCGGCTAACGGAACGGCAGCCGTTATAATCGCCGACGCAGACGAATTTAACCGAGATGCACGCAAAACGATGACGAACGCTGTACGCGAGCCGCATAGTAAAAGCGCGGACTTAAACCGCCAAAACCGCACGCGCAGTTTACGATGCGTCGGGACGATCTTTTGTCTGCACGCGAACGGAACGCAGTTTTCTTTTTCTTCCGTGACATCCGGCGTTCATCTCACATCATCTCCGCACACGTCACGGCGTGTATTCTTTTATTACGCTACCGCCATCGCCGCTCGACCGCGCTCGGTTCGATGGACCGCATCGTCAAGTTCAAGGCCGCTGCACTTTGATCCACGGCTTATTCCGCAAAAATCCGAGGCACTTCTCCCTTTCTCTCTCTCTTATTGTAAAACCTGCCTCGCTTCTCTTCGTCCTCCGGGAGCTTCCCCAGTTCAAGGACCACGCCGAGATCGCCGAGACTATGCCGATGCCAGCGAGCTCTTTTGCATTCACGTTGTTCATTCACCTCCTCTCCTCTCCTCTCCTCTCCTCTCTCGTAGGACGCCGAGTCGCCGAGTCGCAGCGCGTAGCTGCCCCATGGTTGCCACGGTTGCCATGGTTGCCAAGATCGTGCCTATCAAGGTCCACGGCACCCGCACATGGCACATAGCACATAGCACATTATTACGGAGCACGGAGACGAGGAAAAAAAGGTCGATCAGCGAAGCTGACTGCGTCGCTTTGCTCGGTCGGATTTTTCAAACGGCGCGGCACGGCGCGGTGAAACGACACGGTCGAACAATGTAACCGTCAAGTATCTACGGGTCCAGTCTAGCATCCTGTACTTCCTCACTGAGGAACAATGACGGGAAATGAAAAGAAATTAAAAAATCGACGAAGCGTGAAATAAAATTACATTCAAGAAAATTGACGAGTCTAAAACTTTATTGTTCAATATATAATTCAATTATCTATGCACAACATACGATATTTTCTCATGTACTCAAATTGAATTTTTTGAGAAAGAGATTTTTTGCCTTTTTACAATTATATTTTTTATGTGACTGAATTTTATTACTTAAAAATTAATTATAAATAGTTCTTGTCCTTATAATCGTTATATATAGTTACATTCTGAGATAAATGCCAATTTTCGATTTATTTCTTAAATCAGATTATATAATAAATTCAGTTTAATTCATAAATTTTTGCCAAAACGCATTTTCTATGTAGTTTCAGTCTCGATGTGTCCTTGACGAATTCTTTTACGCGTAACAATCGATAACACTGCCAGGCTTTCATCGGTGATTATTAATCTACCCAGCGTCTCGAGGAGTATAGTCTCAGTCTTCGCACAATATATGCCGTTTTCCGTCTAGTCTATAAATATCGTAGACCTTCCTGTGCAAGGAAAATTCACGTCATGCGCCGCATACTTTTATCTTTGATCTCGTTGCCCAAAACTGAAAAGAGACCCACAGAATTCTCTTCTACGAGCGATAATTCTCATAATTGCGAGTACCTCGTAAAACAATAAGTTCATGCTGGTGACTTACTCACTTACGTACTTCAATTCTCTCGGCTTGCATTATGGCCATCGCCCTCACGTCGATCGTTCAGTGTCGTCGAACTCCCGACGTCGTTCTTGGAATCTTTCGGCAGGGTGTCTGTTGTGACTGGTAGAAAACGTGCTCGAAGAAAGGGAATTTAAATGTCAATATTCGTTTCGAGTTTCCGATAGGGAAGTAGAATATGTTATAGATTTTAAAGATTTCTTTGCACACTTTTTAAAGCGCGATTGTATCAAAATTATTAAATTAAATTGTTAACTTTTGTATCATTGGAGCGCAATTATGTCAAATTTCTCAACAATCTTAAGTCGATCGATAAGTCGACGAAAAGATGCAGCTAGAAAATTTGTATTTTATAATAATAAATTTGAAATTTCATACTAGTCTTGAGGCTATAACGCACGAAATGTATAAACATAGCACAGCTGGCATGAAACCGTCTGGACCAATAAACATCCAGCATAAAGTCTCTGTATTGATTTACATAACACGCTCATTGGTCTAGACGGTTTTATGCTAGATGCCTTATGCATTTTGTGTGTTACAGCTCTTACGTACGGAAAAGTTACGGTGTTTTTTACGATAATAGTATTGCCGAACATAATCCTTTAATATCGGAATTTCCGGCCTTTCTAGTTCCCTTTATGTACGACGTGGAAAACGAGAAAGGTATCGAATCGATCCACGAGCGAGCGTTTTGGTGTCGAGTTACTTTCCAAATGTTTCGACGATTCACATAACATTCGACATATCGGACCGAATAACTGCAGCTTCAACGTTGCTTCAGTTAGCACGAGGAACGAGGACAAGGGCCGAGTGACACAGGGACAAAGGGTTCGTTCCGATCACGCTCGGTGCCGGTACTTCCATTTTCCACGGTCGGAGGACGGAGCTCGGCTATCGGGTGCCCGTCGATTACGGTGTCGTCGAACTCTAGGTGTCCGAACTCGATCTGTCCGTGAACGAGTAGGATCGAAGAAGCGAGAGAAAAAGATAGATGTATATCGAGGTCATGAAATTCGTCGCCCAAGTAACGTTCGCTTTGATTAGACGAGTATAAGCGTAGTCGAGTCGATTACAAATCATGATGACGCACATTCTTTCGAACGCGTCTTACTATTTGAATATACTTTGAGACGAGAATGCAGCGAGTATCTCGGACAAAGTAGGACAATTTTATGCAGGCCTTTTGAATCTTATTCGTATATAACGTAGGCTTCATCGATACGATAACTCGTCTCGAGTGTAAGCGTCTGATGATACCGTCGTAGGTTATCAGATAAAAACCCTCCTGTCTCTGCTTAATCGTGCTCCGTAGAATCAATCAATCATTTTTTTTTTGCAACGGTCGCGCTCCATTTAAGCGGACGGCGGCGGTAACGCGATATGTACACATCCGTATACATACATAGTACGTGTTCGTCATCTCGTATTCTCGCATTATTCATGCAGCGCAGTCTCGCTTTCCATCGCGCTCGATCGCACACATTTTTCATCCTTCCCGCCGCCAGTCTCGCGATCGCGAGCGAAATTGAAAGCGAGAAAAATTAATAATCTGCGCCCATTTACGAAGGCACTCGACTATACATTATTATTGCTCGTATCAAGCATCTCGTTGCGTTGCTCTTGCGTTACACGATTAAAGAATGATTCATACGTCAAACGTAATACTTTCAATCGGTGAGACAATAATAAGGCTATGAGGTCAGCAGAGTGTGGATCGTTTTTAATGAAACTGATTGGTACGAGTTTTCTTGCGAGATAATCACATAAAAAAAAGTCGTTCCTTGTTAATTATAAAATATTTTTTACAACGTTACAGAGTTATCATTAGAAAATGTTCCATAAAAGAAAAATAGATCCGTTTCAAATGAATGAAGGAGCAAAAATTGACGACGTATTTTTTTCCGGCTATTAATTTCTTGTAACATTTTCATAAATCGCATACAACATAGTTTTCTTTCCGACGAATGTTACTCATTTCATTCATAAACGGACCAAGAGACTAAGAGATGAGCGCACGTCTGGCACTCAATCAGACCGTTCCTTAACATGTGATTTGACGTACATCACGCTTCGTCTCTCTCTCTTTGACGGAGATCGAGCTACGCTTCCTCGGCGTAACAAGTCTGCACTGTGCCCTCCATGGTCACTCTTACTAATTAAGTATAAATTGCTTCTCTTGTGCGCACCCGGCGCGAGCGAAAGGCTCGCCGCTATCGCGAAATCCGCGAAGTCCGTCGACGTCAGACTGCCTGCAGACGAGGACAGCTTTCCCGCCAGTATCATGATTCATTTCGATGAATCGGTTGAATCGCGGCTCTCGTAACTCGTGGGTGGTCGGAGGCTAACGACAACTCGCACACGTTGCGGTTTCAATCCGGGGATTAGATGGAAGCGGTCCTAGATGAGACTGGAAATTGAAGTGACCCATGAGCCACTTTGAGCGTATTAAACCTTTCACGGTTAAATGTCTCTACCTAAGCGACTTGAAAAGAAATACATTCGATTATTAGAATAGTCCAAAAAGTTCCATATATATTAGGTGTTGGAATTAATTCGTAGCGTTTTTAATGAAAGAATGTTATTTATTTCACATGAGCATTAAAAAATACATTAATGAAAGTACTTCCCATCACTTGTAAAACGCTACGAATTAATTCCAACACCTAATAGTTATATATATATTAGGTGCGCAACTAAGTTCTCGCTGTTATTTTGATGGCATTTTCATCAAAATAACAGCGAGAACTTAGTTGCGCACCTAATATATATATATTACGACACCTTTTTAAAGGATTTTTCGGGGCATAAGCTTGGAACAGAGAAAGAAACGAGTAAAAGGATAGATTCTCAGAAAACGTAATTCAAATAATCTCCGTTCTTCTTCAAGAAGGTCCACCCGACCAACGTCTCGTAATGTTTCGAAATACGTGAGAACTTCGTGATCACGATCTTATCTCGATAACTGGAGTAACCGGTGGACAACGAAATTTATCGTCGACCAAGGAGAACGCAGTATACGGTATTCATATACGGGATGGTGCGTAAATAACTGGCGCGAGGTTGGTCAGGAGGCTGGTTATTCCTCGTCGAATCTGGTCACGTTGATGCTGTGTTTCTCCGCTCGTTACGAAACGCGGAGAAATGCCGCACTTCGTTGCAACCGTGAAGTAATAAAATCGCGCCAACGCGAAACGTTTCGCGCGTATTGTTGACTTGCGACGTGGAATACCGGTTTCAAGGACGCAAATAAATTTCGAAGATATGTATGTACGCTCATTTCACGTCGAGGATATTTGCGAGCGACGTGTACGTTAACGAGGCGAAACGTTATTGTATGCAGGCTGGTGGATACGAATAAATTACGAAAATAGAAAAGGATGATTAATATCTTAGTTAATACTTCATTGGGAGAATTATAATGTAGTGAATTAATTCGTTATTTAATGCTGTGAAGATACAAAAGATACAGCGTTATCATGCCACATTATTCAATCGATTTCGAATTAAAGTTAAAGTTAAGAAAAATACGTGATAATATCTTTGTAGGATTTTGAGAGATATTTTAGTTATCTGTTTATTAATATTTAACTAGCTATCATTAGTATCGACTTTAAATCGAGGCTGCGCGACATTGGAATGCACATGTATGTCGATTATTATCGCATTATCGCGAAAGCAGCACATATCCTTCGAATTTATTTCGGGACAATATTTCCAAGGATACCCCGCATATCTCCCTCTCTCTTTCTGTCTCTCTCGAAAGAACGCTGTCCGTCTGCAAGAATTTAAGTGCGGCTTCTATGCGACGTTTATGACCGAAATAAAGAGTGCATCGTGAGCCGACCTGGCGACGCTTACAAACATTCTGGTAGATACACTCGACGTAAAGCCCTTAAAACCGCGTAAAAAGAGAAAGAAAAGAGAAAGGTAGAAACCGCAGTGCTATCAGCTTTCCTCGAGGGATCCGTCGCGTCGCGACGTTGTTTGCCTTGATTATCATGGATCCGGAGAGTACTCAGATATGCATTGTTTACACGGGTGCATCAAGCTGTTCTCTCGGATAAGCCACTTCCACGCGTATTATATATTCCAGCTAAATGCAAGACGACGCACGCACTTGGTCGCACTTGGTAACACGTCGGAAGGTCTCGCATCTCACCAGTTTTTTATTCCCGCATGGTTTTTTTACTGCGATGTGTCTTATCGAGATTTAAAAAAATATAGGACAAATAACAACACATAATGTCACGACAAAATTCTAACTGTGTAAAAGAAATACTCGAGATTCATCGTTTGGTTTTTTTGCTGTAAAACAGAATCTGGAAATTCTTGTTCTACACTTTTCTTGATATGACAATTGACGGTGTAACATTACTGTATGAAGCATCTTCACATATAAAAGAACATGTTTATTTAATTACAACTCTCGACTGTTGAATTTAATGTCAACTAGATGTAACTCTGCGTTTTAAGAATATTATTGAATTACTGAAGATGGCCAGATTGTGGCCGAAACGTTTAATGTTTTAATTAATGTAATAATAATTAAATATCACAAACTATAACTTGTGCTGTGCTTTTTTATGCTCTTATTTTTTATATGTGTTAAAAAAATATATTTATTTGCACCTTTTATTAATTATGAATCTCTTTTCTTCTTATATAATTTATTAATAACTATGTATAATAAGAAATTATTTTTTATTTTATATTCTGCTTGTAGCGTTACTTTAACTCTTCGTGGTTCACACCTGAGAATTTTATAAAAATGTAAAAAATGAATGTGATTATAATTTCAAAAATATATGAAAAGAAAGAGCATAAAGAACCACAGCACAAGATGTAGTTAGTGATATTTAATTATTCTTGCATTACGAATTACAATAAAAACATTAAACGTTTCGGCCACAATCTGGCCATCTTCAGTAAAATTAATAATATTCTTAAGACGCAAAGTTACATCAAGTTGGAATCAAATTCAACCCTCGTGTGTTATAATTGTAAAGATCGTGTTTGCATCAAAGCGACGCTGCTTCATATAATAATGTTAGAACGTCAGAAGTCATGTAGTAAAAAGTGTAGAACGAGCATTTCCAGATTCTAATTTACAATAATTTATTTAACTATTAATATCTTTTAAAACGGAGTATAAAACAAAGGAAACATTACCTGTTTTACAGCAAAATAATCGATGAATTACAAGTATACTCATTTCACAGATAGAAATTTGTCGTGACACTATGTGCTGTTATTGGTCGTATCATATATTTTTCGGCTATTTATATC
This sequence comes from Acromyrmex echinatior, assembly GCF_024713525.1. Lineage (NCBI taxonomy): Eukaryota > Metazoa > Arthropoda > Insecta > Hymenoptera > Formicidae > Acromyrmex > Acromyrmex echinatior. The sequence goes on from NC_141857.1 coordinate 8,455,072, forward strand.
CATGAGTCAAATAGTTTGGAAAGTTCTAGAATTGTTTATTAAGTGCGAGGGAGATCTTTCTTTAGAAGAGGAAGATAAACATCAGGCAAACCTTCAGTATCATTTTGTTTATTGATCCCACTTATTTGGTTTTTAATGTGTATCATTTCTGAAATTCTTCGTTTCATCAATGATTGTTCTGTATCTAAAATTTTTATGTTATCCCAATCTTTACAATTATAACACACGAGGGTTGAATTTGATTCCAACTTGATGTAACTTTGCGTCTTAAGAATATTATTAATTGAAGATGGCCAGATTGTGGCCGAAACGTTTAATGTTTTTATTGTAATTCGTAATGCAAGAATAATTAAATATCACTAACTACATCTTGTGCTGTGGTTCTTTATGCTCTTTCTTTTCATATATTTTTGAGAATTTTATGTTGGTCACACAGGAGGCAAAATGACCCCAACATTTTAATTGATCGCCGTAGCTTTTGTTTTTTAAAATCACAAAAATTACTAAACTTACTTTAAACATTGTAGAATATAGAAATACAGTGGCTTTTTAAAGTTTTTAATTTTAACATATTTAAAAAAATCGCAAAGGCTGACGTTCAAGGAATAACATGCGGTTGAAGGGTTCAAAAAGGGTATTTTAAACTTTGGATAAGTGGCAGTTTAAGTCCCGTTTTAAAAAAAAGACTTTAAAAATATAAAGCCTCACACCTTTTTGAGGTTCTCTGGATCCCAGATGACCATGAAGGGTTAAGGATGGTTGTAGTATATGATTATAATATTAAGCTGTCACGAGATATTGTCTCGCTATATCTTTATCGATATTTTGTCGTTCGTTAATGTGAGATTTTATTGACACATCTTGCTTCGGTAATTGTGTAAGAGCTTCTCAACAGGATTCCGTAGGAGGCGACAACAGGTCAGTTTTTCCTTTCGCTTTCATGCTCGTAATCATGCGTGCCTCTTAATGTTGCATCGCGCCTGCGAGAAGGATTCTTACCTGAGATTCCGCCTCGTGATTAATCATTGCCGTTCGTTGCTGCAGGCTGGGTAGTCACTAAAGCTGGTAACATCGCCCTTCTCGCTTTCTCACGATAAAAATTAAGGGAACGTGCGATCGTGATTAACATCTATGAGAATAATTTCGGGAAATGTGCCCGACGCTGATTTAAATGTCACAATCTTGGGAAGATACATCTACGTGATGTTGAATGTATATCTTCGAGTGGAAAATAATTATAATGATTGGATCTCCCGAAAAAGATTTCAAGGGATAATGTTTTACAACGGGTAACTTCGAGAAGCTAAGAAATACTGAGAAACTTGAGAAAATTCAAGATTTTTAAGGTTTATTTAATGATTTTGAATATCTTAGACTAATTTGGAATCCAAATATTCATCTAAATTACGATTCCTCGTAATGAGTCTCACCTGAAGTGTAGACAAATCTGACTGATCTGACTGATTGCAATTAGCTAATTAATACTAACTAGAAACGTCTATACCGTCAAAGCTAGATCTTTAATGCTTAAAAATTAAACTGCATATAGACTACGAGTAAAAGTTGGATGTCAATTGCTAAAATGATATTTAATATTTAATTTTTAATTTTTTAGTAAGAATATTTATTTAATTTTAATACTTAAATAATTCAATCTGAATTATATATATTATATAAACTATATATGTATGCGTAAGGTGTAAACTTCAACCGCTTGAAATTTGTCTTACGGATAAATTTACTGCTATTTCTATTTCCGTCAAATTACGTAGATCTAAAGCAGTATCCTGATTGGTTCATCGGCTTAAATTCACGTCTTAAGGTTACAGAAATTTTGTCTGCGCGGCAGCTCTTATAAATGCAATTAAACTACTATAATAATATCACGAATTAAATTAGATTGACAAGCAATTTTTAATAATTTATTGATGCTCAATCAAGTATTATATTAGAAAGATGTTAATGTGTTGCCAATTAATCCAGTACAATATCAATTTTTAACTTTGGGCCTAACTACTTTCTTCAACGTATCATAATAATTTCCATTCAGGTACTTACATTTCCTTTGTTATCCTATTATTCGTTTTACTCGGTCTTTAGATTCGCCACGACGCGACAGCTGCATGTTGTTAAACGCAATACCGCGAAAGTCGCATTCAGCACGCGCTCATAAGCTTTTACTCTTCCATCTCGTAAACTTTGTGACGCGTTATGCAACGCGTAGTAAAACGGTAACGTGTATCCATGCATCGCTCGTGGAATTCATGTCATAGAGACGCGAGCCAACAGTTGATCGCGCTGCATGGCCGAGCAAGCAAGATGTCGATGGCCATGCAGCACGACAGAGTAAATACACATTAGAAACGTATATATCCGGCGTTGCGACACTCGGTGATTAGAAATACTCGCCAAAGAGAACCAGCGAACAATTAATCTTAATCAGTGTAAGTCGAACAAAGTAATTTCTCACAAAATGAAAGTGAAGTAAAATGTAACTGTAATAAAATTTTTCCTCCAAGGTTGAAATAATCGTTTCTCGTGTATCGCTTCTCAGAGCGAGAGAAATCAAGACAAGAAAAGTGTATCACGCGAGAATAATATCTTGGAGGATAATATCTTTTGTCATACTTTTATCGAAAAAGTCGCGTACAGGATAGACTGAAAGGTCTGAGTGACCCATTTTTCGGAATGCATGATAGAAACTTTTTCGGAATGGCTGATAGACGGTATTTTTGGATCGTGTGATTCATAGTCGAGGAAGATGCGATGGCATGTGCACCGCAGGGTGATCTGGCTGACTAGCATGGTTTCGTTTTAAAACGGCATGTTCACAGAAAGTCGGCCGCGAGGCAATCCTTCGAGCGCCGGCTGGTCACGCGAAGTTTCGTTGAACCCCTGACGAGGTTAATAACAGCCGTCGTGTGCTCGTCGGGATCGGTGTTTGATTAAGAACGGAAGATTGCACCTCGTAAAAGCTCATTCGCTGCATTCTCGTAAGTGGATGCTCGTAGGGCTGTGGCCTTTAAGCCTACCGACATTTAAATAGATCACGTCATAGTTCGCTGATTATGCACGATGTACGATGCATATCACCGTAGTATTATATGACTCGGTCATCGTTAATTCTCATCCTGAAAAACGCAAGTTTGATAATCGAGAAACGTAATCGTCGTTCTTTCTTTTCATCGAAACACGTTATCTTGAAGATTGTAGTCTTCACCGATTTTCTTAAGCTTGATTTGCATTATGTACATTAATTTAAAGTCAAGTCTTTGTTGTCTATTGCTACATAAAAATTCTATTCGTGTTCGAAACTTCGTACATCGAAATATCAATCCTTCTATACCTTTGCCATCGACGTCTCGAGAAAACTGCCATTCTTCTTCGTTAATCGAATACAAACGCCAGATCTAATATTTTAAGCCTCTGTAATCTAAATCCGGTTTGTGCAATAATACCTTGCGACGCGGATACGAGTTATCGCTCTTAACGAGGAAGGCGGAAGCAATAAAGCTACTTCAGTCTGCAGTCTAATCGCATGTCGCGAAATCACGCTTCACGATCGATATCACGTGCGAGATTGCGAGTGCAACGCACAACTGTAGCAATCTCGATATCGTCTATCGCTCGCGTCATTGATCTATTGTCGCATTGAGAAACTCTCGCAGTCTCTCCTCCTAACGAACAGTTATGCCACTTTATCTTTTAATAGATGGTTCACCGGTAGAATGATGTATCGATCGCCTGCGTGTTATTTCACTCGTTCGTGTAGACGCAAGTGCGAGCGGTTTCTCGACGGAAGACTCCCGATGCTTCCGAGTATGGTAATCGCAGTGCTTTTCTAGTGGTATCGACCCATCGCAGTACTTTTCTAGTGCTGTCGCGCCGCTGGAATCCACGGATCGTGACGTATGCGTCCTCCATCGTCCGACGACGCACGCAGCTGCATTCGAGCCGTCGCCATACGTCGTGTAGGGCGTCTATCGCCATCGCTTCTTCGTAATCTCGGCTGGCGTGCCGATGAGACGCAAACGCTGCGTTCGATTTGAACGCTCACGTGCCATAAGCTTTATTCGATCTTTATCGCTTATTAGTCATTACGTGCGGAAGGAAGATCGAACGAAGTTTACGGTGTATCAGTGTTCCAAACCGAAGTTATCTTACCGCTTTTTTTATCGATTTAAATTATACGTGGAATGGCCGTTTTATTCGATAAATTAGATTGACATTACAGTAATTTATCTTCGCATCTCGAAATTGCAACTTTTTAATTTGTAGCGTTAAATATGTTTAATATCAAAATCAAAATTAGAATTTATTCGAAGTTTAAACGTAGAGCACGTGCTGTTATATTTTCTATTTAGCTTAGAATAGCCTCCACACACACACATACACAATTCTTGAAAGGATTGCTCATAACTCAAGTTTGATACCACTATAAATAACGTCAATTTTCTCCAACATAATTTGCCGAACCTGATCATCGACAATTTTGGAGCGGCCCCGTGTATGTAACATATGTCGGGCAAAACGTGCCCATCGAGCGCGAGCGGAACAAAGACGAAGAGGAATACGAAGAGACAGACGACGACGGCGGCGGCGAGGTTGCCAAGTTGTGTTTACATACCGTCTACGTGCTTCCCAAAGGGCCCTCTCGGTCAAGAGGCACGGTTTAACCCGATGCGAATCCGGTCGGCACAGACTGAGAAATGAGGATCGTATTCATGGCGTCGTAAGAGTTGGCGCGCCACGCGATTCAGACTGACCCTTCACAAAGACTGCTTTGCAGAAAGTTGTTGCGTGTTTAGAGTCTTGCCAGTGAATTGGGTGCAAAGTCACGGGGCTATCGTGAAGTAGAGAAGACTCCTGAAGCCTCCTTGTTCGCTTGTAAAATAGGAACTGATTCCAAAATCCTGAGAAAGCATCCTCGAAACATCGCGATGACAATAATTAGGCATATCAAGGCGCCTTTGCATATTAAGGGGATGCTGGAGTTACCAACGGAGCGTTATTTCATATTTCTCGAACCATTTCGTTTTTCTTATATAAAATAAAAAATCCTTCTCCAGAATAAGAGAAAAAAACGCAAATACCTTTGGGAAAGTACAAATCGGTATGAAAATCCCTAAAAAATGGTAAATTACAGTTTTCTGTTATCATGTAGGTTGTTTCCTTCATATATATATGTATATACATATAAATGAATGCAAAGATATATAAACAAAAAGTACTTTCCCATATTTGAATAATTTATAAGAATATCATGAGACCTTCAAATTATAATTTTGAAACTTACAAAAGAAATGACTTGAGAAGTACGATTTAAGTGTACATGATCTCGCATTTATGTGATATATAGGACATAGCAGAGCAAGACATGTACGTAATGTTTTAATTAACATATGCAACATATTTTCTTGATGTGTACGTAATATTTTATTTGGAATAAAAAATCTGTTTTATCGACATCGATCAAGTTCGGCCGTCGCTTCTCCTTAACTTTCAAATTACCATAAAGTTTGAGAAAGAAGTGACGGGAAATAATTAGACGTGAATTAACATAATTTATTCTTTGTTCCACGAATTCTTCACAAAGTCGTTTTTGCAAAATTTTTCTAAGACAGACGAATTCTAAATGGGTGAATCTCGTTCCATTCAAATTGTCATAGATAATTATTGCGCGGCTCAGAGAATATTATAGACCGTCGAGCGTGTGAATGAATTATGTGCGATGTAGTCTAAACGTTCTAAAAACTATGGCTTGACGGCCGCGTGCGGAAACTATCGGGCAATTACGAGGGGGATACGGTCGAACGATGCCTCGAAGGCGCTCGTACCGAATATTTTCTCCAAGTTTTTACTTCGTGCGGCTTTCTTTTGCTCTCATAACACTCATTACGGTGCACCTCGTGTTTTTTCATGCCGGACGTATTTAATAAAGCCACGTGTGCTCGTCGATACAATAATGTCGATAAATACGTCTCAATTGCGACTTTCGATTTCCCGAGGTTGTTGATTTTTGTTTCTCGAATCTCTTCTGTGTATGCAAATCGTCGTTCGCGATAAACTATTTTATATTTATATGGAGATAACTGGTGAAGATCAACGATCACTAATTTTGAAATTATAAAGAGGAATAATTTGTGAAGATAATTAAATTAATAATATCGTGTGTACTAATAATAATTCATATATAATAATATATAACGTTATGTCATTTTGTCATAGAAAAATGCATTAAGACGTAAAATAAAATAAATCTCAATAATTGCTTCAAGAATCGTCCACGACGTGTCGTGCAATCGTCTTCGTGCAAGGATGGAGACAGGATGTGATAGCACAGTAGATAAATGTAGTTATCGGCGATTTTTCATTTTAAGAGCTCATTTACAATGAATCTTAAAAAGCGATATCGTTCCCGAAATACTTGAGCTGTGTGGTCCGGATCGTCAAAACGGCCGTTAGAGGATGCAGAGGCACTTCGCAACTTGTCAGAGTAGCAGGAACTATCCTTCCATCGGCAGGTACCATTAGTCACTATTCCTTTCACTGTACATAATACAGCATCTCCAGTCGTATCGCGTTATTCCTTCCCACGTTATCTTTAGGGCGCTGTTAGGTACGAAGCAGGATATAGTATTTCGTAAACTGTCATCCTTCGTGGAATTGCCTAACGTTTAACCATAACATGAACGTATCGTTGAAATATGCCTTGCCACATTGATGACTTGGTCAAAAAATTCTTTTACTATTTTTGTCAAATTAACTCTTAAACGTCAACTTACGAGACACTGGTATGATATACCTAATTCGATGTTTACAACTTTTCTAAAAATGGAAGTATTGTAAAATTGTTTTTCAATCGAAATGACAGATACTAAATTAAAAATATAACATAGCACTAAGCAAATGTATGTATCTTTATTAATAAAAAGTTACAAGCGTTTAAGGATTAAAATCATTATCATGTACCTAAGTACTAAAAAAAATTATTATATAAGCTTTTAAGAGAGTTTTGAAATTTTTTTGGCATATTTTAATTTACTTTGCCAGGAGTAAAAAATTACGTTTATCCCTATGCATTATTCTATAAATAGCGAGTGTTGAAAATTATTATTTTTCGATAGTTTGAATTATTGAGAAGGAGTGAAATCATTTCATGTGGGTTATTTGTGCGCTGGATTTAATACTCGCTTTATATGATGGTTATCACGACGTGACAACACGTTCCAAGTGTATCACGCGTCGCAGATCGTTTAAACAGGCTCAAGTGCAGAGCCACATCGTCTGCGCGCGTTGACAGAGTCGGCCTTTCGTTTATCCACGTGGTCAGGAATTTATTATTACTACCAGTCAAAGCGTGTACGGGGAGGAGAGACGAAGAAGTAATTATCTTTCAGAGACGCAGGATGCTGCTCGCTTGCTCGTGTATTCCCGATCCTGCAATGTGTTCGGCGCCCTGCATGGAATTCGTCGGTAAGACTTTGAAGTACATCATTCTGTATAAAAGAAAAAAATAATACATTGACGCTCCCGCGCACGATGCAATCAGATAATGGAATCTTCCCGTTGATTCTTCTGTGTAAAGGAACAAGATATCCACGCAATGCGTCTTGTTGCGTTTCATCGTGCCTTCTTCTCCCGCCTTTTTATTGCTCGCTTCCTCTCGGTAATCCGAAGATTCTCGAGCATGGAGATCGTTTAATAAAAATCGCTGATCGTGAAATTGAACGAAATTTCTCTTTTATAATGTTTTTCCGCTAATCGAAAAAAGTGAAAACTTAGCTGCTTAAATGCACACTTGCCTTTGAACCATAATAAAAAACCATTGCAGTTTTTAATCGACATATAATTTTAATGATATTACGCGAACAGATTGCGGGAACTAGGAGTGGCAGAAACGCGCCCTCGATTAAAGGGAGGCGAACGTTTGCAAAGTGAACAAAAGCGTATCTCGTGACTCGCCGCGGTTGGCCCTGTTTTGGGGAGGGATGAAAAATGTCGATCCCGCGTGCAATTCACACGGACACGCAGAAAGTAGGAATAAAGCATATAAATGCGAACGAGGCCGCCATGGTAGTAAAAGCTTATTGTCATTTGGAATGGATCGCGGGCACGCTTGGACTGCGTTCTTGGACTTAATTACCCGCATGTTACGGGCTGTTTATTATGCCCTGCTTTATCGTCGTCAAGCTGACCGCGCCGAGCTGCCCCTAGGACGACCAAGAGAATTCATTAAAGAATTCATTAGAACGAGTGGCTTATATCGCCCGATCCACTCCGCGAATTATATTATATTGTACTCTCATCGGTTATTTCTTCCCGCTGATGCACCGCGGCTGCAATTTCACTCTTTGATCGAGCTGGCGAGGCTTTAACGAGTTTCAGACAATAAACGTTTCATTGCGTCCCGTAAAAGGCGAGAATTTCATCCTTTGACCGCTATATCAATATATTTCCTTTGTCGTATTTCATCGAACGATAATACGTCCGTCCGAAGACGCGCATTGTCGACACCGTCAGTTCATATTGGACATTCCAACGGCTTCTAGGTCGCGCCAGTTCTCTCGGGATGTCCGGCATCCTTTTCAACCGACCACGCATCTTAAGTTGCTCGTGAATTGTTCTGTCGCCCAGGTCGAAACGCGTTTCATTAACGTGTCTGAGGTGAATGAGAAAAATTCCGTGCCAGTTTCAAATCCAGGACAATATTTTTCTAGATCTTCAGGAAGAATTTTCGAGAATCGGAATCTGTATATATATATATATGAAGAATTATCGTTCGTCTTTAATATAATTATGGATAAGAGGAAAATATCTTAAATACATTTCATGTAATGTCATTTAATATGTGTTGATAATTCAATACCGATTTAAATTTAACATGCGTAAGATTTAGGGAATTTATCTGACAAAATGGTTTGGTCATTTAAAATATTTAGATAAGGAGAAAGTTCTTTTACATAATTACGCTATCATTTTTCTCCTGTTCTATCTAAATTGTAAAAGACGCAATATCTTGATAATGAATTAATATTGTAATAGAACTGATCCCCCTCGATTCCCTCCATTTATTCGTTCAGCTTGATGAGATATATCGCGTGAGTTGAACACCAGAAGCAGTGAAAGCGTCATGATCAGCGAACGGCGATTAATTAAAGCGCCGAGAATTAATGGACTGTCCTCGCAACGCGAGATCGAGGAACATAGAGAACACGACTAACCCGTTGGGACACCTGCGGAAGAATGCCTGTTTCTTCGGGTCTACAGGGTTTCGGAACACCTGCCCACACTGTGTCATCGTGTATCTCTTCCAGCCTTTCCTCGGATTTACACCTAGCGCTTAATAACTCGACCATTCATAGAAGCTACGAAAGGCTTCAGTGAATCCGTGAATCGAATTTTTTCCGGCGGCGCAAACCGATGTCCAGTTTTCTCGCTAACTATTCGGTTTTTTTAAGTGATTTCCAATTACTCGCAACGTTTGAAGCTACACTTGCGTCTTTTGACTTACTACGTAGCTTTAAAATAAGAATTATCAGATTTTTTGCTTATATTTGTAACGTAAATATTTAAATATTAGGTGTTGGAATTAATTCGTAGCGTTTTTTAATGAAAGAATGTTATTTATTTCACATGAGCATTAAAAAATACATTAATGAAAGTACTTTTAAAACTTATAAATACTTTGTAAAACGCTACGAATTAATTCCAACACCTAATATTTGCTCATCAAAAGATATTAATTACTTTGTTTTATTTGGAAAAAAAAACAAAGCTCACGTTTAAGGTTCTTTAGTAAGGTGCCGAAAATTTAGGAGCCTCATTAGAGCCCATCAAAAATTACAAATATCTGCATAATTTGGATAAAATATTAAAACTACGTGTATATTTTAATGAAGTATGGGACATAGATAGTAAATCAAGAGCTGCATTTTCATCAACAAAAATAAGATGAGATTATGTTTACTTTTTGAGGTCAAATTTATATGCAAGTTTATAAACATAAATATCTTTCCAGAATGGCTATTGATCTATTACTTTTTCGTGATATTAAAATCGTAATTTTCTAAACTATTATAATCTCGTTTTTGAGAAAAGTCTATGGTAAGATTTATGTGCAGTTAGTCAAAGAAACGTCTGGAAGTCTTATCTGTCACTAAGTTATACGTGAAAAGTTACATTTTCAACACTTTTTTCCTTTTTATTTCATCATTAACCTACCGTAGAATTTTGCACACGTCAATTTCAGTACTTCAACTTCATTATATAAAAAAAATTAGACATTTCTGTGGTAACTCGATTTACTAAAAAGAACCACTTTAAATAAAACACTATCTTGAGACTTGTTGCTACCAAATTACTTAATTCAGCTCTTGTAGAAATTTCTTCGTAATTGCTTGCCTCAACCAAAACACCAAATTACTTCTAAATTGGGCATCGGAAGCGGAACACCTTCGGGCTCGAGCACGATCATTCTTTATATTTTGCTTCACACGTCAGACTCGAAATAGTCTGAAAGGTACCGTATTCAAATTGACGCATCATATTTCAATGCGCTGGCGCTTATTATGTAAGTAAGCGAGAGGCGATGGCTGACTCGTCGGCGATAATTATTCAAATTCGACATCAGTATTCGTTATTTTGCGCCGCGGCGCCCGTTATAGTTCGCGACGTACGAGAGCACGGCAGAATGCACGGCAGGTACATATAATAAATAATTATTATGACGCGCACACGAATGTAACGGGTTGACGAATTGTTCCGTGAATAATACCGTGTTGGACGGCTCATTAAAATTCGTCGCGATTTGCGAGGTGGCTTTGAAGCATCAATATTGCGCGCATTAATGTGCGTTGCGCACGATTTAGTAATCGTATAACGTACAACGTATCGTACAACGTATTACGCAGTTTCTTAAGCGTAAAGCAAATAAAGTTTCCAATAGGTTTGAAATAAAGCATTTAAGTAGATAGATACTTAAGATAAGATATATTTTTATTTTCCCAGCAAACGAAAATGGATTGAAATGAATTGAAATGGATTCAGATTTTCAGAAATATTGATTCGAATGTTAAAACGAATGCTTTTCAATCGTGAATGCATTTTTATTCATTTATAGGAATTGCATGGAGCATATCTCTACTATCTAATACTGTTCGATTCAAAATTTTGAATAGGAAATGCAGCATTTTTCAATCCAATTGCATCCAATTGAATCCAAAAAAAGTATTCGCTATCTATAAAATACGCATTCGGATAGAAAAAAATTTCAATCCATTCTCGTTTACTTTTACTTCAATAGTAGTCAGGTTACTACAATTTTAATTAATGAGCAACGTTAGGATTATTGACATCTAACGCTTATCTCTCTCATTATGCGTCCGACACATTTGCATCTTTAAAAACTTGAAAAATCAGCCAGCATATCTTGCGTGCATGAAATTCATTCGTAGAACGCGTTTGCATCACGTTATCGAGGGATATCGTCGATTCTCGCCGTCGTAAATCTTTCGTGCGTGCACGACTTTTCTATCGGCCGGGTTCCTTTCCGCGTAAACGCTTGACGACAGTTCGGCGACAGTAGTGGCATTATATCCAGGATGGTATACACACGAGAGGAGAGCTCGTGCGCATTCCGGATCATGAGAGAAGGATCATCGCAATGCAGGCCGTTGAACCGTCCACGTCCGCGGCATTTCCGCCGCCTCTACCCCGTGATCCTCTTCACGCGAAGCCGCTCACGCTCGTGCGTAGATGAATTTTTAGGCGTAGACACGATGGATCACCCGACTCGAATACCGAGTAGCCGGGAGGGCGACGTGTCGATGTGACACGATACTCGGAAACCGTCATCGACGTCAACGGCTGCTCGATCGGGAGATGCGCATCACTTCGGCACTTCGGCACGCCAATCTAAAAACCAACGGCGAGGAAATGCTCGATCCGGCCGGGTTACTTCAAGCATCATCGATATTGCACACCGACGTGTTTTCGCGAGTCGTATATCTCGCGTATGCAGTGGGCGTTACGACTGGGCACGTCACTTTCAGTTTTTATAGGCGATCTCCGTAGATTTATCGGTGTTTAAACTATGAAAAACACAATGGCAACCACTAGAAATGTTGCTGTAATATCTTTAAATATTGTGAAATATTCCTTGAACGCGTTTAGCCAAGAAATGTGACTGCGCTCGAAATTGAATACGATATTCAACCGCGATCTCGCGGTCTATTTCAGGGAAACGTCTAACTGTTATTTCGGTACTTGAATTTTCATATCATTATGAGAACATACGCTTGATATACTTGGAAAAAAAAAAACTAATGGGGTAGAAACGACCGAATATTCGATCACGCATTGCAGATAATCGGAAAATGACGTCTGTGCGTAAGAAGGTCGCCGCGTCGGCGGTACATTGAATATTTTAGCAGTTTCTGGGTCAGGGAAAATGATGTCAACAGTGAATTAAAGCCGCTTTCGTTGTCGCGTCGCCGAGGTGAGATGTAATAAACACGAAGACGGTGACGCGATTAACTGTACTTGTGGTACAATTACTTAAAAGTACAATTAGCACATATTGGCGGCCCTAGTCCGACTTTAATGAAAATTTCACGGAATAGGAGATGAAATTTCAAACTCTATAAATATAGGAATCATTCCATATCTTAATTAAATTAATTTAGTAACGATAATTATACCAATATACGAACGCAAAATCAAATTTGTAAATTTGGAATTAATGGATGTAATACGAGAGAAAGCTGTTCATCTTAAAGTTATGAAATTACATTCGAAGGAATTTTCTGAATAAAAAGATTAGATTAAGCTTTTCTTGTTGCATCAAGTCTTCCAAGCGTAACAAAAATTGTTACATTAATACTTGAAAATAGAGTCCGACCGAAATCAAAGACATTTTAACCTCCAGTTAGAAACAAATATTCGGTTGTCATTGAATTTCGGCCGAAAACGAAATCGAAATCGAAACTTAGATAAAATCTTATTTAAAAAAGAGACAGAGAGAGAGAGAGAGAGAGAGAAACTAACGGAATCATATTTTTTTCGAACGAAGTCGAAATCGACATTTTTGGATTAATTTTACAAAGATCGTATGATTTTCAGAAATCATAACAAATTTATGTACTCTTTAAAAAATAAGATTTTATTAAAATATCTAATTATAATAACATAACAATATTGCATTCTCAACTTTTAAAGAAATCAAATTACATTTATTATTAGGATCACATCAAAGTTCGTATTCAAATTGTCTTAAACTTAATCAACGTACAGTTTTGATTTATCCACCGCAATTTTCTCTCAATTTCGACCGAAACCCTGATTTTTTTACTGAAAAACTGATCGAAACCAAAACTGATTTCTTTTTACGACCATGAGAACGAAGATGTTAAACCGGATCTTCATTTATCGTGGTTCGATGGCGACACCCGCGTTAATCCGTTGCCATTGAATCTTCGCAACGAGAAGCATAATCAATCGTCGATGAGAGGCGGTAACGATAATACTTATCGCAAGAGAGGCTGGCGGCGATAACGGGTCTGGCTTCGATAGAAATTTAGGGCTCGCGTGCTGCTGGTCTCTCGACTTAATGTCTCACGTATTAATAGAGCAGAGCCATTCGCTCGCTCGTCACTCTAAAGTACACAGCGGTCACGAATTAGGCCACAGCTGGATAAGGGCGATCTTTATGAACGGAGTTGTGCCTCTCGTTGTCGTTCTCGGCACCTGCCGAGGGTATCGAGCTCTACGTCCTCCTACCTACGGGGGAGCGTTCCTCATTTCAACGAGGTCGATCAACGCACAATTTTTCTGCTCGTTAAACTCCATCGTGGGTATGCGTATTAGCGTGCAGGCCGGAGGGGTCCGTTTAACTGTTGTTGCTAGTTGCTATAATATTACGAATGTTGCGGGCAGACATCTCGTTCTTCCTCGTTTCGTTCTTCCGCAAAGTTGCGAACCCACCGGTTGCGCCAACGGATCGATGGAAACTGAACGATGCGTTAAACCCGCACCTAATTCTCTTTCCCCATCTTCGCTGTAGAATCGATGAACAAACGTAAGCCAAATTCCTGGAAAGGGACGGTTTATTTTCGTTTGCAATCAAACGTTGCAAGGCCGTGTAATTCACGCTACGCGTGAATTATTGCCGTGTAAATTTATCGCGGCCGGTTGATCGGCGCGCGATCGCGTCGAGGAAATCGGCAGATTTGGCAGCACAGATCGTTTGAAGCATCGACCGATTATCTCGATAATAGCATCCTTCTAAATTCTTACTTTTTTGCGAAGATATTATCTTAATCTATCATCGCTTAACGAAGCTATAAAGTAAGACTTTTGTCCATACATCGATATATATATTTATGTAAAAAGTAATTTATACATGACAATGATATTTTGGTCATAAAGATTTCTTTGAAAATAAAGGATTCTGAATCATATATGCGGCAAATGTTGGTATTTAGAGCACGAAACATCGAAACTGCATCGTTGGCTCAAGTTAATAAGCTCCGATGATAAGGTTCCATCGTAATGCGAAGAGAACGAGCGTCGGCCCGGGTCTCGTTTAATCGCGCGTCCAATAAAAATGAGTAATGTTCCAAGAAAATATCGGAGCCGCTTCTTCCTCGCAAGTTGGTGATGTCGGGGACTCTCCAACCGCGTTTCTCTCGCTCGCGGATGCACTTCGCGATAATACGCGATAATACGTGGAACTATTAAACGCTACTGAATTCCGACATTGGAGAGGCAAACGCCGATCTCATTTACATTATCGCCGGAGGTCTAAGTGCACGCATAATTTATGCAGCCTGGCATTCGCGAGCCTCCTCGTTTTAAGTGTGCAAAAAGTTCGAGCTGCATCTTGGAGATGCCCGCAATTATGTAGATATCGCGCAACTTGACAAAGCTAATTAACGATCTCATCGAGGCGCGTTACGTCACTCACGCTAATCGTCAGTTCACACGAGCTCTATGACCCGAGTTATTTTTATTCATCCGTTAGTTTTAACAGTGACACATATTCCTGAAACATTTTTTAATCAGTTAGTTCGAAACGTTGAGAAATAAAACAATTTTTTTCAATTCGACAAAATAGTAGTTTCGCTTAATTTACGACCGTAAAAATTAATTTACATAGAAGACAATTTTACTGTTCTGGAAATAATTAATTAGAAAAAAAAAAGGAAATTCTTGCTAAAATTGTTTATTTTTAAATATTGATAAAAAAAAATAAATTCACTTCTATACTGTCATTCCAAGGGATGATGAATATCGATCTTCTTAAGCAGCTGCCAAAATTTTGCGTTGGCGGAGTCCCTTCGAGCGGAACGACATGGTACGCGTCTGGTGTGCGAGGGTTGTCTCCCTGTTCCTTTGTTACGAATTCTATCGTTCCTAATAATAGACCCTCGGCTGAGTCTCGCGGGTCTCGCATGGAGCGGGTGTTAAAAACGCAGGCGGTTTCCGTCCTTGTACAACACAGCATGCACAAACAGTGAGAGGGGAGGGGGAGGGAGGGAGGGAGGGAGATTGTTGGCACGCGGGCAAAACGCAGCCGCACGTAGAAACGAGAAAAGTGACGATGAAAGGGCCCTGTTGTTCGTATCGTCCCACATTTTCGACTGTCGTTCTCGCAATCATTTCGTGACTCGTGTGTACATTACAGCTCTAACGTCTTTTTCCTCTATTCGTATACGCGGATCAATTAATATAACGATATTACGGATTATTGTTTATTCATGAATGTATTTTTTATTCATTTGGAGGTAATAACTCGTAACCCCTTTCATAGAAATTCCAGCTATCCGTGTGCCATTCATTTCTTTCTTTCAATTAATTTCATTTTTGTATTTTGTTTGTCACATCTGTGAAATTATGAATTAAAATTGTGATTTAAAATTACCTTTTTTCCTTGATATGTGTCATATTTTTGTAATAGAGTTGCAATATTTTAAAATTAAAGCATTTCTTTAATCTTCTAGGAATGACATTGTCATTAAAAAATAATGACAATTTAGAATAAAGAATTTAATAATTGTAAAAATATAATATAGATTTAAGGGGGCTACTTTGGAGTCAGCGCGATAAAAAGTGCGCAATTTATATTTATATAATCATTAATAGTATAATATAATAATTAATAATATTAAAAGATGTTAGTTTGAACGTTTTGGCTTCGGTTTTAGCCATCTTCAGCAAATATATAATTAATATATTAACAAAGAATATCTTCTTATCTTTGGAAATATAAGATCATCAATCTCCTAGTCGGAAAGTGAGAAAAGCACAAACATAAAGAAGTTGCTTGTCTTCTTATAGTTAATAAGTGATTGCGTTCTCAATCTCCATACACTGCAAGTATAATACGATATTGAATAAATGAAAAAGATTTGTATAAAACACGTTGTGATGAAATCGTCAAAATGTATCGAATGTTTTTAACTGTTTCACGTCTAAGAATGTAATTAAAAAATGCATTAAAAAATAAATTAAAAAATAAATTTTTACTGCTTTTATTAAAAAATAGTTAATAAGTGAAGAATATATCGATATTTACATTATCGATATATGTATATTGATGCTTTTTTGATGGATAGAAGTACTATATTTTAGTATTCACAATGCTATGTACATTTCCATTATCAATTCTTAGAATATAGGGGAGAGGGGGGGTAATTGCAGTTTTTGCTCTCGTAAATAAAGTCCGATCGTAAAACCGAAGGTGCCATTGGAAAGATCATTTAATTTTCTTCATTTTTGCTTTCATTTGAAGATCACTTTGATGTATCTTTTTTTCTGTGTTAAACTATAATGAAAAATGTAAAAACGCTTTTTCCGGTTCGATTTGGAACTATTGATTCCATTCGAATACTCCTATTTTTATGGACTTTTAGATAGAATTTTAAATTAATGTATTTTATTTTATTAATGAATTTTATTTTAATGTATTTTTGTTAATATTGAGTAAAAACGAACAATTTGACAGTCTTCTATCAAAGATAAAAGTTTTATTCAGAAACAAAAATTACTGACAGTTTTATATATTTTTTATTGGAATTAAAATCAATAAAATTCAATTAATGTGATTCTGATGACTCATATTTTACTGATTTAATTTCTTGGACTAGATCTAATCGACCGATCATCAGTATACAAGCCTATTAATTATCTACTGTACTGCTGTACTGGTTCGATTTAAACACTCAAAAAGAGATATGATTTGGACACGGATCCTTTCGAACTTTGGAACAAATTTTACAATAAACCGCAAAAGTGATCACAAAACGCTTGATATTTTTGAATTCTGCACTCTTTAATTATCTTAAATCAATTACCTTCCAAATTTTTAACATCTTTTAAAATAATGATTTACAAGGATTTTCTTTTTTAAAAAATTTTCACACGATAGCTGAAAATATATATTTGTGTCTATTCTATGAATATTATGACACAGAACTGTCGAACTGCTGTCACATGTTCGGTGTTTTATAAGGACGTTACATTATAAATAGCACGCAAATCTGCTTAACCGTATTCATTTAAATTAAAAATATCTTACTTAGAACACGGTCCGATTTAGGTCACTCTCCCCTAACTAATTTGCTCTTGAATTTAACTGAAATTCAATTTTAAAGTAAACGTTCGAAATTTGCAACACACTTGCCCTTAAGTGATTAATGTAGATACTGCATTAACGTGGTTACTCACAGTATTCTGATTGCATAGAGCAATTAGGCGCAATGGCTTTATCGCTGATACCGATCGCGCTTATCCCTGCGTTTATAAGTCGAGTTAGCGGATAATTAGAACAATGAGTGGTGGCTGATCGTTGGTCGCGACTAAATTTAGTGCAAGTCATTAAGCCACCATGTAAATCAGTCGGGCCTGTTGCTTCGTTACTTGCCCGGGCCGATGACCTCGGTGCGGCATGCAACTAGGAACAGCGAAATTAACCGCCAGAACAACATACAGTCGACAACATACCGTCCATCCCGATATAGCCGACGTATTACGCGAGTCCTTCCTCTGTCTCTCATAAAGTCGCACTTCTGCCAAGCTTCATTCTCGTCGCATGGTACTTGATTTTCCTATTAGTAGAATGTACGAGCGCGACATCAGCCTGGACGCAAACCGAACGAACCGACTCGTGATGAAAATTTCTGACAAGCGCCACGTCTTCAAGTTTGTATGCTTCTTGAGTGCTATAAATTGACAGGCGATTAATGGGATGTTAGAATATATTATATATGATATTATCTTTTTCAATATAAGACGACGTACGTGTCAGTGATGACGATATCTTCGAAGACGTTGAAAGAAAGAGATCCAGATTACAGTCGCGATTCAAATAGATTTATTCATGGAAAGAGAGGAACATTTTGCTGAAAGATCTAAAATTTTGCTTGATTTAGATTTCAAATTGTTATTTAAACTTGTATTTTTTAATTGTTTTAATCATTTTTAAAATTAAAATTAAAAAAATTGTTCAATAAGATAAAAATGGCTATATAGAAATATAAAAAGACGAAAAATCGTTTCACTAAAATCTAAAATTTTGTTGGATATACATAGATCTGAAAATAATTTTTTCTATCAAGATAATTTTGTTGAAAATTGATTGCCAGAATATTAAAATGATTTGCAGCGTTTCTCATATTTTTATAGTTTCTGATATAATTATTGTATTTTGATGATCCAAAATTATTTTCAGATCTATCTATATCCAACAAAATTTTAAATTTTAATGAAACGATTTTTCGTCTTTCCATATTTCTATATAGCCATTTTTATCTTATTGAACAATTTTTTTTATTTCAATTTTAAAAATTATTAAAACAATTAAAAAATACAAGTTTAAATAACAATTTAAAATTGTATGGATTCTCGCGATTGTTATAATAATGAAAGGTGAAGAAATGGGCTAATGAGAGTGAAGCGCTGTAAGCGTTGCGCAATTTTGATGTGTAAATCTTCGATTTATTTAGACGCGAATCGATATAATTGTATGCAGTTATTGCTGAGGATGACTCAAACGTGAGTTGAAACGATCAAATAATCGATGATTTACACATAACGTGCATAACGTGCTTACAGCACTTCACTCTCATTACCCAGCAAACGAGAATGGATTGAAATGAATTCAGATTTTCAGAAATATTCACGAATATTAAAACAAATGCTTTTTAATTCTGAATGCATTTTTATTCATTTATAGAAATTGCATGGAGCATATCTCTGTGCCTTTCAATCTAAAAATATTAGCTTTTTCTGTGCATTGTGAATACTGTTCAATTCAAAATTTTGAATAGGAAATGCAGTTTTCCAATTGCATTCAATTGAATCTAATTGAATCCAATTGAATCCAATTAAATTCAAACAAAAGTATTCGCTATTTAAAATACGCACATACATTCGGATGGAAAAAAATTTCAGTCCATTTTAAACCATTCTCGTTTATTGAGTAGCTCGTTTCTTCATTTTCTATTATTGTGTTAAAAATTATTCATCATTTCAGATGTTAATTCTGCAATTTCTCGACTTACTAAACCTAACGCAAACAGACGTTTCGAGAAGCAGTACTAGACGCGCAAGCAGAGTCGCTAATGATTATGCGAGACGCACATCTTACGCTAGGCTCGAGTCACGCTTTCATTTAAATAATTCCGTCAACGAGTCACTTCAATTTGTCCACTCAGCTTGATGTCCCGCTAAATAATCGTAAGCGTGCCAAAGATTTAGAGGCAGGAAACAGCTCATTTTCGTGTATGAGCGTCGAGTTCAAAAGATTCCATGAGACTTTCTCTCTCGGGGAATCGCGATACTGTACTTTCTTGTTCCTTCTCTCATTTCATTCAACGTTCTCAGTAAACTGATAGAAATTATCTCCATTACTTCATACGCGATAATGTTGTTTAATGTGTGCGTTTGATTCACTAAAGTTTGCCGCCGCCTTCCTTCAGTCGCTTTCCGTTTGAATTTTTTTTTTGCTAAGTGCCATTTAACAAAAAAAAACCCTCAGTCACTCAACATCCAATACGATACGGCCTGGCTCGCCATTCCTCGGTCGAAACTTCGTCGAAAACTTTGGCATTAAAAGGCGAGCAAACATTTACCATCCGTTCCAAGTCCACTTCATCATCGCTGTATCATCATTTCTCATAGAGTAAAAGAAAAAAGAGAGAAGATTGTCAAATTCCTCATGGAGTCGGTTAGGCCGAGGATTCAAGTACGCTCCGCCTTTCACCTTCCATCCCATTATTATTCTGTTGCAAGAGCTGCTTCTCAACGAGGGAGAGGAAGAGACGAGTTTACCAAAGCCCGGTAGCAACCGCGGACGCGGTTAACTTAGCTCCAAGAAACTTCTCAGTAGCGTCAGCATTCGCCTTTTTTGCCCATGCGAGAGTGATCCCGCGTCTTGACCCTCGTTTATAATAATGACGTAATTATCCCGCGGTCCCACAAACGTGTTAGCTACCGAAACCAAGCAAAAGCGTTCCGACGTACTCATATAATATATTCATATGAATTAATGCCGGGGATAATTTAAGAACCACAAATGAATAATAAATAAATTGTATGAATAATGAATAAATAAATTGTATGAACATTAATTCGAGATTTATTAATTTGTTATTAATACAAGAAACACATTTGCCATTATAATTGAATAATATACAAAAGTTATACTTTTAATATGATTGATGAAAGCCAACTCTTGGAAAAATTGTTATATAATTAATTTCAGTCGTCTCTTCCACTTTACTGTATTAATACTCGATGAAGCTCGTTAACGTTTTTTTTTCACAAGTGATATCCGGCGTGATTTATATCCTTCGATGAAAGGCGCAATATAATTTCTCATTTCAGAGCTCTTTAGATTCGGAGGGATTCTGAACGACACTTTGTATCGAGCGGGACAACGATCTCCATTGAGACAGAGGCGAGTTCTGAACGGTGAACATATTAGGAAACAATATAATCCTTGAATGCATCTGCGGCGTCCCGGTGAATGAGGCTGAAAACGGGTGGGTGCATCCTCGGCATGTAAATGCGAACGACAACAATGGAGCCTCGCGTAAGCGCAACCGGTTGCGTAACCGGAAGAGCGCGTTCGGTTGTACTAGGCGGTGAGTAAATTATGCGTTCGACTGCGCCGCGAGGGTGATTTATAACGGTCTGCGGAACGCCACGTGAACAAAGAATCTTCTCTTACACAGGAATGCAAAAACCAAGTACCATTGTCGAACCGAATACCAATAATATAAATTAAACCAGCGATCAGCATATGGAACTAAATCGAAGATCCAATCTAATTACCAGTTTATTATTTAAAAAACTCGCACGTAGATCAATTGACATAGATATTTTGTCTTGAACTTTTCGCTTTTACTCTTTCGGATTTTGATGTATAAGCAAAGGAAAAATTAGGAAGAGAAAAGGACAACTCAACTCCTCAAACTGCAATGGACTATTTCTCATTGCGAGATCGCTTGCAGAGCATCCCCTCGCCTAACGGCACTCGATAATACATAACGACTATCTGTGTAATGAGTATCCTCAGTGAGATCTCGAGTCGCGATATGAAGGAACCTCGGGGTATGGAAGGTACCATCGTTGCCTTCGATAATCTGTAGGACGAAGGTGTTCTCGAAACGAAGGCCATAGATAGGTCAATGTTAGTATGCGATATCATAAATCGATCGAATCACGCGATGGTATTTTCCTTGGCTCGAGTGTCGCTTGGTCGTGTGTCACGTAAAGTGGACTGACTAGTAAGTTGAAAGTACAAGTATGCAACCCGGCATAAGACACTTTAGCGTTGAGGTTTGTGCACCGGACAATATCCGGTTTTTCTAAACGGATTATCATTTTCTCGCTCAATCTATTCCAACGACGTAATATCGATCATCATGGATGAAACCTAGATGCACCTAGATACGATATAAAGGTCAATAAAATTGTTTACGATCGCCGCTCTTCTCCCCGAGAGAGCGGAATGCATGCCGGTTGACTTTTCAGGAAGGCCCGTTTTTCCATGTATGAAACTCGACAAACTGGTCCAACGAAGTCTTCGTAGAAATGATTGCATCGCGCGGCCAAGTATATAAACTTAAAGAACTCGCTGATGCCTTTTTTTTTCCTTACAATGAAGTCTCACAAGTTCCACTCCACGCGGAAGTGCTTGATATAGTTGTCACGATCGATTTTTGTGGGTACTTAGTCGTATAAAGTTTCGAAAGAATCATTTTTATGTCCCAATAAGATAAATTAGATTAGTCTAATGACGCTTCTAACTTATCTAATTTATCTTTATCAAAATATAATTTTTACGGAAACCGATCCGTAAAAAAAAATGTACATAATCTTGGATGGACGTCTTTCTTGATCCAGTGGCTGCAATCTACGATCCCGCATCTCTGAACGCCGACGGCTGACTGATCAATTAATGCGGTCCATGACACAGCGATGGTCAGCACAATGCACAACGGTGCATCGATCTGTGCAGTGTCAAGGACCGAAGTCGTTATCTGGACGAGTCACGACACGGCGTTTTCATCAGGGATTTACGGGAATCCCTTCTCCGTCGAGCATCCTCGCCATGTGATTTACTGAGGACCGCCGACAAGTAGGTCAACCGTGACTAACGGTGGGTCTTACATTGTGCCTCGGTGCGGTTCGATTTGCATCGAATCCTTCTCTGTATCGAGAGGAAACGCGCGTAACGTATTTACGGCCCATTAGAATCCATCGCGATCTCTTAGCGCGGACCTGATTGTAGCTCGCGCGAGCGTAATTACTCGAATCGGATATCTCCGTGTAATGATCTAATCTAGACCGGCATCCGTTTTGTGATTAATAACGGTCGGACGATTTTCGTGTATACAGGTGATTACGCACCAGCTGTGGAAAGAGCGAAAACCATCAATCCATCGCGATTGCGAGGTACATAAACGAAATAAATACCTACCTGTTTCCCCGAAGAGGCGGGAACAATTAGCACGGCAAATGAGCAACGCGAATGGGCAAATGTCGCGAACGGAAAGGTGAAAGCAGGAAAGGGGGACATCAGCGAGAAAATTATTAGACAGACGTAAATGGGCGTTGTGTGTCCGTCTCATCCTATTAATTGTGACGGTAATGACGACTGCGCGGTAATTAAGGATGTCTAAGTCGAGGAACGTCGGCTTAAAGGATGACATCATCTAATAGCAGCGTGACAGTGGCCACGTGCACAAATAAGGATCAGCTGAAGGAGAAGGATACTCACGATTGGATCTGGTTGGCTAAGTTACGCGATAAATTGAACGTTTTGAACGAAGGTATATTTCGCGGTTGGTAGAGCGTTAAACGTTTAGTTTATCACCGGTAAACGCAATTATCATGCTTTAAGGTCGGACCTGCTATGCACGGGCGCATTAGAATGAGTGTATTTTCTCACCGTTCTTATCTTGTCATCTATTTAAATCGATGTTAGTCTTATCATTTAACGGACTTTACGATGCGCACTTGCTTGTACGTAACGTCGGATCGCGGAACCTGAGAGCTTTATTTTGCGCGATTTGCTTTTTCTTTGGCTTCCAGTGATTGCCATAAGGACGCCTAGACGTAACAATTTGATAATTGATAGAGCCTTGGTGATTGCTGATTGCGAGGTAGTTAACACACATTTCTCGCGAAAATTGCGTTAATTGCGGTAATATCTTGCGTAATTTGCGAGCGAAATAAGACAGTTAATTTATAATGTGTGGGAGATGTCTCGAGTAAAATTTATCATTATTTAATACATGCTAAGAATAATTCAACTTGACCTCATTACTTTTCAATGAAACAGTCATTAACAAATGACATCTGAACAAACGTCGCTAATGTTTTAAGCGCAACTGTGGTATCTTTTTTTACAATAAAAGAGTGATCCAAAAAATTATCCTTTTGGGACTGAACTGTATGTCAAATGATATCTTATAATGAGACATTAATCATAGAGAAGTTTCAAGTTGAGATGTTCATTGTTATCAGAGGGGAGGGGAATCAAAGTTCATTATCTAATTATCATAGGTCTGAGAAGCTGATATTTAAGAAGGTTAATTTAATCGATGAAGATCAATTCAACATCACTTATCCTGGTGATTTTATAAATCAATTCTCAATGGAAGAATTTATTAAGTCTTATCTCTCTTGATTTTGTTTTTTAGTCTTAGATACATTGCATGTATCAGGCTTGGATATAATGGGTGTACTCCATTATATTGACTATATTCAAAGAACATGACATTTGTTTTGAATCTGATTTTCGTGTAGGCGTAATACGTGACTCCCTCCCCCTTTTTCAGTTATGATAACAACTATTATCTCTATCAACATAAAACTTCTCTGTGATTAGGTAACGTCTCATGTAGGGTATTATTTGGCACACAATTCAGTCCAAAAATTGAGGGTGAAAAAAAATCATCTTTTTTGGGTTATATTTGGGGTATATTTCAGTCCATACTTTTGGTCGAATTTTAACGTGTATTCTCGCGACCGCTGCTGATTTTTAACAAGAATATAATCAATTCTTTTTTATCAGGTCACCGCATTTATACATGATGTAATACTTCAGATTGAGTTTCGGTGGACATTATTTCGTTGTGTCATGCAATCCGATACGGTGGGCGGAGAAATGTGAAGTATCCTTTTCTTGCGATATATTCTTTTATTTGTACCGACGGTAATGAAGGAGATAACACCATTATGGCGCGTCGGCGGCGATACATTCCTCTACTTAAAGCGAATGCATTCAACGGATTATACGTTGCATTATTTGCAGTGTATTTTACTTGAAAAACATATAACGTAATTGATGTTTGAGAAAGTGTAGGCTTTTAATGACGGGAGTAATTATAAATAATGAAAAATACAGATAACACGCAGAGACAACGTTTTTAATTCAATATTTTATGGTACGAGGCTGTAATATTTTTTTATGAGAAAAGATTACTGTTCCAAACTTACTGAAAAAAGTCGAACGACAGAAGATTGAAATAAAAGAATTATGTAAATGCTCGAAAGTATATTTTCTTGCAAATGTATTATGGCCGATCTTGCTTGTTCACGTCCAGCCCAGAAGAAGATTAATGTTATTCACAGCAACATTTCGTGTTCTTGATACCCGAAACGATCCCGGTCACGCGCGATTTAACATGGTCTTCTTTCTTTCTCTATGAGCTGACTCACTATTTAACGGCCTTTTAAACTACCTACGATATACAGCATTGAGCTTTCTCGAGAAGACCCTCGATAAGACGAAGGAACACAAATAGGACTAATAATATTATTTCTATCAATGATGGAAATTATCTATATATCTCGTAGAGCAGAAGGTATCGGATGAAACCAATAAATTATCGTAAGATGACTTCAGAAAAAGATCGAATTTAAAGTCGAATTTAAAGGTGATATATCATAATTGCGGCCATTGTTTGATATAACCTGTATATTATACATATGATTTCATCTTTATGATTTTATCTTTTATCTAAATTTATTAAGTAATGAATTCCAATTTGAGAAAACCGTACCGATCAATAATGGATAATAACTTAAATAATTTTAAAAAGTAAAACAGAGATAATTATAGTTTGAGAAAAATCCTGTGATAATGTAATTATTAGATCCGCAACTTGATTCTCGGCCTTTTTCACTGAACTTTGATATTAATTTATAAAAAGTGAATAGTTACCTAATCTTCGAAGTAATCTCCCTCGCTTTCTACACATTTGCGTCATCTTTTGAAGAGCTCTTCTGTCGAATTCCACTTCGGAAAAAAGTCATTGTTGACTTTTCTTTGATTATCCTGGACATTTTTCATCATGAAAGTCGAAATTTCCGTTCTTAAATTGCTGGAACCACTTCTTACAGGTACTATAAGAAAAAACAACATGTTCCCTCAAAACAGATCGTTTCCTGTGGTTCACTTTTTTTCAATTGAAAAGCAAAAAGGACGCAATGCCTCAAATGTTACACTTTGAACAACTTTGCTTTTACGATTTTATTTTTAAGTTAGATTAGTACAATCGTCAACAATTAGTCATTTAAAAGCTATATTAATCTTAAAAATGGCGCTCCAATATGACTACGGAAAAGTGTATAAATTTAAATAGGTAATCACATCGATTGAAAGAGGCCGAGAATTAAGTTAATAATAACACGAGAATTTTGAGATCTGTGTCTGCATTTTCAATGCGATTAACCGCATGATTCTTAGAAACATCGCTTTCCAAACAAGGGAAAGAATTGGTAGTAATGTACGTGCGCTAGGGCTTGAGTTTCTGCGTGACGAGACTACAAGATCGCTACTGTACTGCGAATCAGGTTCATTGTGCTGTCAAGACAAAGATTCGCCACGGAAATCATTAGACGATTCGTTTGTCGTAATTACAACATTATTAGCTTTACAATCAGTAAAGAATTGTCTGCTGGAATAATAACGTTTTGTACTTTTTTTATTATTGCGCTCGTCGTTTTCGATCGAATCTTCTCGGAATATCATTACTTTCGAGGGTAGTATAGTCTCCATCGTATATTCTCCAAAATAGGCGGCTTCTCGAGAAGGTCCGATGAAAGACGGTTTCGGAACTGCTTAGAGCACTAGTTCTAAAGCACGTGAGCTGAGTCTAAATCAGGCTCTTTTGAACTCGATAAAAGTCCTGCTGTACATATATGCGGCTGCTCAGATGTTCCTTACGCTATGCTTAGATAAACGTGTTCCTGAAATATTCACATGAGGATAAAATCGTTGCATCATAATTTTTTTAATAAAAGAAGTAAGGAGCGAACGCAAAAATCGCTCATTTTTTGGGCCCAATTTTGGAACTGAACTGTGTGCCAAATTTTACTTATATTGAGACATTAATTAGAGAGAAATTTGAAGATGAGGTGACAATTATTATCAGAGCTGGGAATGTAAAAGAAAACGGATTTTCGCGTAGATGTGATCCTTCCTTTCCCCCTTCCAGCTATGATAACAATTGTCACCTCAACCTAAAACTTTTTTGTAATTAATATCTCATTGTGGAGTATCATTTGGCACACAGTTCAATCCAAAAATTGACACAGGGTCCAAAAAAAACGGACGAAAGGAACCATCTTTTTGTTGTCATTCTTTCAATAAGATTTTTTACATTATTTATATCAGAGATATAAATAACGTAATTATAAATACATATATCATTATTTATTTACTTGAAATATTAACATTTCAGCTTCAGTTTACGATTCAAATCCAACAAATCAAATTGACATCCAATTTATAAAAACCGAAAAATATATTTGTAAAAATTTACATATGAATATAATTAAGAACCCAGATGCGCTTTGACCAAAAATATATATTATTTTTTATTTAATTGATTTATTCTTATCAATCCAACTATTAATTTTAATAATAAAAAATATGCTTAAATCATATGTCTCAATTAATTCGGATCATATTGATTATATCGAGCACGCAAATTTTTTAGCCACAGATTATGTGTAAGGCTTTCAATATCTTTCTGTTGCACTCTCTTGTGGTTCGTTCTTATACATTTTGCTGTCACCGACGATGGTGCGGAGGGTCGCATGGCTGCTGCGATGGCGGAGCATCTGCGGATCTACGTTATCTTCCCGCTTGGCACGTAGCCAGTTCCGAATGTCGTCCCTTTTCGCTATTTCTCCCAACGGGCGTTATAGCCGCGTGTGGTTATTTTCACCAATCTCGTGATGGCGAACTGGACTCGTGAGACTAGTCGTGGCAATAACGGATTATTCTGAATCGTACGTGCCGGAGATTGCGCAACTCTCTCTCTCTCTCTCTCTCTCTCTCTCTCTCTCTCTCTCTTGACGATATTCTCTCTTCGGAAGACACTAACGCAATTCATTAGGGGAAAAAAAAGAAAGCGATTGCATCGCGGAAACTCTGAGACGTAAGTCATTTCTAGAGGCTGAGAGAGTTTCGGTTTTATTGGAACGGAGTCATTCACCTGTTCAACCGCGTCTGACAGCATCCGAATGTAGATAATACGCATAAATATGAATGATAATCTTATGATAATCAGTATTAAATAATTAGGTTGTATATATTTATCAGATCTTATCTTTCATAATCCTGAATCTAATCTTGTTGAACGTAGAGATAATATTTACATATGATATATTATATTATGATTCAAAACGATGTATAAATTAGATCATATGGTATACAATCACTATTTTATATAAATTATATTTTACTTTTTAGAATATACATTCCTTTTTCAATCAAACTTGACTTGTTTGTAGTGTAAGATAATAAATCCAATTTTTAAACTCCTTAAAATTCTTTTCATTATTACGAAATAAAATAAGAAAATAAAATTCTTTAAAAAAGAAATGAATAATAAATCTCAGAAAATAATGAGGGGTAATATTAATAATAATTACAGATAGTTTTTTTATGTACGCATTCGAATTTATTAGAATCCGAAGAAGAACTGTCGTTGCTTGGAACTGATTCAAACAAGTAGACAAACGGCAAGAACACTGAGAAAGCTGAACGAGTCAATTCGGCCAATGGCACTCCCCGTTTTGTTAAATGCGTTGCACCGTGTTGCACATTCCGTCGACGTCGTCGTCCACCCCACGTCTCCTCTTCGTGGTATTCGGACGCGTGCGTGCGTGCGTGCGTGCGTGCGTGTGTGCGTGCGTGCGTCGTGGCCCTCTCGGGGGGATAAGAGTGCGTGCCTCCCGACAATAATAACCATTAAGTCGTGAGAGAATGCGGGGGCTGACGTCATCCATTCAACAATCGCGTACCCATCGAACGCTGTCAAACGCAGCCATCGTGAGTTTACTCTACGTTAACGCGATGGTTTTCCTCCTCCTCGACAAGTATAACTTGATCGTCGCCGTCCTTGGAAGAATCAGCGAAGATGACATCGATACTTTCTACCGGGAAAATAACAGACACATTTCAATATTTTATATCACCTTTGTAAAAGCTTTCGAAGAAAGACCGCAAACATGATTAATGGTATGAGATAGACTAGTAGCTAAGATACACGTTTTTATTCTGTATCTCATCGTTCATCCTATCGAGTTTAATTGTTGTAAATTGTCGTTGGATTTCAGAAAGGAAACTTACTACTCTTTAAGAAGTTCGGAACATAGCCTTCGACATGCTCGCGGAATGTTGGCACAGACTTGCCAAGTCTACTTCCGGGGTGAAGCAAAGCAGCAGCTCTTTTAAGAACAATGCCTCTCTTGTGGAATCTGAACTTGTGTCAAGAATTTCGTATCTTCCACCCTCTACGCTCGGGGCCGCTTTCCCACGGAAGGGAAGTGAGACTTGCCGGAACAAACAAAGACATAGATAGCCAACGCGAGGGGAAAAGACGCGATCGATAAAAGGAACTCTAAGATCGTTAAGACGTTTCCTTTCGCACCCCATGTGCTACTAGACTATCTTTCTCGATAACCGACGAATGATTACGAAATATATGTGTTGAGATTTTTCTGATTGTTCGCGGACCGACAAAAAATCTTCCTAAAATGTATTTATGTTTACAGAAATATTAAAGTAAGGAAAAATAGGTCTTTATCGATTCCAATTAATTTTTCATCTGTTAGTTTATATTTAAGTATTCCTTTTTTTCTTTATACAAATGTATCTTTATTTAGTATCAAACTGGAAGTCGTGAGAGATTAATTTCGTTGCATCTTGTAACTTTAGGATTCTTGTTTGCGTCTTTTACGTGGAATCCGAATGGCTCCAGCTGTCCAGGAATCTTGTAAACGGAAGTCAACTTCGAGCTACGATCCAACGAACTCGCTCGATTCTCCTCCTCCTCGTCGACGAAGAGAAGCTATTTCTGACACTCACACCCCGCGAAACCACGGATTGTTCGTACGAGTATCACTGTAATGCTAACCGCGGATGCATCCTGACATTTTCGCGACGCGAGGAATGTTTTCCGCGCTTCTCGATGTCAATAATTTACGGCTACACCTTCGATTTGTTGAGGTAAAACCCGACAGATTGTTTGCGCCCAGTCCCGTCTCGTCTTCATTGTTACTGGAATGCATCACGTAAGGACACCACAGGATGACGTGTCCTGCAAGGTTTATCCCGTCCTTTTTTTGAGTATGCTGTCATTATATGACATCAGCGATGAAAAAGCGTGCCCGCGATGCAAAATAGATTTGCGGTTTTTACAGATCCATTATATCCTTTTCGCGGATCACGTCGGCATTACTCAAATCATAAATGGAAATGCGGATGAGACCAGCTTCGGTAAACGCAAAGGCTTTTCTGTTTCGCAATTCCATGAGTCATTGCATTTCTACGTTGATTTACGAATAAAATATCTTGACTCTCTAATTCTGACATACGAATGTATGCCAGAACTGCTGATCACACTTTTCATTCTGCAAACTTTGAAAATTCAGAGATTTATGCATGTTATGCAACATATAATAGACACTTAAGGATTAACGAGAACATGAGAATTTTATTAAAGATGGCTATAGAGAATATTTTACATGTTGGCTACATGTTTGATTCTGGATTTTATATTTTCTCATTTTGATTATGTAATAATTTAACAATTTTTATATAAATTATTGCGAAGACTTTGTAAAGTCGAAACTAGTTTCGCTTGATTTATTGTAAAATTTTAACATCCAAATTATTATAAGGATTTATTATACAATATTTCAACATCTTATTATTCACTCATCTTTGGCCATTATTTGTATATAATTTTAATTGTGTTTTTAGAGATGTATTTTTGATAAAATTATCACAGAATATTTCTCTTTTTAATTAAAAACGCTCTTTAATATTACATCTTATTTTTTATATTAATCTCTGTTGTTACTTTAATTTCAAAGAGAGAAAATAAGGACAAAGATAGTTTCGTAAGGTTCATGATTTTGATGCAACTTTGTGATTTCCTATAAAGGCATATGTCAAAGTAATATAAATTTACTCTATCATAGGAAATAAGATATGGAAAATAAATTAGAGGGCTATAAGTTAAAAACGCAAATCTTAAGGGAACCATCAATGGCAAACCACACCTTAATGTATTTCGTATACCTGATCAATTTATTAAATCATTGTGCCGTTCCTTCGATCAATATTCTCAATCTCACCTTTCCATTAAGGTCAACTACGTTCTAAATATTCTACTTCGAGTTTAACAAACATTTCAAAATCACAATTAACTGCTAAAGTAAACGTATAACAATTTCAGTAAAATAAAAGCCCGATTTTCAGTAATAAAAATTTATATTTGTTTCAATTTGTGTTATAATTAATATATTTTTCGTATGTTTATATTAGATAAAATATGTGATTTTTTTATATTTTATTAAAGTGAAAGGAATCTATGATATACATGCAGATAGATAAATATACAGCGCAATGAATTGAATGAATAGAGAATGAATTTACAAATAATCATTGCGAGAATTTTTTTTTTAAATAAAGTAGGTAGACACATCGCGAGTGACATACATGTTCGTTGATGCGCACCGCAAAGTGAATATAAACTATGAACGCTATGTTCCACAACATTAGGCCGACTGAAAGAGTGCGTGGATGCCTATGGAGCTACGCATAGATTGAGCAATGGGACATCGTGGCGCCTGTTCACGTGTATAGACATAGTCTTTGCTAAGGGAATCCAGGGTGGATTTATGGGGATGGGAGTTACAATCTAACTGGAGCACAGGGGTGCTGACGTGTAGTAGTCAGTCATTAATCTAGATTCATGGACTTCTTCCCGCGTAATCGCATCTTTCATTTCATCTTTCTAAAATATGCAA
Organism: Acromyrmex echinatior; assembly: GCF_024713525.1. Classification (NCBI taxonomy): domain Eukaryota; kingdom Metazoa; phylum Arthropoda; class Insecta; order Hymenoptera; family Formicidae; genus Acromyrmex; species Acromyrmex echinatior. The sequence goes on from NC_141857.1 coordinate 8,486,917, forward strand.
CTATTTTTCAATATCAAAATACAAAGAGAAATAAGTATGTGCAATGTAAATGTAGATAATTCGAGATTTTTGCACAAAAATGCTCGAGCACATTTATCATTAATACAATTAAATACACTTTCCCTTTGTTGTGCCTATTAATTGATGTGTATAATTGGAACTGTACATATTATATTTATTTCACTTTTTGCAATATCTTTGTTCTATTGAAGCTTTAAAAAATGCGAATGCTCATTTAATGTGCTTTTTGTCAGTTTATCTTTAAAATATAATTCAGATATTTATTTTATAAATTTAATAGAGAAATGTGAATGGAAAGTGATAAAAAAATGTATAGTGTGTGTAAGTGATACAAAAATTTAATAATATTCTAATATAATTCAAACACAATTTACCACATTTTACTTTACTAATTACTCACTAATCGATTCCAATCACGACGGGCGACGATCTAACAATCTCAATTCGCGTAATTGCTTTACTTCTTACAGTTTATGCGATTCACAATCAGCTCACCCATTTTTTTCCTCATGTAGGGTGTGGTTTACATTGGTTAAAATTGAACAACGTATGTGCCTTGATATAGTATATAGGTATATAGTATATAGGTATATAGAAACATCATGACTGTGAAAAAACGAGTTAAACTGATAACAGACACGCAAAGAGTTTTTCTTCGACCGGTTTAATCGCGATTTCTGCCTCGCATCACTGACGAGAAGCCGGCAATATCATTGTTGAACAAGAGATGATACTGAGGGAAATATTATTGGAAAACCGTGTTTGCTCGTTTATACTCCGTCCTTCCTGAAATCAAGCTCGTTCAATCGTGTATCAGAAATCTAATTTCAACCGGCGCACCATTCCTCGTATCCATTTCGGACACGATATATGGTTTGCGGTTTCGATGGACGATCCGATCGTCATGAGTTATAGGACAACCACTGGCATTCGCGGTCCAGCGAATTAACGGTTTTGGCAATCGAATTGTCGCTTCGGAAAAATAGGATTAATTTCGCTTTAATACTCCTAGTACCTCTTTATACACTGCATAGCTATATACTGAAAAAAAAATTCACGAAATTTGAATAAATATTTGTTCAGATAGTACCAATGGGTATCATTTCTTATAGAAAATAAATATTACTTACTATTTACTGAAAGTAAATGGTACCATTGGTATTTAAACAAATATTTATTCAAATTTCGTGAATGTTTTTTCAGTATATAGCTATAATACACGAGAAAGAAAGAGAAAGAGATCCTCCAGAATTTTTCCATTATTATTGACATAATTTTATGGAAAATGTTTGATTGATTTTATTACATCAACAAACCAATAATTTTTCCAAGATTAAATTTTGTCGATAAAATTCCTTCTTGGTTAATATTGTTGTTATATTTTAATCTTCACCGTGTAAATGGGTGGTCACTTGTGTTTAGGCGATTTTTTAAATTATGAATATTTTTAAAACAAGTGAATACAGACGCGCCGCTCTGCTTTTAAAAAATTTGTGGGATGAGTGAAGGTGCTCGCGTGAAAGCTCGGCAATTTTCTCGCGAAAGGCGTCATTTTCTCGCTGAGCAACGCGTTTATTCAAAACGCGGACATAAATAACTTCCGTTTGCACGCAACGCATATTTATAACAAATAAGTAAAATGATTTTTTTTATTTCTTGATTATTTTTATAAGTAAAACACAACACACACACACACATATAATGGAAATGAATTTTTATTTGTGTTATATCTTAGAATAAAAATGCAAATTGATCTGCGGAAAAGGTGTTACGATTTCTTCGTTCTCTTATAATGTTAGTTATTCCGTATGTATTTTTTTATTTATAAAAGTGTGTGAGATCATATATTTTGAACAAAAAATGAATTTTTTAAAGTCAAGTGTCAATTTTTTATACGAACGCTTATTTTTGTAAGTAAGTTTCAAAATTGTAAGACTTCATGTTCCGAACTTAAGCATTTCAATTAAAAAAAATTTGTTGGCATTTTTTTATTAAAATATGTACCTTAACTTTATTTTCCATTTTTAATGATTAGATTTTATTAATTTGTTCACAAGTTACAAATTTTTAAACATATTACTATCCTACTCGCATTTTGATTTATATATTTGCAAAAATAAAATATTTAAACAAATACATTTGTAAAATTATGTATAAATCTTCCATCTATAATAGCTGAGAAAATTATATGAAATTTTTAATATTTTTTGAACCCTATAATCTATTAAAAAAACACGTTGAACATTAACGACCCTCGTGTACTTAATAGATACTAATAAAAACGTATACAATGAGGGTTAAAATTACGAAGCATACTTAAATAATTTAATGAAAGTTTATTGAATTAGAAGTTATGATTTTCTGTGCTTGAAGGCCACTTAGGTAATATAGTACTTATTAATTATAGGTTTATGTAAACCGACTAAGAGTACGGAGGACCTGAATTACGAGGATGATACTCCTTTCGATGAAGATAACGAGGAAGATGAAGACGAAGAGACTGACAATATCGGCACCGCCGAGATGCCTCCGCAAATCTTATCACGTGCAATGAGCGTTCGTGTAAAAGCTGGGGATACCGTTATACTACCTTGTCAAGTGGTCCATACAGGTTTGTAGAACAACATCCAGTCAGAAATGACAATGGAATCGACATCAAATCGATATCGATTCAACGTCAAAATTATCAAATTCAATCGACATTGATTCCATTGTCATTTCTTATTGGGCAAGAATCCTTTATTATTTATTAACGAACATGACATCCAACATGTTTCAAAAGCGTCTTTCTATTTTTCCAAAATTATTTTTCAACATTAAAAATAGTTTAGTTTATTTTATTTTGTTTATTTTATTTGACTTTTTTATAACGAGGGAAATATTTATAAAAAAAAAAAAGAAATAAAATAAAGAACTAATTAATTCTCTGTACGCAATCGATTATCTCCCGTTCTTTAATAAGTTTATCACGGATTATTTCAGACAATTATGTGGTCGCCTGGTTGAAGGACGATAAGTATCTGTACTTCGAATCGCAGACATACACCGAGGACGACAAGAGAATCGTACGATTGCCTAATAACAGCCTAGTGATCTACAATGTGACGGTCGAGGATAGCTCGAACAATTACAAATGCAGTATTCTACAAAATCCTCACTCCATAGATTTGACTCACCGTCTGTTGGTTGATGAAAATCCACGTCAAGAATCTACGCCGCCGCAGTACTCGCACAAAGGGATCATACGAGTGAAGCCGTCGAAGAAGGTCGAAGTGAACCAGGGCCATAATATCACGCTCGGTTGCGAGACCGACATACAGCCGCCGCCCGAGATCAAGTGGTTCATTGAGGTGAAACGTCATTAAAAATATCATTGATAACTCTAACGTCATCACTCCTATCACGCTGTTTTATCACTGTAAAAGTATTGCAATATTCGTGATAATTATGACAGACGCTAAAGATATCATAGGCAAGGTTTTAACATGGAAAGCAAAGCTGATTTCGGTTTTTTTTTTTTTTAATTTTAGAACAAGAAGGTGGACGGTTACGATCCCGACGTGATCCTGAACGGAAATTACATCACGATAACGAAAGTGAATGAGTCTCATAGCGGCCTGTATCAATGCCTCGCTGAAGATGGTTCGGAAACGCCAGCGATGGAAGCGATCAACGTCGTTGTGAATTGTAAGCTAATTGCTCATTCTTATTTGGCCGGCATGGCTTCAGTCTGTTTTGCATAAGCATATTGATATTAGCGATTAACACGTTCCGCTTTCGCGACAGACAAACCTAAGATCGAGGTAGACAGAATAGTCTACAGCGGTGCGGGTATAGAGTCGGAAATTACGTGCATCGTGAGCGCCCATCCCGCGGCAGTCGTAACGTGGTTAAAAGATGACAAAAGACTTACGCAGAAGAAATCATCGATAATGATATATCATAGGACAATACCGAATAGTAACAAGACTAAGCACATTTTAAAAATCTTGCATACTTCGGCACGGGATTTTGGCGAATACAAGTGTCATGCAGATAATACCATTGGTTATGTCATTAAATCTATTATTTTGACAGGTATGATATACTGTTACATAAAGTTATATAAATGTGCACTATAAATTTCTTGCAGTGAAATCTCACTCCAAGAGAGTGAAATCTCACTCTTTTGAAGTGAAAGAAATTTAGATTGTGTACATACATTTAAATACTTATATATTGCATATAAGATTGACATTTTTCTGTAAGATTAATATATCAGAAAAATATTCAAGTGATATAGTTTATTTAACTTTTGTGAGTTATTACAGAATTTGGATAGGTAAACAGATTTTCATTTGCAAAATATATTTTAGGTGTACCTTCGCAAGCGAAGATATCTGGCGCCAAAATGACTGACGATGATGCAGGAATTATTCTGAAGTGGCATTTGGAAAGTTATTCGCCGATCAGCGAATACAAGGTAAATACGATGTATACCAAGAATATATGCTTCTTATTAGAACTTATAAAGTAAAAAATATGATTTAAAATACAATTTTTTTTTATTTACAGGTACAATATCGTCGCAAGGGTGACTCGAAATGGAACATCATCGAACCTGAAGTCAAAGACGGTAAAGGAAATCAATTTATCGTAGAATGTCCAATTCCAGAACTTCTGCCTGGATCTTACGAGGCGATCCTAAAGGCTAGAAATGAATTTGGATGGTCTTTGGACTCAGAACCACATACATTTAGTGGTGGTACGTATATTAATTTTATATGAATTTTTGTACATTTTATATCTATATTTTTTGAGCGTATAAAAATTTTCATGATTTGTGCATTATTTTATTATAAATAGACGTTAATTCAAATAAAAGATTGAAGAATTATCTATAAGAAGACTTATTTAATCAATCGTATAGTGATTTGATTATTAAATTAATTAGATATATAATTAAACAATTTAAAATATTAATACATATAAATAATATAACAGATTACAAATATTAAAACTTCGTTTTCTTATTTCCTTTTTAGATTATCCTCCTGATTTAGCATTAAAAGGTACGAATACAATTTTTCCAAACAGAACATTAATTATTTTAAATGATTTTTTTTATCGTCAGTTCTTAATTTCCTATTTATTTACAGAAAATTCGGCAACTGTACGATCTCCTGGAACGTTTCTAGCATTGATCCTAGTCGTTTTATCTTGTGCCTTCACAAGTCTGTAACTCTTTACTTAAATCTCTACTAAAGTATGTAGGTGAGTATGACGTAAATTTATGAGAGAGAACAAACGATATAAACTTACGATAAATTTATTGACTTAAATGATTTATTTATGACACAGGTAATTTGCTGCAGCCAAAGCAACACCAGCAAACGCTATGGTGGATTTATTAGTGTAGGAACACTTAGGAGAGACATAGCGCTAATAGCGAACATACATATTTTTAGTGTAAATTCCCCTTCTCTATCAGGATATATTTTATTTTATGTATATATATATTTAATAAAATAATTTCAAACATGCGGGCATTATCGAGACACACATTAATATACATTTTACATAGTCGAAATTTCGTGATTAATATTGATTTACAACTCACCTAGGTGTTCCATTAAGATGCATTGTAAAGGAAAAAAAATGAGCATTTTAATTGTACCGTAAAATCAATACTTATTAAGAGATATTGTACTTTAAAATATATACATAATTTATATATATCATACACACATATATATGAATACGTATGTACGCGCATATGCCCATGTATACGTGTGTATGTAAACACATAATATAGTATTCACTATACATGCGTAAGCTCACAGAGACACACAATCATATTATTATAATTTATTTTTGTATGCTTAAGATTATTAGAAACGTGTTCAAAGAAGTCGCTTGGTGCCATGTACACGGGTCTACTACTTCCGAAAAATCATGTATAGAATCTGATCTGTTGTCCACTGTGCACATGTGGAAAGAACATGTACCTAAAATAATGTAGTAAAAGAGAAGTAAATATTATAGAAATATATGCTATTGCGATAATACGTGTATAACCGAGTCGACAAAGAATATAAAGTTGGAAGCATTCATACTGAGATTATCGTTCACATAAGAATTATTCATTAACATTACGTCCACGTTCTCGTATGTTTGCTCCCAATGGAAGCAAATCTTTCTTTTTTATTTACTCCTATGTTTCTCGAATATGTACAATGTGATGCGCGAGTAACGAATGTGATTGGAATGAGTATGGAAAGAATGAACGTTCTATTTAGTGTTTTCCATAATAGTTTGCTAGCTTTTAGCGCTGATACGTTGTTATATTGATTTATAATTAATGTTATACACAGTAATTATAATTGTATAAGTAACTATAATTGTATAAGAAATTGCCCATTTTAGAAACGGCCGGTGTGCTTGTCATAGATATGAATAACATTAATACATAAAGAAAAATAGCCATATTCTTTCTAAAGTAAACTATTATTTAAAAATAATAAAGTCTGTGTGTATAATTTTAATATTCTTAGACAAAGCAACTTGTATTTTTAAATCGTAAATAATAATTATTTATGTATTTTCCAATAACATGTTGTTATTGGAGAAAATACAAAATTTTTAATCATTATGAAAGTTATAAATGCTTATTAAAGCACGATTTTATACTGTACTCATTTTATTCCATGGAATTTCATTACGCTACTTTAAAGATTCTTTATATGCATAATTTTTCTCAACATATATGATTTATTTTTAGAAGCGAAAATGGCTATGGGAAAGTTGCAACATATAAAAATTAAATCTTTGTTATCATCAGTCTGTTTCATTATTAATTATTAAAAGTTTTGTAAATTTAGTAAATTTGATAACAACGAAACTCATTTATACAAATTAATCAGGCTTAAAATTGTAAAAATATATAACATAATGTACGTATTTTAAATTTTAGTTACACAATTTTATCTTATATGTGTAGACTTGAACGTTTATTTTAAAACATGTCGACAATATATATATAAGAAAAATTGTTAGTCAAGATGCTTATAAAACAATATATTAATATACAACACCTGATGTGCATATGAATATAGCTTCTTGTTGCCTTAATCAATGTAACATGTACAATCAAGAAAATCGAAAGATATATATATTAATTCATAAGATTATACCTGCAGATACATAATAAACAAAGAGTAAATGAATTTTATTGTAAATTATTAATACAATCCTTGAAGAAATAGTAAAGTGTAAAAATGTTTATACTATTATAAATTATTTATCATATATTTATTATATTTTATAAATTGTACAACACAATAATATTCGATTTATTTTACATCTATAAGATAAAATTCATGTTTAATTACAATACGATTTATTTCATATTTGTACTTGGTTCTCAATTACAATTTAAATAACCTTTTAGATTTCAAAATCTTCCTCGGCAGCTGGCAATATTACAGTCGTAATAACCAAAGGTTTCGGATTTGATTTCTTGCAAAGTAATATTTTGACTTTCCCTGATATTTGACTTTTCAAGTTTGCATTAATAGCTAGTGGTATAGGCACAGCACTTGGTAGCAAGGGCAAATCTATCACACGAGGATTCACATCGGTGTCCTCAGCTCTACAGAGAATATACAATTCTGTTGAAGATAAATCTTCAGAAATATTCGTTACTATAATACGAATCATGTAATTGGGACCTAATCCAAGAACATTTGTTTCTAACGTGATAGGATTAGATCCTAGTGCTTGGTTTTCACTTAAATGTTCGGATGCTTGTTTGGCCGTTGTCAAACGTAAGCGAAGAAAGCCTTGCTGAAATGTGTTATGAATCTTCTTTGCTTCGGCTCTCTCTCTTATCGTTTGATCGACAAATAATCGCGTTTTCTTCGGTATCGAGAACTTCGATGTGTTACTCGACGATGAATTCGATATTGAATTATTCGTATTAAAATCAGCAGTGCGCTTTAGAATTTTCATGCATAAACCACCCCCAACAGTGACCATAGCTATTGTCCGTTCCTCTTGTCCCATTCGTCCGTACTGCATTCGTAAAAAAAGATTATATATTCATATTTTGCCATTTTTTTAATATATATAAATGTTGTTGATTTAGGAATACCTTAAGAGCTGATACGGGTTCCATAATTTTCACAGTATCAACATGATGTTTTCCATCGTAAATGCGAATTCCATAGCCTACTGTACTTACAGCTAACAAAGACAGCCCACTTTGCGGTACTGGTAAGCTAACTAGATCTAATATTATACCGGGAATATTGATATGCCATAATTTTATTCCCTATAAGAAATTTATACATCGGAAAGAAATTTAATATAAAGTTTTCAACATTAAATTAAAATTCTTTATACAAGCGTACTGTTTTTGAAAATCCCACTAAAGTACCATCCATAATAGCTACTGCTGCTCCTTGAGAAGTAAGAACAGCAATGGCTACCGCAGGTGCAGGTAACGTTTCCCAAAGTTTTACAGGACTTCCTCTCCTAATTGTTCCTATTTTTCCATCTCTTCCAATAATTATTATGCGACCATCGCCCGTCCATAAGCCGCAGCTGGCAAATTCTGCTGGTGGCCACTCCAATATATGCTTATCCATAACTGAAAAAGCTCTGTATGGCAATTAAATAATATATGTACAGAATGTATATAAAATATTTTAATGAATTTTTTCTTAATTATACAAAAAAAATACCTAGGATCCAAGACGAGAACTTCACAAGCCTCGGTCCCTAATATGAGACAACTACTAGCAGGATCATTCCATGAGTCTCTGCGAATGATCGCAATTGCCGTTAAGGCATTAGCTTTAACAAGCGGTATCCGTCTGTATTGTTCTGCAAAACTCAAGCGCAAGTTATTATCTAAAGAGAGGAACTTTAAAGTACGAGGAGAGAGAAATGCTGCGCCAAGTTCTTTTAGTAACAGCTCCAAATCATCCGCAAGAGTCAACACATTTAATTCTTCGTCCAATCCGCATTTATGCCAAATCTACATTAAATTATTGAATGTCAGAATATATATTACATACTCAGACTAGAAATATCATACATGAAATTGAGATAATCCTATATCATTATTTATTTCTGTATCAATAAAATATAAGTACTTCTCGTTCTTTTGGATGAGCATCAATATGTGGCAGACAATATTTGAAGAATGGTCTCATATTTTTGAAAATATATACGTTAGCTCCAGCTCCTACAGCAACTACGGATGATCGAGGTTCTCCATTTTCCGTATAAAAACCGACTACTCCACAGGGTGGTTCTATCATGTTATGCTCAGTTATCTGATCACCTCCTTTATACACTCGTATCTAAAAATAAAAGAGTAATGTATTTTGTAAATAAATAAAATAAAATTTAATAAATAAAATAAAAAATTGTATAAATTATTCATGAAAGTAAATAAATGTTTTCACATCATTTACTTTTTCTAATTCTAACTTAATGATATGATTATATCTTTAAAACTTTTTAGTCATATAGAATATTCTATTATAATTTACAGAAAAATGAACTTTTCTTTATTCGTTTTTTTCTATATAAAATCCTAATTTTTATAATTATTCTATTATAGTACTATTATAAACTACATAATTTAAGAATATATTTGTACATGTCTTTATTGTATTATTTTCTTGTTGTAATTATACCTTTGTTGAATCGCTTCCAACTGGTCCTAGATCAGCACAAATAAGTCTAGCATCTCCATCACCGCTTATATCTAACATATCAAGCCCACCTGGCAAAGAAAATAAACCAGCACTTGGTTCCCAAAGTGCTTCTAACCAGCGACTCATCCCAAGTCCTCCAAGAGATTTATGATCAGCTCTAAAAAGAAATTCCGATAAAAATAAGTATATAACTAAAAAAATAATGTCTTGATATTTTTATACATACACATACACAATCAATAAAAAAGTTTTTTTACCTTAAACCGTGCATGATTAAAAATTTTTATAAATTCTGTTTCTATATAAGTAGCAAACTTATTTACAGTTTAATTACTAAACTACCTACATATCAGTTTTCTTATTTATGACATCTGTAACATTTAACTATATACATATTGCACAATTCGAACCAAAAGATTTTTTAATTTTTTACATATTTTATCAATTCTATACTAACTGGCAATTTTATAATCTGATAAACTGACATTCCATAATTACGAGCACATGCATTAAAAATTACATTTATATGACAAAATATCATGTGCTTTGTTTGTATATTTGTTTCCATAGAAATCTTTTAACAAATGGCTTGAAAGCGGGAAATTTAACCGTATCAGAAATTCCCTAGAATTAAAAAAATTCTTTAGATTTAGGTTGGCTGCCCTTTTCACAAAAGGCAATCAAAATGAGTTTTCTGAAATCCCCTAGAAACCGCGGGAAAATACATAAAACCAAAGGAAAATCTATAATTATATTAAATTATAAGAACGCGAAAAGGTCAAGAAATATAAACATGATAAAATTTATTTTTTTAATATGTGTAGCTTTTTTCTAATCATGAGATAAAGAAATTTAAATATGCATTTTAAAAATTGTAATAAATGTTTAAAAATTTGTAAGAAATGTTTTATTTTGCGTTATATTTTATTTAAATATGTAAAATAAAGTATTTTATTGCAGAATATAAAAAAAGCTGTAAAATTTTTTTAATATAAAATAATATTTTATTGGAATAAAATGTATATTTCATATAAAATTATTTTATTGTTGCTATTTTCATATAAATTATGACAAATAATCGATGAATATCTAATGAAAAACATTTGTAATTATATTTGCATTGTTAATTTTCATATAATACTGATACTCATGAATATATTTTAATGAAAAAAAAACGTATCAATCACCATCGAAATTTCAAATCCATGTAAACAACATTATTTGTCACATTAGGTACACTCATGCATGTTATATAACACGTTTTTAAAAATTGATAACTGAAACTTATGGAATATACAAAAGATGTTAATATTATACTTATTATTAGTTAAGTTAACATTTAATTCTCCATAGCCATAAATATTGTACGTATGCACATTTAAGAGCATTAATACTGTTCAGTGCGCTTCACAGTCTTTAGGACATATGATTTACCAGCTTTTTCTGTTTGTTCACAGAATAAAGTAGATATGCTATGCTATTAACTATATAAATAAACTATATAAAAGATATTCTTCTTAAATATTACATTAACTGCCGAGTATGAGCGTACCAAATTGATATAGATGCTCTTGATTGCACCTATACATACATATATCTGTACTAATTAGGAAGCCCTCTGTGTATATGTGTCTGTGTGTCTGTTTGACTGTGTATATGCGTATTGTACGTATATATTGTAGATATATGTAACAAACAATAGACCACATGTTTGAGTAATGACCTTAAAGCTATTTGAACACAGCCAACAGTCACATTAATTATATATCACACCAATGCATAGAATAACATACAAAAATGATTATTTTACATATAATTTAAAAAATACAAAATTGATAAAAAAAAATAACAAATTGAGATTCCTAGAAAATGGCACATAATTTCTAATTAAATACTGATTGTTTTAACGAAGTAATGTTGATAATGGAGAAGATGGTGGCAATGACGGAGATGGAGGCCTTGCAGCAAGAGTTTCCAATTCACTGCAATGAAATTGACATACGGAGCTAGAAGTGCTTAGAGTTGATTCCGAAAGCATTCCCCGTCCTTTATAAGCTTTTCTCGCTCGATTGTTATCCTTGTCAGTTTCAACTACACCGCTATCATCATATTTACGAAAACAAATTGATAATATTTTCAGTCTGTAAAAAATTCAAGTTATAATCATTGATTAATTTATATTTTGTAATGTTCAATTGCTTTATTTTAAATATTATTATATTTTTAATATATTATAAACTTATATATTATATAATAAAAATTGATTACCTGGGATATTCAAACTGAGCAAATTGTGAAGACGGTCCTATAACTGCTAACATTGGACATAAAAACAATGTTGCATATATCCAACTTACTCCCATGACAAGCACTAAAAAAAGACCGATTTGTATATATGCTAGCACATGAGAAGGTAACATTAAAGCACCCGCAGCACCGCTTGTAATTGCTGCCATAAGAGTAGGACCACCCATTTGTTGTAATGCCGCTTTTACTCTGTCTATTTTCTTCTCAGAGACGCATGCTTTATAACTCACAGCGTAATGCAAGCTAAAGTCCACAGCAAGTCCTAATAAAACAAAAATATGTCCAGAAATATTAATTTCACAAATAGTTTAAACTCATCTTTTAACTTTTATTTACCTATTGCTGTAGTGATTGCAACACTTTCTAAAATATTTAGTTTCCATCCAAGAAGAATAAGTATTGCCACGGTTACAATTATTACAGCACCAATAGCTAGAATTGCATACAGGCTAATAAGAGGATTTAAGGTCACCAGTGCTAATACTATTAGAGCCAAAGTTAGCGATACTCCCATCGCATATAAAGTTCCATGATATAATGTACGCTGGAGCTCGTAAAATTCTAGATGGCTGATAAACCATCCGCGTCGCATCCCTCGAGGTGCAGTTCGTAATTGATTCTGCATCCAATTTTCAACCTGTATTTAAATTCAAGAAGTTCAATTAAACTTTACTTTAAGGATTTATACTTTTGCAAATATTATCAATTCATGTCGTTATTTATTAATACCAAATAAGTAATACTTGCTTCATTAAAAAATTTATCCATATTTCCAAACGAGAGACTATATGCATATGTGCTATCATATTCAACAATAAGCGCTTTAATTTTAGGTGTTATTTTACTCGGAAACGAATCATTTGATGCCTGCGCGGACAATAATGGTTCTTTAACAAATTTTGGGCCTGCAGAAATTGGACCAGTCCGAAACCATAAATGAGGCGTGTGATGTATTCTATCACTAGCTTCAGCTGCACATTGTTGCAGAACGCTTGGTGTATAAGGAAATTGACTGCTTTTGCAACATGGTACATACTCAATCTGAGGATCGATAGGATCCTTACAATGTCTCTTCATCCATAAACGTAATGGTTCAATGAAGCAATTGGATAATAAAGGTCCTGTAGTACTGCGGTAAAAAGATTGTTTCCGTAAATTTCGGCAAAATTGTTCAAGCCATATTTGAGATTTTGGATGAGAAATATTAAAAGTATCATCCCAGTCAGGTATTCCTCGTTTACGAGGATCAAGGTAATCACCATTATCGACTGGATTTATGCCCCAAACAAACCTTAATGGTAAAACTTCAGCATCTCCGCCAACCTGTACAAATCAAGTACATTATAATTATATATATATATATATATATATATATATATATATATATATATATATTTGTGATGCAAATATATCTACATAAGTAAAATAAGCACCATTTCATATCGTTCAAACCAAAATCTCCGTGAATATATTAGATCATATTGTTCAAACGGATGTGTATCATGGAATAATTGAAAATCCATATAATCTGGCAGTTGCAAACCCGGATAATGGAAGACGATACTGCAACACGCTGATGCCATGATAGCCAAACTTAATAACCAAAACCAACGTAATCGAAGCACTAATCCAGTAAGAAAGGTGGTAAATCCTATTGTAACTTTATCTCCCAAAGATCGTAAAGGACGAATAATTCTTCTGGTAATAAAGTTGACAGGCGATAGAGTGGATAATTTACAATGTTCTGACACAATCACACACGCAGGTAACCATGTAATCATCAAGAAAAAGTTTGCAATGACTGTCATACCTGCAAATAAACTATACAAAATTTATTATATATGATAGTCAAGATCATATATGATAATCAAGATCATTTAAGTATGGAATAGAAAAATGTTCTATAAATTAGCTCTACAATAAAATTAGTACCTAAAGCAATTGATGGCAGTCACATTACTGACAATTGATGCAAAAAAAGCTACTGCTGTCGTAAGAGATGTAACAAACATAGCTGGGAAAGCATGTATCATTGTTTCTTGTACCAACAGTACTAATCCGTCATTTGAAAGTTTTTGTTCTTTCTTAGATTCCCATACCTTACAATAAATAAATGCATCATCTGCTCCAATACCTGTAAAAAAAAATTTGTTATAATAATGTATCTACAGCATTTTTATGTAGATTTTACTTATTTTGATATAATAAAATACTAACCTACGGCTACAACAATGGCCAATAAATTCATAAATGGGAAAAATTTAATATGTAAAACAACAGTATAAATTGCATATGAAATGCCAAGGCTAAATACTACTGCGAAAAATGTTGCTATAGTCAATACTATAGAACCAGTATATGCCCAGATACAAAATGTAACAAAGATAAAACCGACGAGTACCAGACTCGAATCAGATAATATATCGCGATCAAATAGTGTACTTTTTAGACCAAGTTGAATGCCTTGAACACGAAAGTTTCCATATATTAAATCATTATTATCTATTGCTTTATAAAAATCTAAAGTTGCAGAGCTTGCCGCAATTGGAAGAAATAACATTGCTGAATGCAATGTCGAATTTTGTTTGCTGTTGGGATCCGTCTTCTGTAACAATCCAATTAATATATTCAATATCGAATTAAATATTTATTTGTTAAAACACTAATTAAAGTTATGATCAATGGACTCTTACACTCGGAATAAAATTAACGTCTAAAAGATAGTGTAGTAAATGATAAGCTGCATTTCTCATGTAGCATTCGTTTGGCACATGTTTTTGGCAATTGAAGTCTTCTGCACAGTTAGGCGTCAACTGGCGATTATGATAGTAATAAGCGCATTGTTGCAAAAGTGTTTTTACTCTGCTCAGATCATTTTCTGTTACTCCCAAACAAGAACTGCGATTGGATAAAAGTGCCACATAGTTAGCTGGTGACCAACTTCTACAACATTTATGATCTGCCGCATCATTACGATTGATTTGCGTCTGGCACAAAGATGGAAAGTGAACGTTTCCACGAAGTACACCATCAATATGACATTGAGCTAATACACCCTCCATAGACCACAAATTTTTTTCCTCTGAATCTACGGTAATCACAACACGAGCATACGAAGAAGTTGGTAAATTACAGAAAAAATTATCACTATCAAGATGATCTTGAGTCTTCTCTTCTATATCTGCATTATGCGTATCTCTCAATTCTAATAATTCTTCCCATGTATCTTTGTCTTCTTCATTTGCTTCTTTATCTGTGTTATTTAACATTGTTTCATGTTTCTTTCCCTTTTGTTTATTTTTACTTTTTGATTTTTTTCTAAGAATACCCTGAGTAGATAAACTACGATTTTGCATATTAGACTGAAAAATTAAGTTAAAAATTTAATGTAATACTAATTATTTAACATATACTATATATAATATTTCTAAATATTATCTAAAATAATTAAAAAAAAGTGAGACTATACAGTTAAAAAAAAATTTTATCATTCATACCTGTTGAGTTAGTTGATGACGTACATATTGATAATATTCTAAAGGATTATCAGTAAGTTCTCCTCTTCCTTTTGTAGCTTCTATTAAATGATTCCAAGCTGTCAGTCTTTGTGCTAAAACTGTACCTCTTGCCTCAAAACCCTATAGTATATAAATATATGTTTGAAATATATTGAAATTGTACAGAATTTTGTTTTCACTCTTACAAAAAGATAATCCTACATACCATTTGAGGATCCGTAAAATCTGGAAACTTTTCAGTTGTAAGTGGAATAATTAAACATATTAAAGAGAATATAAAAATGATCAGTAAAATAATATATGGATGATGAGCAATTATACGAGGATACCAGGATGCCTTCATTTTTACAAAGATTTCTCTTATTTTTGTATGTATATATATATATATATATATATATATGTGTATATATAACTTTTTTAAATATCTATTTTAAATAAATATTTTTAGATGTATTTTTATTGTAGATCAATACATATATGATTAATAATCGTCATGTATCATTCGTCAGTATACAGTTTGTTGAAGAATTTGTGATAGTATTAAAATACCCTTCTATAACAAAGGTAATAGTCTTGCATCACATAATTATGCTCGTCTCATTTTATTCAAATACCTCCGCAGGAAGGTACCAAATGGTTTCTGTCGAACAATTTTGTTGTTTCCTTTATTTCTATTACAGTTCACGTTCAGAGTCTAATTTTAAAAGCAGCGGAATAAATTTTAATGTCCGAGTCGCGAATGCAGAAACGACCATACGAATGTAGTAAATTTCAACATATGCGAATAAAGCAAATTATTAGAATTTGTAGATGCTTCTTCTTATTATCATGTCATTAATCAATTCAAATAAAAAATGTGTTGTACTCGTGATTATCTCGTTAATATTCCACGCGGAGAAATCGCATTGTGCATCTACTCGAAATGACAACACGTGTTTACATTACAATGACGAATGGTACGATCCGTTGCTGCTGGACGAGACGCTTTTTTCACACATGCGCAGCGACAACCAACGACAACATACTAACAATAGTATCCCGATTCGGAGCTTTGCCTTGCTCTGCTTCGCTCCGAGTTATTTTAGCAGACATTCAATATGAAAGATTAAATGCTTGAGATTAATTAAAAATAAATAACAATTCGTTAAATGCAGCATTAAAATAATGGCTTAGTTTACATCATGCACTTGATACGAATACTAACTAATAACTTTCTATTGAATTATCTATAATTTTGGCGATACGTATAAATAATATATATTATATAATGTATACGAGATATATGTTTAATTAATTATTTTGACGCATATTGTATAATTTAATACAACATTCTTTGAATAACATCGCTCTGATGCCCATTTTCACCAATATAAGATGCATTCGGCATTGCAAATCGGAGGCGTCCGTTTGCTCTTTTACCTCGAAAATCATTCGGCAACTCGCATCTTTCTGCTACACTACATGTCATCTCATCTGCGTTCAATATTAACATTTCTAGAGCCAATCGAGCTGCTCGATCCACACCGGATTCGAAGACCGAGCTCGCAAAGTTATAATACAGATTTTCGCGCCTAAATTAAATTCATAACCTGTATATTTATTATAATGTATCCTGACTCGTTAACACATACATTCATCTCTTTTAATACTTCTATTTTATATAGTTTATTTGAACTGTTATAATGTGTAAGTCTACAAACGTTGAAACAAATGCAATCAAATAGAAATTGATGGAGTACATTATGTACAATATTTAACGAGGAAAGTAAATTTTTAATTGTTTTTCTCTTTATGAATTTGAGATTACATATTTAAAAACAAAGAATTTGCTAATTAATTTTTAGATCAAAGCTTGTTGCATTAAGTCTATGTTGTACATATAGAATGAAATAAAATCAAACTGTATTAATATATTAAAAATTCTAACGAATATAAATCAAGTGATATAACTTAAAAATTTCAAATTGCTGAAATTTATTTGCAATGTAATATTTTCTTTTAAGAAAACACATCTTACGTATGAGTCTGCTACATTCATGTGTAACGATCTATTTTTAGTATATAAGATTATTATCAGTTTTTAGTAAAACGAAAGATATTTTCAATTAACAAAGTATTTTTATTTATTTCGCAAAAACAAACAATTTCATTTTATAATCTAACTTTAAAGGGTAGTTTACAACTCTGTATCGTTCGGAATTAATTCTTGGCATCCGGATTGCTCGAAGATCACGTGATCAAGCTCGCCATCTGCTAGCTCGCATCTCAGATTTACATTGTCGGACGCATTTACAGATTAATTTTAATCTCGGTTCAAATTAGGGGTTTCGCACAATAAAAGGAATAGAGAATAAAAATTTCAACCTATCAGAAATCATATATTGTGGAATACACAGTTTCTGATAGGTTAAAATTCTTAACTCGTATTCAAAGTCAGGCCTTATATTTAAGGCTCCCTTAAATTTATCTTTACGAATTATTTCATTGGCTGCTGAACATCTAAAGATAAATTTAAGGAAGTCTTAAGTATAAAGTCTGACTATGAATATGAGCATTATTCTCTGTTCTTTGTTCCCTGATTCTTTTATTGTGCAGAACCCCTTATTATTCATCTTTTTCTAGTTCTAAAAATTAGAAAAAGATGAATAGTAAAGGCTACTTTCACCAAACTAGATTAAATCCGAGATAACTTAACAATAACTTTGCATGATTCCAACTGAATTCCGTGTGATTTCATCCTTAGGGGCTTCGCACAATAAAAGGAATAGGGAACAGAGAATAAGAATTTCAACCTATCAGAAATCATGTATTGAAATACACAGTTTCTGATAGGTTGAAATTCTTATATTTCACTAATTATAATTAATTGTAATTTTACATATTATATTGAACACAAAAATAGGTTATTAACAAACAACTACCAGAGAAAAACCTTGCTACATAAGTTAGTATTACAAATCTATATTTATAACTTCTCTTTTTGCATTTTTTTTCTTCGACATCAGCTTCAGTTGGAATCCTGCAAAATTATTAGGCCCGTTAAGTTAATCGAAGCTTAATGAAAGTGGCCCTAAGTCGAGATTAAAGTTAATCTACATTGATAGAAATGAACATGACACTAAAATAATTTAATAGAAAGTTACTAATTATCAGTATGTGTATCAAGTGCATGATGTAAACTAGGACAATAAGTAGTTATATATTATAAAAAATTATATATTGTACAATATTTTAAGCGCCTAGTAATCTTAACTCTCGGCAGCCAATAATAGAATGCTGTTGTTAGAAACGACTTTCTATTCCCTAGAAAATGAATCTTTTGATTGGATAGAGAATCGTGTCAAAAAAATAGAATTTCCTTAGAGACGAGATTTGCTGAGCTTTCTGCACTTTTTACCTTTCTCCTTTTGTCTTTCTTTCTTTCTCACACATACGATACATCATCATCTATCTTATTTTAAGTGCAGAAGAGAAGACGTTATCGTGCAGCTGCAAATAGCAAACGGAGCAAATCTGTATACTGAATCTTCACTTCAATGATCAATCTAGCCGGAGTGAGAAAATAGGGATAGTTGGCTTGTAGGCGTGTTATCATGCATGATATCATACACGAATCAACCTATCCCACGTAGTGCATCCGTGGCTCCGTGCTCCACGTTTCTCTCGTGTATATCATGCACGCTTGCGTACGTATACACATACATACAAATGTCACATAACGCGCCACGGACGATGGCAGTGACGGCACGTACGTGAGAGGAAACCAGAAGAAACGGCAGACAGTCTGAAACCTTAAAATATTGTCACGTCCACGGGAATGAGACTGTGTTTTTCATACGTGCGTATTACTCCGTTTTATTATAGTTATCGTTCTCTTTCAATTGAGATACTCGAGATTCTCAAATACACGTAATCTCGTGATACTGGAATATTGTTTTGTATCAGATCGAATCATCAGATGTTTACGTTTCCCGCAGCACGTAGGCGCACTGATGTGACTTGAGAGTAACGGGGTTTCAGCAGTGTGATTTGCGCTGTTACTTTTATCACGGTCTGATTAATGTTGCGACATTAATCGGAGCCGGTCGCATTAGCGACTTTTTCTGAAATGAATCTTGAAATTGAAGGAAGAATGTTCTATCGACTGCTCCTAGCAATTTTGCTTTTCCACCTGCAAGTAGGCGGAAATTATTTTGGAACTAATTCTAGGAACGATGATCAATGTTTCTGCAAGGTATTGAATATTATTCTTAATGTTATTTCCTAAGATTCAAATTTATTTTGTTTTTTCTTGTTTTTACATTTATTTGTAGTTTTAAAGATTGTATTATTATTTTTATATCACACATTTATTTTTCTAGTAAAATAAAAAAACTAATTATGTCCTTATAGAAATATCTTAATGTAAAAATGGTTATATATTTATAAATACTATATTTATTATATAGATTATATTATTATGTTTATTATATAGAAAATTAATTATAATTACAGCTGAAAGGGTCTGTAGATGACTGTACATGCAATGTTGATACTGTGGATTATTTCAATAATATGAGAATATATCCAAGAATTCAAAGTCTTCTAGTCAGAGATTATTTTAGATTTTATAAAGTAAACTTAAAACAGGATTGCCCATTCTGGGCCGATGATAGCAAATGTGCTATACGTTACTGTCATGTGCTACCCTGCCAAGATGTAAGCATTTTTTATATTAAATTACTATTTTAAATGAATATGACAGTTCTTTTTATTTTCTGTAATTTGTCACAGGATGATATTCCTGAAGGTTTAAAGGGAGATATTCCAAGAGATATTCATCTTAATGAAAGTCCAGTAGATAAATACAGAGCCAATGTACAAATTAATGACTGCAGGCACAGTGCGAAAGATCATAATATGGAGCTTGGTTATTTGAACACGACAATTAGGTAATTAGTAGGATATTAGTAGTAATTTATATTAATATAAAAATCAAAGATAAAGCTTAAATTTGATTATAGTTCAGAGAATTACAAAGAATTTGAACGATGGCAGCAGCATGATGATGCTCAAGATAATTTCTGTGTAAAAGAATCTAGTCCTGGAGAATATGTGGATCTTTTACTTAATCCTGAAAGATATACAGGATACAAGGGAACCAGTGCACATAGAATATGGCGATGTATTTACATGGAAAATTGTTTTAGGTATATGACTATGTTATATCAAATATGTTGTATATTTGTGTTTATTTTATTGTATTGATTTTATTCGAGTCTATATATGTCATATTGTTTTTTTCATAGGCCTGAAAATTCACCTCACATTTTTATACAATCTTCTAAAATGAATGGTAAGTTCTGCACTGCAAATCCACTCTTAAATCCATTCTCCATATAAATCTATAGAATAAGTGAATAAATCATATTTTTTCATACAATTCATTGATTTTTACTTATGCCTATTTCAGTTGCAGCTTAAACATATTTTTGAAATTTACATAAAATATGATTTTAATTTATTTTAAACAATAATACTAAAAAATTGAATATAATCATATTAACATAATTATAGTTAATATTAAATCAAACATTATTATTCTTCATAAATTATTATTTTTTATTCTTAACATAAATATATTGTTTCAGGAATGTGTTTAGAAAAACGAGTTTTTTACCGAGTTATATCCGGTTTACACACCAGTATCAACATACATTTGTGTTCAAAATATTTATTGGTTCCGCAAGATAGTTTACAAGTATCACCTGATAATCAATGGGGTCCTAATTTGGATGAGTTACAAAGAAGATTTTCTCCTGAAACAACAGGTGATGAAGGTCCAAACTGGCTAAAAAATTTATATTTTACGTATTTACTTCAGTTGAGAGCTCTAGCCAAAGCTGCACCTTATTTGGAAAGAGAGGAATACTACACAGGTAATGAAGTGGAGGATGAAGATACAAGATTGGCTATGAACGATATATTGAATGTTGTTAAGTAAGTATTTTATATTTACGATGCATATGAAATAATTATGAATTGTTTATGCAATTTGTATTTTAGATCATTCCCGGTACATTTTAACGAATCAGTTATGTTTACCGGTGGAGCAGAGGCACAAGTGTTGAAAGAAGAATTTAGACAACATTTTATAAATATTTCACGTATTATGGATTGCGTAGGATGTGACAAATGTAAGCTATGGGGTAAATTGCAAATCCATGGCCTAGGCACTGCATTAAAGATATTATTCTCAGGAAAATTTGATAAATGGGAATCAACACTTAATAATCTTAATCGAAAGTTATTCTTTTTGGAAAGGAGTGAAATTGTCGCTTTGGTGAATGCTTTCGGAAGGTAGATACTTTATTTCTAATTTTTATATAGAAAAGCAGTTCAATTTGTTAATAATAATGAATTTTTGCAGGTTATCAGAAAGTATTTTTGAATTAGACAGATTTCGCAGGATGATGAGATAACGTATTATCTATTTGTAATTAAAGATTTTTCAGTACCACTACGAAACATCACGTAAACGCATCACATCGTTTAGATTTTCTAAGTAACCTTTTAAGTGCTCTCCCTATTTGTAGATCACAGATTTTAATGTATCTAACTTAATTGAGTGTGCGTTTGTATCAATAATTTTAATATTGCACTTTTAAATTAAATCAATATAATTATATATTTATATATTATACATTATAATTAAATAGATCTCATTCTATATTTTATATAAAATTTTATACAAATATTCTTTTTAAGAACAAAAAATATGTTAGTCCATTGGAATAATTCAATTATTTGAATATACAAATTTTGAAGCTACGTAAACGTCAGTTTAATTGTCAACTGCAATTAAATTTTGACTTTAGTTAATTATAATTATCTTCCGATATTATAGGAAAATTGTATATACATGCACATACTCATAAATATGCATAATAGAATAATATGTAATTGATTGCACCAGTGTTTATTCATGCAAATAATTTTAGTAAGTTTTTCTTCCTACGTATTGAATTATAATTATGTAAC
This sequence comes from Acromyrmex echinatior, assembly GCF_024713525.1. Classification (NCBI taxonomy): domain Eukaryota; kingdom Metazoa; phylum Arthropoda; class Insecta; order Hymenoptera; family Formicidae; genus Acromyrmex; species Acromyrmex echinatior. Next base: position 8,509,490 of record NC_141857.1, read on the forward strand.
GTAAACAAAGCTGAGAATTATTAATTAAGCTTAAAGAGAAAAGGTTATGAGCAAACAAGTGATTATCATAGTTAGATATATTTATCTTGTAAGACTGGCGTCCGAATTGATATTTTCTTCCGATTTACATTATAGCTTTCCAACTCCGTCTGTGATAAATATTTTATCTAAGGCAATTATTTATAGTTTAAATTTATGTACATTATTCTTTGAAGTTGGGATTTATTTATACAATACATATTTTTATAATCAATGGGATATAAAGTCTTACTTATAAGAGTGATTAATTATTTACAAACACATAGAATGTCTTATAGAATTACTGTATACAAATATATAAACACTTAATATAAAAATAATATCATTTTCGATATGTATATACGTATATATAAAAAATATATACTCATATTTTATATATATACATATATGTAATATATGTATGGCTTGTGTGCAATAATCTGGATTGTACTTGCGAATTTTTGCATATACATTGTAATGTTTTTATTCATATTATTAGAGAGAAGCTTGGTATGGTATATCAATATTTTACAATGGTATAAAACATAGTCATATAAATGAAGAAAGAGAAAAATAAATTTGAATACAAAAAATTAACAAAAGTATTTTAATTACGATTTCTTAATTTCTTTTTTAATCCAATCTCACATTCTCTCCAGGAATTAGGATAAATCTGAAACTACGACTTTAAATTTTAGTGATTGAATTCTCGATGTTATAAAATATATGACTTCCTAAAAATAATAATAAGTAAAATTTATTTTAAAAGAATACAAAATTAGAGCCAAATTTAATTTACTGTGTATTAAAAAATATATTTTAATAATTCCAATTTTTCTAAAATATCGAAAAAAACGTACTTTAAACTGTATCGCCTAATCTTTTATCTAATTGGAATGAGAGAATTTACATAAACAATTATTTTCAAATGTCACTTAATTATAAAACAAAATAATATAAGTTTAACTAAGTTTTATTTATAAATTATTCATATACTATCTAATTTCTAGATTTCTAGATTTCAGATAAGCAGATAGTAAGAGCTTTTCACTTGTGAACAAATTGATTTACATCAAATCGAAGGATGCAAGGATCATTAAAATCTTCCTTTTACTATGGATTTCTAATCCACACACATACACATACAATTAGGCTAAAATACCGGTTTAGCCATTAAATCATATGAATGACAAGCATTTACAGGCTTCAGAACGAAACGCACGCGCGCTGTCAATCTTGGCGAATTTGATCAGTGTTGATCAGCGCGCGTTCCAGTCGGCAGACGTCAAGTCATGTTATGCGGTACCACGAGGATCTGAAGCTGAACGTGTTTCTCCCACGCGTTAAACATGAGTCACAGCGTCGTCCGCGACGTCCATCGCTCAACAGTTGCCGGCAATAACACGGGTGTGTCCATTGAATTGGTCGCGCTCCGATACGATGCGATCAAGTGTGCCAGTCGCCGCCTCGTCGTAGGGTAAGTGTGTCGGCGCTCGTCGCGGGTATCAGGCCACGTACATATAACGTACGTATAATAATACCTACGCACGCCGCGCCGGTATGCACGGCCGATCAGCCGCCACGATGACTACGGCGATGACGGCGGCTGGCATCCCGTATGACAAGAACGTCGCCTGCAACGGCAAGGACGACATACGGGTGGTAACGCAGCCTACCATCAGAAGCGGACTCAGGGTATACAAAATCGTGGTGCTGGGTGACGGCGGTGTTGGCAAATCAGGTATCCTGGTTGTCTGATTGATTTATTATTTATAATAATATTTCATCAAATGTTTGAGTGTGCATACTGTACTATAATTACATGTCTTGCTTTTCAGCTGTCACTTTGCAGTTTGTCAGTCACAGGTTTTTAGACTATCATGATCCTACAATAGGTAAGTCGCATTCTATGCGAAGAAAGTTGGAGCTCGTTAATTCTCGAGTAAATCTTATAAAGAAGTAGAAAACAACTAGATATTAATTAACTAATGTATAGAGTCTGAGAGATTAAACATCTAATTTTTGAGTTGTCAAGATCAATGCACAAATGAGATAACTCTTTCTCTTTTATTCACAGAGGATTCATATCAGACACAAGTAGTCATCGATGGCGAGGCAGCTCTCCTGGATATTTTAGACACAGCTGGACAGGTTCAAGACTTATATATTACAATAATCACAATCATAATTATATACATAATTATATACATATATTGACAAGTGTTCTTCATGCATTCTCCTTTCTTGTATACTAACGGAAATGGATCCTGACTCTATATATTGTTGTGTATAGGTGGAATTCACAGCAATGCGAGAGCAATATATGAGATGCGGCGAAGGTTTCATGATATGTTACTCGGTAACAGATAGACATAGTTTCCAAGAGACAATGGAGTACAGAAAACTAATATCACGTGTTCGCGCCAATGAGAACATTCCTCTGGTGGTAGTTGGCAATAAATTTGATCTACAACATCATCGAAAGGTGCAGCAGATGCTGTCGAGTTGACCATGACATATCAGAAATCGTGAATACATACGGCATACAAGAACAATGAAATATTGATTTCTCGCATACATTGAACTTGTCGTCTATTTTAGGTGACCACGGAGGAAGGCAAGGCATTGGCGGAAGAACTCGGTTGTCCGTTTTACGAGACATCCGCCGCTCTCAGACAATTCATAGACGATGCATTTTTCTCGCTGATCAGGCAAATTCGCACTAAGGAGAGGTCCCGCAGACGCAGCCGATGGTGGCGAATTCGCTCGATCTTCGCCTTTATTTTTCGACGGAAGAGACATGCTTCTCACCGTACTGCGTAAAACTGATTTTTGATGATGAGTTCTTCATTAGAGAGATCGTTATCGAAAACCGACAAACAATAGCAATGACGGGAATAATATCATAGCAAGCCACAACGAAATAGATATTGCCCATAACTTTAATTTACGCGATACATAGTTACCCTTATTTAGAGACTGACAATTCATTAACATTTCACTGCCTTATCATTGACCCTAGTACGTATTAAGTGTATGCAGAAGTTTTAGTCTTTTTTTTCACACAATGTTTTGGTATAATTATTTTAAATTTAAATAATTTATCGTTTTTTCATCTACTTGTAAGACTGATATTGAATTATCTGAAACATCATATTTTATAATTTAATGATTCACATAATCTCGCAAAATAACAGTGAACATGATGAATAACGAAAAGCTTTAAATTCGATATTACATTCAGTATGAATTCCAACAAAAAAGCATTGCTAAAGTATGTGAATCAACTTGCTTCTTGAAGATATTGTGTTTTGTGTAATATCGTTTTCGTCATTTTGAAAATAATTTTGATATATATATATATCAAAATTATTAGTTAAAAAAAATATATATATGAGGCCCTTTTGTATATCTGATGAGATATAAAAAGTGTGTTCCATTAAGGACTTCTTAAATCGGATGAAATTGATAAACGCTGTATTATTGTCAATTATTTAAATGATTTGATCGAAAAAAACACAAGAAAAGTACTTATATTATACATAAATAAAGTGAAAATTAAAAAAAGACTAAAACTTCTGTATATATCTAATATTTTGAATGCAGAGCAAAGTGAAATTGTCAAATAAGCTGGAACGCACACTTTGTATTCATCTTAGACTTGAGATCTCGAATTACTTATTCGTGCTGCTCAATTAAAGAAATATAGAGCATGATACATAATAGATTCATACTTTCTGTAGAAAATATAATAGCACATATTGTGACTTCCAGTTTTTTATAATGACGATTTCTCTCTATTTATCTCGACTATTTATCTCGAAGGCTGTTAATGTGTTTCTTTAAGTTAGGTTTTACAAACGTCAATGGCGATAAACAAAAAATCTAAGGCAACTAATTTTGTATAAGTAAATATTTCATAAATATCTCTAACACTTTTTTGATAGCTATAGACACGTTACGACACATTTAAATTTTATTTTATTAAGTAACATACGCGACCAAAGAAAAATATATGAAATGTTAATGCAAAGAAAAAGTGATTCTTAGCAAAGAAAAATGCAAGATATAAGAGCTTTATATAAAAACTTTACACGATAAATAGCTGCAATTTTAAAAAGTGTATAAAATTGAATTTTATTTATTTTAATTTAATTCAATGTAAATATTAAGACTATGCTGTTACAAATTATGAATGAAAGCTTATAAAGTGCAGCTTATAAGTTGCAGTAAATTGCAAAGTTTAGGATTGTTATATATTTAGTATTATTAATTATTATCAACATAAATTACATGATCTCTAAAAAATCTCGAAAAAACACTTCTTTATTAAAACATATGAATATGTCTATTGTAGACATAAATAATTGAACTGGCAATAAATAAATATATTATTTCTATACAGACACAAAAGCTCAGAAAAATATCATGTAGGCGTTAAAATAATCAGAGTTTATATATACATATATGTGGTATAAATTATATTCCAGTTCAAAGAGCATTCGAGTGCAGTTTAATATTTACAATAAATTCTAATTAAATGCAGCTCATCAAATATACATATATATAATATATTTGTGTAATTTTAAAAAATCAATCTAATCAGTCATTAATTATTCTTTAGTTTAATTTAGTCATAAACTGGTGTGAGATTTATAGTAGCTTTGGAAAGAAAGTCATTAATATATACACATATAAATATAGCAATCATTTAGACATTAATCCACATAATTATTATCTAGTCATTACTTAATTTTTACTAGTCACTTTGTCATTTTGTATCTTGTATATTGACATATTATTTTAATTATAAATAACCATCGATTAACGCACAATTATCCATTGTAATTCTCGAATTTGTTGTTATATATTACGATTGATGACAGCTAGTATATACCGTGAATGTATATATGTGTATTATTATATATATATATATATATAAAACATTACATATTGTTAAATGAGAAATATTAGATTTGTATAATATTTGTTTAATATTATGTTTGTATAATTTAATATTTTCTATGTTTAATGGCAGTTATTGCAAATTATTGCAAGCACATATATATATACACATAATATATCATTACACAATATAAATATTATGTTATTAACATGTACTAATAATTTATTTTAAAATCATAGCAGCAAATGTGACTATTTGTAGCAGCAAATACAAGTATTATTGACAGCATTTATGATGATGAGTTTGCAATATATAATTGGTATAAAGAATGATTATATTGATTAAAATAAACGTACCAATATGCACATACTCACGCGCGCGTGTATGTATTTGTATGTACTGCATGTTTCGAGAAACTTACACAATTTGTACGGCATTGAACATAGAATATTCGTGCGTTCATATCAATAAAAAGGAATATCATAATTATTGTCTTAGAATTAAAGATATGAAAAATAGAAGTAACTGTTAATGAGATAAAGTAACCATGGCCATCGTATGTAATCATTATATCGTCGTCTTATCATCACTCTATATATATATATATATATATATATATATATATATATATAAAATAGCAAGAAAAATTGTTAGATCATTAAAGATATAAGTAATATTATTATATACGTTATATATCACGACATTTATCAATTAGCTGTTAGAGAGATTAAGCCTCATACGTAATACGACATAAACGGATTTCGTACACAATAAGAGAACATAATGGAAAATAACGTAGTGACAGGCATGTAGAGAACAATAATTTATAATTTACGAGGACAATATGATAATCAACGATCACTTTGATGTTATATTTTTATTTCATTTTTATATACAAAAATTTAATAATATGTAAAATATTGAGAAAGAGAAACTGCAGACTAACACATGTAATTTTTTATGCATGATAAACTTGATGCTATACTATACAATGATACATATAAACATCGCATAAATATAAACCGTAGAAATTTTGCAATAATATCGTGAAATTTTATGTAAGCTGAATATATTTTGAATATATGCTAACAAGAATATATAAAACTGATATATATTTTGCATCATGGATATAAAATAATTTTTTTAAGATATAAGATATAAGGAATGTAAAGAAATGCAATTTTAAAATAATTAATCAATACCATGCCTAATTTTCATTATTAAAAATTTGTCATAAACTTGAGCTGTCTTCATCTTTAATAAAAACCGTAACAATATTTTTTATATCGAAATTTATCATTCATTATATCCATCCAATAAGACTGCAGTAAAATTGGTAAAGAATAGTTTAAAAGATATTTACGTAAATAAAAACTTTTCTCATCTTTTTTTTTATGTAAAACATTTACAATGTTATGCACACAATTTTACTATTTCTTTTGAGTTATACACATATAATAAAACATGCCGTATAAAAAAAATTATTGCATACATTTTGTCTAAAAATTATTAATTATTGGCATAATTATTGGCATTTATTTTCAGATCTTTCAATGATCACAGTATTCGCTCACTATATAGAAATTTCACATATGGCCTCAAACATATGTATATAAAAAAATGACCAATTAATTTTGGCACATCCGTACATTACTTACAATTAGTAATTTCATCTTAATATTATAGAAAAAAAATTATTTAAAAAGTATATATTTTTAACAACATATAAAAAATATTTGTACCATAAACAATTAAATGTGCATTAAATGTGCGTATGATACAATTGAGCACAATATTTTACACAATGTATAGTCGAAAATTTATAATCCACGATGTGAATCAGAATATCATTTAATTTATGTATATATATTTTAAATTAAGTGTCTCGCGTTTTGCAAAACTGCATTGTTTATTTCTAAGTTATATTGCGTAATACTGATATAATTTTGCCTCCAGTTCTTTGTCACAACTTGCGTTTTATCATCTTCTTCATAATTGTCTGGAAGTAGCGTAGTTTCCTCTGTGTTTTGTATGTCATCTCCATTGTTATCTACATAAATGATAAAAAAATAAAAGAAATTATTGTAGGTTTATTATCCCTTTCAAATTTTTTAATCCAGATTTCTACGTCGAATTGAATATAAGAATGTATAATAACAATAAAATAAAAAGAATGAGTTTAATTGAGATTTTATAAAAAATAAATTAAGTAAACAATTTGAATGTGAACATTATGAGATTACTTTTATAATTTATAGTACTTCAGAAAGATAAAAATTAAATATATGCAATGATCGCTGTTTAAAATTTTAATTACCACGTGCACGATTTTCAGGATCTTCCAAAATGTTGACAACTGAATTATCCTGCTCTGCGGAATTATTCGTCGAGTCATTCATGGCTTGTTTCGATTCCGTTTCAACTGAAAGCCATGTAAGCTAAATTACTATACTAAAGTAAAAAATTCATATGTCTCTGAAACATTTTAATTATTGTTTGTTGTTTGTTATACAGAATATATTTGACAACTATATATAATACGAATTATTATTAGATACGCGTATTAGTAACTAATAATTATATGCAACTTCCTGCATCAGCACTTGTAAATTCCATGCAGTTAATATAAAATATGTTAATTTTTTATATACCACAAGTTTTTATAATAATAATATCAATACTAAGTATTCGCAACCATTTCCCTTGATATATATGTATATAGCCTAAGCCTAAAAAAAGCAGAACTATATATTGCTGATTACACATGTAAGATGTTTTTCTCATATTATTGAGAAACTTGTTTTATGCTTGATATTTTTAGAGAGTTAAAAATGTTTTATACTTTATCACATTTTTTTATTATTTGACATATTTCTATAAATACAAACCAAAATTTGTAATGCACATTTTTTTAATGGTTTATTTAATCATAAAACCATTTAATCATAAAATCCTATTAATAAATATTACAACAATATTACAACAATATTACAAGTTGTAAATAAATCACAAAATATTCTAAAAATATTCACAAACTTAATAATCATCATAACTTAGTTATAAATTATAAACAATCTTATTCCATCCCATTCTATATACAGATTTACTGTTATAAAATACATAATTTATTTTTTTTTAATTATGCTTAGGAAAAAACAATATATTTATTGTTAAAACAATTGAAATACAATTCTTATAGAAAAATAAATTATTGCATCTATTAACTCAGAAATTGTACTCGTGTGACTGTGCAATTCTCAGTCTATAAACTGTATAAATTTTTATAAGTATATAAATATTTTGTACTATTCTATTGTAATATATACAAAATTAGACTTCATAAGCCTAACATAAAGCCTAAAAAAGTTGCCTATTACATTTTTATTCTATAAAGACACAATTTTGTGTTACAATAATAAAACAGTCTTTTACGAAAATTTCAGCGAGAAATTTGATAGAGAAATAATAGTTTATATATTATATTATTATATAACAACCCAAAGGATCAAGAACAATCCAATTAGAAGCGATATATACTCTATTCAAGGAGAGATTTACTATCCTTCGCTAATAGGAGGCAATGTAGCGGGCAAAATAGGGATGTCAAGATTATTTAACCCATTTTGTAAGTGTATCTTATTTACGTATATAAAACAGGATACATCTTCATTTTGCCCGCTATGCTGATTCCTATTCACAAAGGACAGTAAATTTCTCGTTAAAGAGTATATAGTGAGTTTGTTTTTAATAAAGCCCTGGTGAAAATATTTCATTGAAATTATTTCCACGTTTTGGAACGTTTGAAATTTTTCTGAAATGTTGAAATTTCACTAAAGTGTTCCAAAAAAAAATTTTAGCAAAATTTTTTCACCAGGGAGAGCTTTAGAGAGAGAGAGAGAGAGAGAGACAGTCACAGATACATGAAAATGTGAATTATGTACAAATCTACTGCAAACTTTTAATTTCATGTTTGTGGCAGCATTCTCTCGCCTCGAGGACGGAGAAAGGTATCACTACCTTTCTTTAACATAGTCACTGAGAAACGAGGAGTTTGGCGCACAGCACCAGGTGGGTTGCCTGGTAGGATCGGAAATCCGTAGTACTTCAAACCTCGCTGACCAGCTACGGATACTCTTACAGCAGACTCCGGTACAGGATGCAACTGAGACTTGTTAATGACCACTGTCGTTGCTAGATCAGCAAATCCCGACAATATCTTATAATGCTGAGTCAGTAAAAAATGTGCAAAGGGGAACGAGCTTGTAGTCGCATTAATTCTTGCGTGAGCAGCCCAATCGGAGTTAGAACTTAATGGGGATATTGACGAGATTTAAAAAAAAAAAAGAAAAATAAAAGATATTTTTTCTCGTTGTTGAAGCAGGGAGTGCAATTAGTAATCTAACTTAGCAATATCTCCATTCGTACAATCATACTAGTAATATACTGTAGATATTTTTCGTATTAAACAAACTTATTTAAAATTCTTATATTAAACTACTTAAAACAAATTAATTTCAATAAACATTCGGTTATAAAAATGCAGTTATTTATAATAGCAAATTTTGGAGCATATGTCAAACAAAATTCATAATAGAGATAATTATAACTTACGTGGCTCAAGATTTAGAGTCGCTTTCTTCTCAAATGGCGAATTGCAACCAAGTTTGAGTTGATCTATTTCTTCTTTCAGCTATAAAATCACCATTAATTTGATTACACTTTTCAATCATATTTAACTTTACATTAGTATCTACTATTAAATAAAAAGTTCATACCCTATCTACTTCTTCTTGAAGTTTCTTATTCTCATCTCGTTTTACATCTAATTGAGTATTAATTGTACGCTTTTCCAATCTCAATGTTTCTAATGTTGCAGTTTTTGTGGCATCCAGTTTGTTTAGCGAGTCTAGCTCACTTTTACACATAGTAACTGAATCTTCAAGTTCCTCATTTTTCTTTTTAAAATCCATCTGCTGTTCCAAACGGACATGCAAGGAAGCCAACTCATCTTCCGTGTGCTTAAACCTTTGTTCCAAGTTACCACGCAACGTTACGCACTGATCTCTTTCTTCAGCACTGAAAGCAAGATTTAATTTCTTCATTAGAATGAAATTTGAAATTATGTTAAACATTTTTATATACTGCGATAAATAATAATCTGAAAAAAGAATTCGGCAATGGTTGATGATATTATTACCGTGCATGGTGCAAGTATAAGCCACAAGCAAAAATTTTTATGAAAAACAAATTCACATACATTTGTTGTCTAACAAATTATATGACAATCATAATCTAGAAACTCATAATATTTCTGCAACAGTCTGACGTCAATTATATTTCAAACAGCTACCTTCATTATAAACATTTAAATGGCATAGTAACATAACTCTTTGGTAACCACAACTAAATTATATACACAATTACCACATATATAAATTATATACACCAATGACTGTCATTCATTGCAGAGAATGCAGTTACAGTTAACAAAATTCAAAGTACGTAGTAAGATTTTACTTGATGCAACCAGGAATGTTACGATTGCAGTTTAAGTTCACCTTATTTTAAGCTGTTCGTTCAAGTCGTCGATCTGCCTGATGAGCTCGAGATTCTCGGAAGACAGAGTCCACCAGCTGCAGACGAGCATGAGACACGCCAGCAGGAGTCCTCCGACTAGGAGGGGCGGGCATCTACCTCCGCCGACTCTCATACTGTCGATTCCCATCACTCTTGCTTTCGTGTCGTACGCCGACTCCCGCTCAACGGAACATATGCCACCTGAATCGTCACGATTTGTCTCTGCAAACAATCTACGTATCACGCGCGCTTTTTGCGAAACGTGATCCGCGCGTAACCCCACTCCGTGGAATGCAATACTTGTCGGACGACAAGGCAAATTCCACGTGATGTCGTCGACGCACGCTACGCTTCGCCTCTCTCAGGAACAGTTTCGCGTGATAGCCATTTAAAAATCGTTTTAGGCACTTTAAGGGGGCGTGCACCGATATACACTGCCGGCACCGGCAGCGATACGACGCGACGCCAGAATCCAGATAATGACAGCGTTTTTCGATCCTTTCTGCGAACACGTGTATACAGGGTGTCCCAGAAAGAACGCGTTAAAAATATACAATTGCTTTACCGATCCGAGATTCTATTTCCTCTTCGAGGAAACTCGATCGAATAATATACTTCTGTCATTATTTTTTGATATTTAAATGTTGGCTAATTTTTTTATTAAACTTGAAATTTGCACGCGCGTGACTTTATTTATTATAAATTAAAGTTTTGTTATATTTTTATTAAAATAATTCAATGAAATTTCCCTCTTTGCTTCTAGAATTGAGAGTAATACAAAAATATATGTCGTTAGAGACGTCAAAAAAATGAATGTTATTTCATTTTATACATCTATTGTTTCTATCGGCAAAATTGACAATCGGCGACTGGAATACTTCAACTGACTGCACTGTATTTCAAATGATCGATCTCTTGCTGTCTATTCAAATCATTTTCCGGAAATATTTATTTATGATCATATTTACACCGCATTCTTTATTTATTTAATATCGTTAAAAAGACAAAATTCAATTTTTCTTTGCAGCTATTTTAATTTTTAATTTTGGCCCGACGTTCTTCATTTGTCAACACGATCACAAATTATCAGCTTTTTGTTTAATGTAAAATAGAGAAAATTGTAAATCAGCGGTAACTTCAGGCTATGTTCAGATTCCTACCCAAGTGCCACTCAATTCAGATACCAGCAAACGAGAATGGATTAAAATTTTTTTCTATCCGTGTTTTAAATAGCGAATACTTTTTTGGATTTAATTGGATTCAATTAGATTCAATTGGATTGAAAAACTGCATTTTCTATTCAAAATTTTGAATTGAACAGTATTCACAATGCACAGAAAAAGCTATTATTATTTTTAGATTGAAAGGCATAGAGATATGCTTCGTGCAATTCCTACAAATGAATAAAAATGCATTCAGGATTCATTTTAACATTCGTGAATCAATATTTCTAAAAATCTGAATTTATTTCAATCCATTCTCGTTTGCTGGATTGTTATCTATCGAATGTTAAACAAGGATGATATGACATCCGGAAAACCGGGTGGGAATCTGAACACGTCTTTGGCGAGATAAGCGCATTTAAGTATTTAACATAATTACATGTGGTATAAATAAAAGGAACAAAATTTATGTTCCTTAAATATTATAGTTATCGGCGTTGCTATAATAATCGTAATTATAATTATAATTATAAATTTGTTTTTAACTTAATGAAATAACAATATTTTCAAAAATTAATTTAAAAAATATAAAAAAATTAAATTTTGATACGATGCTTCGTCAACTATCTCGCTGATAGAAAATTGCAAAGGATTTTATGAAGAATTAATCATTTTTAAAATGCTTGTCTACATGCTATAACTGTTAATAGAAAACGTATAACACTTTGCATGTAATACAATCGATTTCTAGATCCTTGATGGAGATAGATTTATGGTTTGGTTTTTTTAAAGACGATTATATATCCCCTCTGTAAATGCTGCATCACGCCGCATAAAATCCGTTGGATATGCATTAGTAAAAATGACCTTGTTGCTATCTTTCCTTTCACGATTCCCAACAAAATATCATATATTGATCTACCATTATTTGCAATTTAAACGACTAAAGGAATTTTCATATACGTATGTATAGTAACAGATTGAATGAATTGGACGTAAAAGAAATATTAATCTATAAAAAAGTTGATCGAACGGAAGGATAAATTACCTTCTTACATATTTTTTATAAATCAGTAGGTAATAAAAGTCATAATCAAAAGTTTTTTACATGTACTAAATCATAATATTATTATAAAGGATTAATCTTTTTATGCTCATACATCTATATATTTAAATTAAATGTAAAATAAGAAAGTTAATTAATTTTTAACTTAAACAAACATCTCAAATTATGTAACTTATAATACGTACTAACAACAATACCTTTAAATTGCAGTATCACGTTAAACAGATCGGGATTTTAGCAGACGAGCACAGGTAAACATCTATAAATAACGCACTTATGTACAAAAACATCGCATTTATTCTGTTCTTTTAATTATATGTATATATAACATATATTTACTTAACACTGTTCCATCGAAGAGAACTCATAGCCGATCAGAGCAAACAGAATATGTATCCGGTCTTGATGAAAAAAAAAAAAAAACAACAGGATAGTGTTATGCCGGATTTACGGCACGCGATTCTTTCTAATCAACTAATTAGACACAGAGTTCAGGACAATTGAAGATCGATCGTAGATTGTGAGTACTGTGAGCAGTCCTGTCCGTCAACAGGATGAGACTGATGCGCGACTCGCCGTTTGTTCGCTCATTATCTCGACGAGCGCATCGCAACCAGTAACACCGGTCTGATAAAACGCATTCCCGCTCGCGATGCACTGTTTGCAGCGATCGAAACTGTTCTGACACTTATCTATACAGTAATAGGATCGCTTACTATTCATTTATGCAATATTTCTTCTCTTATAGACTCTATTTTACACAATTTTATCAATCTACTTTTTGATTTCGTCAAATCTTAGAAAAATGGAAATTCGACGCGCATTCATAAATTTTTATCGATCATCTGACGCGAGAATAGTAATATCGTTAGTAATGTGAGCCGATTAACTTATATCATCATTTTAAATAATTGTGGACTTGATTTATACTTTCTTCAACATTCGATTATTAATATTACTTATCATATAAAATATATTCGAATTAATAAAAGAGAACACGGCTATGTTTCCATCAATTTTAGGACTTATTTAATTTGATTTAATTTATTCATGTTTGAGTTAATTTTTTTCTATTTTTCTATCAATTTCATATCTTATATAATACCTAATGTTATACAATGAATAATTTTAAATAAATTATATAGTTTAAATAAATCAAGTCATAATCATTATTAAAAATGAATAAATGTACGAGTACGCAATTTATTCTTTTCTTTCAAGCGGAAAACGACGGATCACTACTTTCAGAACATCCGGTATTGTTAATTTATTCATAGCGATGTACTCTGTATTGATGCTTCGTAATGCGTTAGAGTCGCGTGAAGGTTGTTTCGAAAGTGAACAAACCAAGTACGCAACATTTTCTTTTATCGCCTTTTCACATTCTTTACAATACTTCTTTACAATACTCGGTTATACATATATTTTAAGAGAATTAAAATATACCATAAATTTCTCTAACGGTTTTCTTGTGTTTTTTGCATCATTGCGTGTCAGACGCTGGGATCAATTAAGGATCATTTGGCGTGACCTGTATTTCTTGATTATACTGATACTTCTGGGAAACGTAAGCCGGTCGTTACATCGTTCTTGTTTATCTATTGCGAGGAAGAGATCAAGTTTACTTGATCGAAATAATCGCAAGATACGTACGATAAGTAACGTAAGATAATTATGTTTATAACGTAATCAGATAAATCGAATGGCAAAGATTTAAAGTAAGTTTAATTTATTTTTGTCTTAATTTTGAAAATACGGTTACAGATGAATTTTTTAATGATTATTGAAAGTCTACGAATTGAAACTAAATGTATTTGCCATCGACAAATTCAATTAATTTCTTCTTTTTAAATGATTTATTGTCAGTGATCAGTAGCACATGTGCTACACACGCAATTGTGAAAATTGCGATGCATTTACAGTGAGAGTTTGCATATTGTATTGTATTAAATTCGTGCGATAAAAGCGACGATATTTCTTGTCTAGACTCTGCAGTTGGAAAATATTGCACTAATCAGTTCTAAAAATAATCTGCAAAGCCACGTTAGACGAACGAATAGATATTTGATGTCTCTTCCATATATTAGATGTACAAATAATTCAATGAAAAAGTAATTCGTTCCTTAGGCTAACCATGCGTCTTTGTTTTTCTGCTGTCAATCGCAGACCCTACTTAATGACATCGTATGAATTAAAATAAGTATGTAGCATACATTTTAGATAGGACGAATAATTTTATGCATTCTTATATTAAAAAAGTACGAAAAACAATATAAAAAATATATCGAATATAGAGATTCTTTTTCACTTTGAACGATTTTCTAACTTATTATTTTACATTCGTCGTTATGCAACGGAAAAAAGTAAGCATGGAATAGATGTTTTATATAAATACAAATTTTGAATATATAATTAGAATATTGATAAAAAAAATATTTTTCATATGTGCATCGGGTCTGCGATTAGGCACGCTAATTCCGTAAATATAGCGATATCCGTGTATTATCTAATGTTATTCGAAGGACTTATTTACAGTATGATTCATTGTAAATCCTTAGAAGATGTATACGAGAGAGAAAGGATTGTAATTAACAATTACAATCTTCACTTCCTTACTTGTAATTTGTTACGTATATTTAATTTTATATACGCGCTTTCTACACACATACATCTTTTTATAATTCTCTCGCACGCATCATTCCAATTTACATAGTTATAGCTTATTACAAAACGATATAGTAGTTATATACTCATCACTATATATTTCGAAACTTTCGTCGTGTGATGTACTATTATAAATCAATTAGATACACTCACAATCAAGAGTATCTAATTTTGTCCGGCGACATGTGTAGGTATAACCGGAAATCCTTATCAAAAAATACAAATCCGCTTAATATCATTGCAGGTTTCATGCAGTGCAATATCATCCATTTAGCATACATTATCCACAACGCGCTAAATTATATCCATCGAAATATCATCGCAACCTTTTATTATCCTATTATATAGCGCGTAATAATCACTTTCACCATAATCTTTTTATCGGTGTTTTCTAATAACCTGCGAATTTTTAAATATACGATTAAGATTTAGTATAGAAAAAGGATTTGTAGGAAAGTCATGGTCCGACGCTGACTTGGATCTTTTGGTCTCTCGTACAGCAGATTAGTTCAATCAGATTGAGAATCTTTTCATCAGTATATAAAAATAAGATAGTAAATAAATTATGTATTTGCCAATCAGTATTTTCTATCTTTAGTAAATTATAAATTGAAAAAATGATTCATTATGAAAATGTCTAAATTAATAAATGTCTAATTAACTTTGCCCAATTTAATACATGTCTGTGTTATTAATTACTGAAGTAATATTATTTTTTTAATTCATTAATATCAATAGAAAACGTAACAATTCTATTCGCGTTTGTTTTTTTCTATATAACATATTTCTGCTCGATTATGATTGAATAAAATGAGATAGGAATTAAATAAATATGTATGATTCTCGTTACTGCCAAACAAGACATTAATTCTCTTTCTCTCTCAAAAAGATAACACAAAATATTTTAAAGGTATCAATAACTAAATTTTGCAATATTTTTATCGCTGTAGCATTTTTGCAATAAAATTTATGGTATTATTTATAGTATTTATACGTAAAGAAAAAACAAAATACAAGTTTGTGAAATGGAAAATTATAATACAGAAAGCAAAAAGTTAATTACTATAAGAAAAATGATTAAATTAAAATCAAGTAAAATGTTAAAGCATAAATGTAAATTTTAAAGCATAACACATGTATACATTTTTATAAGAATACAAAATATTGTTTTTTTTTCTAGTGTCCATAAGTCATACAAGTATATAAAGCATAATGAAGGTAAAGATTATATATCGTATAAGAAATTTATCTATATTTATTTGCACGACATACTTCGGTGAAGAGTATAAATGCAGTAGAGTAGCAGGCGATTTACAAAGAAAGGGATACCGGTGAGACGCATGGTTGTAGTGACAATCCAAGATATTTTTATACACAAGACTTGTGTGTACAGACACAGATACAGATTAGTGTCATCTCCTGTCAACAAAATATATAAACAAAATTAAACAGCTGATAACTCCTTATTGATTAGATACAGATAGTTCTATTTTTTCTCGTTTTTTTTTTAACACAGAGGATCAGCACGAACAATATTAAAACAATGCATTTAAAAGTATATACCATTTAGTTATCCCATTTACATTATACACACTATGTCTTCACCTGCATGCATTTCCAGGCAATGTTTCTAAAGATGTCGAGTATAAGAATCCATGTAAAAGATAAACAATTGTACATTTAATTTAAAATTCTTTGGTACTACGAGAGTACCCTCCATGGAGATAATCTTTCTATAACATACAGATTTCCTAGTAAACTTTGTAAACGTAAAACGTCAATATAACAAATTGAGCGTTTGGGACGCTGTGTTAGTAAATGGTGTTCTATTTGCTTATGACATATATGGATAACGGAAAGCATATGTATATGGATAATCTAAAATAAAAATATACGCTTAAATTATTGCAGCTTTAACATAGCCTCAAAGTCAACCGAGAGAAGTGAGACTACCGACAGCTTTCGTAATACTTTTCCACTTATCAAAAACTTATTCAATATTTTGATTAAAATATAATATTATGCTCAAAAAAAAAATGTTAGAGGGATATTACATGTGCTCCTTTCTAAAACGATATTGTATCTTTTTCTCTTACCTTTCCTTCGCGCATTAATTGTCCAATATTTGCTATTTGTCTTAAAGCTATAAAAGATTAGAATTTATGTTAAGGATATACAGCCTACAGTTATTCAGATATATCAATATTCAAACAATTGTTTCGTTGCTGTCTAAAAATATCCTTAACTTTCCATGTGTGAAGTTTTCTTTTATCCACTAAAATATGAATAACCATCCTAGTGCCCGATTCTTAAAGATATTCATTAATTACATATATAGTATAATTCATTTAATAGATATATTATACAAAATATCTCTGCATCGTTGCAATTGTTTGACAAAAGCATACAAGTAACTTAATATTACACATGTTTAATAGATAATTTTATATTACGGGATGCTTCTTAATATTGATAACATATTTCTGTCGCATTTGGCAGTAACACAAAAGTATCGGAATAATATATAGCACCGATCGTCACGTAAAACTGGATCGATGACAATAAAAGCTTCCGTTACTGCGTGAAACTAAAACATAAACGAGCAGATTGAAATAGGAGATTAATCAAGGTTAGACAATACATATATCTCCCAATTATTCTATCTTATGAAAAAGTATTTATTACTTCAGAATGCGATAAACACAATTTTTCAGTGCGAGAATTTTATGTACACTAAATACCCTATATTTCAAAAGCGAGCTTACTCTGCATATAATGGTGAATGCAAAAAGAATGCAGATACTCCATCAATGATAAATATATTATAAAGAATTTGGATGTTTAAAATAGACATCTTTGTCAAACATATATATATATATATATAATGTGTATATATATTATATATATATATAATGTATATATATATATGTGTTACATATATATATATGTATATTATATATATATGTGTGTGTATATATATATATTACATATATATATATGTATATATATATATGTGTAATTGTTGTAAACAAATGTATGTAAAATGTCGAACACGAATCCTGTTCGGTTATTCATTCCCATACAATGTCATACGTTGAACTCATCTGTTGCCAGATAATAAGAAAATCATAAATGAACATGCTAGCCGTGTTTTTACGTGATGCAAGTATGAGCATTTAGATGCGATATGTCGTACCGTCCGTTAGAAAACACTATAAACATGGAAAAAACTTACTTAACTCCAAAAAATAACCATGTCGCCATTAACGGTACTTATGTCTTTACAAAAAAGATTCTCGCGCACTCTCACGAAAAAATAAGATGACAGCGAGTAAGAAACGTAGTACAGAAAGACGTTGACGTTCACGAAAACGATGAAAGGAGAGAGAGAAAGAGAAAAAAAGAAAAAAAAGAGGTATCCGTAAACTCAACCTATATGTAAGAATTGGAAGAGCAAAGTATTCTTCTTTGCTCTCATAGGTTGAGTCTACGAATATCTCTTTTTTTTTTCTTTCTTTCTCTTCTTCGTTCCATCGTTTTCTTGTCGTTTCTTATCACATGTTCATATCTTTCGCTTACTTGTATATCACGTCATTTAGCTGATAATACATTGATTTCATTATCGTTGTTAGGCATATAGAAATTAAATAATGAGTAGCGTTGCTTATGGGAGTTTCGGCTGTACGAGGCCAGGGAGATAACAGGCTCACGAGAAATTATCACTAGGTGGTTCTGTTTTCATTTTCTTCTGTGGAGAAGTCACTTGCGAGCGTAGATCTGTGCTAGCGGGTCTCTTCGCTTGCGAATTATTTTTCACTGCAGTGGTTGGATCTGCTAATAACAAAGTGTTTATTCAGATGTATTCCTTTGAAAAAATTTGTTAGGACAAATCGCGCGACTAACCTTGCAACCACCTGACTTGAGTGGCTGGTCCGTATCCTTTGTCGTTCCGTGCTGCTATTCTAAAAATTATGGCCGGTTTCGTAGTGGTGTCCACGTGAGCGGCATTAAGGGCACTATTGTTCACCGAACAAAAATTACTCGAACCGCAATAAACTCTAATAAAAGCTAACTGATTTGGATTCGACACAATTGTTTTTGGTTCTCCGTCATTGTTCAACGCGGTACTTCGCACTGCCAAATAGACGGAATATTCGAGAATGGGCCCAACGTTACTAGAAGGTGGTTCCCAAGAGATTTGTGCACCGTCTATGGATTTTGATATCTTTATAGCACTCGGTGCGCCCGGGAATCCCGGAAGACACGTCTTGAATGCCGCTACCTATAACGAAAGTGAGGATTCGTAATCAATTTGCAAATTTTTTCTCTTTGTTGAAAAAACTCGTTCTTCTTATCGAATGTCGCTAAATATAGAATTAAATTGGTTACCTCGCTCCAAGCACTTCGTCCACAACTATTCACAGCGGCAACTCTAAACTTATAGGCAGTTCCTGGTTCTACTGCTATTTTAGTTCTTCCTTTAAAAACATCCATTGTCAAATTTTGTGTTACATCTAATGGTTCATCACCAGGAAGATAATAATGCTGAACAGTAAAACTAGTTCCTTTTATCACTCCCACATCATACCATTCTGCCTCTTTCTTTTCTTCTTCGCTCTATAAAAAAAGCAGTTAATAACAACATTTGTATTTCATTTAACATAATAATAAAATGATATAGACAATTAATAAAATCTACCTGTTCATTTTTTATTTTCATCGTTGGTTCAGCCGATCCCAAAGCAGCAGTAGCTAATGTTGTCAAAGCTGTTGAATCATCTCCTGTTTCTGATCTAGCGTCATTAATCTTTTCTTGTTTCTCTCTTTGAAGATTTTCTTTCTTTGAAATGACAAAATCATCCTTTATCTCCATTTTCATGGGAGTATGTACTTTTTCCATTTCTTTCTCGACAGGTGCAGCGACACCATTGATCGGTGATATGGGCAAATCGGGCAATATAGCTTGTTCGTGTTTTATAAATTCATCTTCTGGCTCTGATTTCATTTGAATGGTTGGTATAATAACGGGAGTTATTACATTATCTGTCGCAATCGATGTACTATTATCAGTAATCATCGGTTCATCATCTTCGTTTGATTTTATAAGAGAACTCTCGGTTGGAAGATCAGATTCCAAGTCTTCAATTTCATCTTTTATCTCAATTTTTTGAGTATTGTCTTGGGGTTGATGCGATGCATCCGTGTCTTCGGTAAGATTTTCAGATATTAGCGATTTTTCGTTTTCAGACAACGATTCACACTTAATGTCTTTCACCAGGTTATCCTCATCTTGCTGAGTTTCATCGATTTCCGTTATCGGATTTACAACGTCCGTTAGAGAAGTCTGTTCGGATGAAGCCTCAATGGCTGATTGTACTAAAGGCAATTCGGATTTTATTACTTTTTCATCATCGATTACTGACTGAGAATCCTTTATCTCCTCTTTTTCACTTGGTAACTCTGAATCATCAGCATTAATTTCCATAGCTGCTTTATCATCTACTGATGAATTATTAACATCTTTAGCTTTCTCGGTTTCATTAGTGGTAATCGATTCAGGAAGATCGGCTGTTGTCGCTTCATTCTTTTCTCCAGCCTCGGCAACTTCTTTTACAGTTGATCCCTCTGTTTGAATATTTTCGGATACATCAACATTTTGTTCTGTTACTTCTGCCAATTCAGCGTTAGATTCGGTAACATTTTCCGCAGCAGGTTCTTCATCTACATCCATCTTGTCTTCATCTTCTAATAAGAGATCGTCTATCGGACCATCTACTTGCGGAAGCACAAAGTTTCCGTCACCGTCGACTTGCATTGGTTCTCCTGCACCCATCTGAGAAACTAAAGCAGCCGCTGTGGTCGCTTCGTTGCCATTACAGCTATCCTCCATTTTATCATCACCACCGGCACCATCATCCGTAGTTACCATGAATGATAAACCACCAGATGATTCCTGAACCGGATCTATCAGACCAGCTTCTGCCGCTAATGCAGCTAATGCAGCATCAGTAGTAGCGGGGCCATCAGAAGTAGATGCTGAAATATTATTTTATCGTGTAAATTAATGTCATAAATAATTTTCATTGTTTTATGCTGTATATCGCAATATAACTTTACCAAGGGAGGCCGATGGTTGTTTTTGCGATGAAACAAACAGCATTTTGCTAGCGTCTATTGAATCTGACGCGCTAGTAGTTACTATGGAGCTGCTACTTGTTGGTAAAAGCGTAACCGTCTTTGCGCTTATACCTGCAGGCATTTGCAAAGTCACTGGTTTTCCAGATACAGCTACGGCTTCCTACAGTTTAACAAGTACTTATAAAGAATTCTTATATGCTAATTGTCATTATTTAGTAATAATCGGTTTAGTAATAATTTAGTTCATATCTTATAAAAAAAATACATAAATATTTCTTGTTATACTTACAGGTGCCTTTTGTATTTGTGGTACTGTAACGAGTTGATTCTTGCTAGTATTAAAAATGGTTTGCGCACCGGTCTTCGCAGCAATAGTCACTGTTTTTGGTACACCGCCTTGTCCTGGGACTGTGATTGTTAAAGGTTTCCCAGCCGTTCCACCGCCCATTGCACCAGAGGAAACAACAATCATTTTGACACCTTGTTGATTCGTGACATGATTGGTAGCTGATAATGGCAAAACATTTACGGGAGTAGCTACAGAAGTAGCTCCTTGTCCTGCACCAGCTTGTGATGTTGTTACAGCTTGTACAGCTCTTAGACCAGAGCCTGTGGTAACAACGATAAATTGGTTGGTTCTGCCGACTAATCCACTATTTCCTGTCGGTTTGGTGATCATTATGGTTTGCTTGCCAGTAATGTTCTGTCCTTTACTCATCGTCACTATGTTGGACGTTTTCATAGTCGTGAGGATTTTTGATCCCGCAACCGTATTAGGATTTACCAATCGCAGTATTGTCGGTCCCTGATTAAGAGGTTTCGCGCCCGTTGTTTGAACACTTTTGCCTGGGATCAGACTTACCTTAGGTACCACCATTCCTTGTCCAGTTTTCAAAAGATGTACAATCTGTGGCTGACCAGCTATATTTTGGCCGGGCTTTTGCAGTATGATCTGTTTGCTCTGCTGTGGTGAAGCAGTGCGTAACACTGTCGCACCAGGTGCAGCGAAACGTATTTGCTGACCCGGTTGTACATTTTTCATTCTGATGGTGTTGGATGCAGTCGCAGTCGCAACTGCAGTTTGTGGCACGATTGAAACATTGTTCATAGTAATTTTTGGAGTGGCTGCTGCGGCTGCGGCCAAAGCAGCGATTCCAGACATGGCAGCGGGCGTTTGACCAGCCGTAGTTGTAGTCGTAGTAGTGATAGTAGTAACAGTTGTTTGTTGCTGCTCAGTAGTAACGACTGCTACTGCTGCTGTAGCCACTGCTGCTGAGGAAGTGACCAGAGGAGACCGAATACGTATGACGTTACCGGTTGCGACTCTCGGGGTCATAGGACTTATCGACTTTTGCACTGCTTGCGATGATACTGGTTTTTGCACAGGACTTGCACTTTGAATTCGTAATGGAGTCGCTACTGCCGTTGCTACAGCTGTCGCAACAGATGCTCTGACGGCGGCAGCAACAGGTGGTGTAGTCGATGGAAGAGCGGCAATAGTAGTCACAGGCGGAGATGTGACAGGTATAGTTGTAGGAGTTGCTACCATTGCAGAGGTTGTTGTCGCAACAGGAGTGCTGATGATAGGCGCAGTCGGCGTCGGTGCGCTTACCAATGGGTAGGCACTACCAGTTGCCGCTACTGGAGGCATGTCATACTTTTGTATTTGTAAAATATAGTATTGCGCGGACGGGCTTGCTGTCCAGCTGACTTCCAACGACTGCGTGGAAGCCCTAATCAGCTGAACTCTGGAAGGTGCCGCTGGTTTACTGACTTCAAGATACCACAAATCTTTACAACAAACCTAGACAAAAAAAAAGATTTTCATTTTGTTAATACAATAATATATCATCCAAACAAAAGTCATGCTATTCTAATTAACCCTAACCTGATTATTCCAAGCTTTGCGGTAACCATCTCTACCAGACCATACATAAAGTCTACTGTGTACACCAACTGCACAATGACCAGCACGAGCACGAGGAACATTCTCCTCCAAGGAATCAACGGTCAGTTGTTCCCAAGTGAGAGTTTCTGAAACAGTAACATTTGATAATATTTTTATCTTCTGAACTGCATTGATTAAGTTATCCATTTAATACATCAAATTGTATGTTCAACAGTAAAATTTTGTCATCTTTTATTGGCTAAATAATTTTATTATCGATACGTTGATGATATTATCTTAGCTGCTCTATCTGAGAGTGTTTGTGATATTTTGGATATTTTTAATTCGTTGCACACTAGATTGCAATTCACCATGGAGATTGGCTTTGATGGAAAAATAAGTTTTTTAGATACGATGATTATTGAAGAACGGAATCTTATTTTTGATATATACCGTAAAGCAACCTTTTCCGGTAGATTTCTTAATTTCCATTCATATCATCCACTTTGTCATAAAAGAGGTGTAATTTTTGGGGTTATGGATAAGATTTTTTGTTTGTGTCATCCGAAATTCCAAAATAATTTAATTGATGCTATTAAGATTTTTTTACAGAATCCGTTACGGGTATCCGTTACGTTTTATTTTTTCGACTATTCATAATAGAATTAAATATCACATTAATAAGATTAATAATTTGAATAAAAATAAGGATGACACTGAGAGATTTTTTTACGATTCCATATGTTATTATGATATCCGAAAAATTTATATCTATTGTTAACATGTTTTATTGTAAATTAGCTTTTACCATTCCTAACATTAAGAAGTTTCATAAACAGAGGAAAGGATGATTTAGAACACGTTCAGAATCAAAATGTGGTCTACAGAATATCTTGCGAGGATTGTGATGTCAGTTATGTTGGCCAAACTAAAAGACAATTAAAGACCAGATTGCATGAAACATGTTTCTGATATCAATATAAGTTCAAAATCTCCATCAGTGATTTCCAATCATCGTATTGAGGAGAATCATAACTTTAAATAGGATAAAGTGGATATATTAGATGTAGAGTCTTCATATATAATAAAAGGTTGATATTTGAAATGGTCCACATTAAAAAACAGAAACATAGAATAAATAGACAAAATGACAAGGAGTCTTTGCCGGAATTGTATTCTGACATTATACATTCTCTTTCTCCTTCCTAATATCTTCTCTCCTTTTTTCTCCCCTATTTTGCCGTTTTTCGTTCTCGATAATGTTTTTCTGTTTGACTTTCGTTATTTAACATCGTACAAGATGCTTGTTACCTTTGCAAAGTTGCTTATAATAATTTATAAAATAAAAAGACTATTATATTGTACCACGAAATGGACTATAGTCTACATTTTTTTCTCGTTGTGTATTATTTGACTCTTAACATATTTACTAAGGTACATTATCATATTACTAATTTTTATGTAATTAATTTTATGTAATTAATTCTTTTTGTTCACGATTACTTTTCCAGAATTTTCTTATGACTTTGTTAATTCTTGATAAAAATGACTCGCAGCGTATTACACAGAAAGAAAAATTTTATATTAAGGAATTGTAAGAATATTGTAAGACCATGCACAGATTTTTAATTTAGATGTTTATATTATTGATAAGATTACATTGAAAATGACTCAATTGGAGTTGAAATGTTTGTTTATTTTAATTGTTTTGTATTAATTTTGCTTATTTAAATTAAAATTCTTTTATACGTTATTGGCCCTTCTTGTATACTACTTTTGTAAATAATTTTAGCAATTTAAAGATTACTTTATCTTATATAACACTATCAATATAAAGAAAGTAAAATATAACTTACCTAGATTCAAGCATGCTAGCGTGCTAGTGCACTTCCACTCTTTCTCATGTGTTGCGACTTTAACGTCGTCGACGACCAATGGCACCCAACCCCCAAATACATACATTCGATGACCGATTAAAGTGGCAGTATGGAGTGACCGTGGTAAAGGGGTAGGTCCATGAACCACTGGCTTGTTCCAAGTCATCGAATCAACATCGAGGAACCATAAGTCACCTAAACGGCAACCGCTCATACCACCATAAATCACTAGACAAGACTTGCCCGTGGTACGATCAGTATATGCCACTCCAGTATGGGATTCTCTAGGAGGTGGCGCGTGTCCATGCGTTTGTGGCACATCCCAGGCTGTATGGCCATTAGGAAGAAGTTCGAGCGTGTATAGATCATTCAAATATCTCGGTATATTATTTTTCGGATCATCACTGTCATTCGCCAGACCTCCAAAAAGGAAGACCCTATTACCAATGAGGGTAAAACTATGTCCTAATCGTGGACATGGTGGTGGTTCATGCTTAGGAGGCTTTGGTTTCAAACGTTTCCACTCCCATCGACTCGCTTGTAGTTCATACAACTCGTTAGAATATTTGCCATATTCTACCATTCCACCAAAGACAAAGATGCGAGTGCCATCAACAACAAAACCATATGCTGCACAACCTGGAGGAATGTCTCCCTTCGTCGAAGGCACAAACCACTGATTTGTTGCTGCAAAGATATATCTTGTATAAATATCTTGATACAAGATTAGATTGCAAAATTTATATTACGTATATATTATATTATATTTTTATTTTATGTAAATTTTTTAATATAAGGTAATAATCTTTTTTTTTCTATTTCTTATTAATGGTATATAAATATACAAAAGTGTATATAATGTGAAAAATATAAAAAATATAAAATATAAAATATTTGTTGTATATATTATTTATACATGTTATTCGTACTTTTTTTAAATTTCTACAAAATTATATATAATACATAACAATAAAAATATTTCGAACAGGTAATTTGATTTTGCAAAATTTTTTAAATAATTTAAACATAAAATGTATAAGTTAATGAAAAAATTTGTAATACTATTTAAATTTATTTTAAAACAATCTTATATACAAAATTAGATTTTGAATATCATTCATAGGTTGTAAAGGTTGATTCATATATCTTAAAACAAAGTGAAAATGATAAAAGTGAATTAATTAATGTATGTATAGAGAATCAGCAACTAAAAGATTGCAACACATTTTTTTCAATAAGTTGTGGAATGCAGCATGTTCACTAAGTTGTTACTTATGGATCCAAGAACCAATCACTCGGTGAATAGACTGTTTCCAAAATCTATTTTTAAAAAAGTATTGCATTCTTTTAGTTGCTAACTGCACTAGAATATTTATAATTTCTTAATTTAATTGGGATCAACATTTAGTAAACTTACATACTTATGTAATTTTCACTTCGTTTCAAAATACGTAATCATATTTTACATCTTTTCTCTTTATCCTTTCAACGTTTAGGTATGTTAATTATATTTTAATAGTGAAAGTATAATGTAACTAGAATCCGACCAAAACTTTTGCCGAAACTGAACCGAAACTCAGTTACATGTCAATTTTAACTGAAACCAAAATTAAAAATTAGGAATCCTATAAAGACCATATGTATAACACGTGCAAATACTTTTTCTTCATATCATAATTTATTGAAACAATAATTAAATTTCGGCTGAAATCGGAAATCGAAATTTTGGTTGAGTGTCAATTTTGGCCAAAGAATAAGTATTTCTTCTTCATAAATATCATAATTTAATTATTGAAACAATAATTACACATATTAAAATTAATATTTATGAAGAGCTATATGATTTCAGTATAAACTGATACATAAGTTTTCAGTTTCGGTAAAATTTTCGGTCGGACTCTAAATATAACATTAAAAAACTAATTAATGAGTGTTATTGGTGTCGAATTCAATAAAAAAAGCAGCTTTGTAACTATAAAATTCTTTAATATGTTTTGTTTTGCCCTTAATTGTAATTTTTTAGAATCTAATAGTCTGTTTTCTGTTCTTGCACTAAACGACACTAGCACTCTCTTTCTTACTTTCAACAAATATCAAACATATACCTATCTCACTTCAAGTTTCAAAAGTGTACATTAATTCAGCTACAGAAAACAGACTTTAAATATGCGTCCAATAATATTAAAGAATCTTAAGCCTATTCTACAATATGCTCCTTATTTCCTGTTTCTTGCCTTTTATTATTTTTTGCCAACAAGAAATTGTATTTCTTGTTTGTGGAAACGTGTTTCCTGTTTCTTCCAAAGTTCGTTAAAGCCTGTCTTACAATGTGCTTTTTGATTCCTGTTTCTTGCCTTTTTACATCTTGTTTTTTTGCTTCTTATCCGGTTTTTTGTTTTATATCGCCCGAGATAAAAGTTAACTTCGAAAGAAACAAGAAATACGTAGCAAGAAATATAATTGTTGATAAAACGGTTGCAAAGGAGAATAAAGCAAAAGGTAAGAAGAAAGAAACAAAGAGCACATTGCAGAATAGGCTTTACTTTTATTTCGACGACGTAAAACAAAAAACTGGATAAGAATCAAAAAGGCAAGATATAAAAAATAGCAAAAATCAGGAAACAGAAAACAAAAAGCACATTGTGGAATAGATTTTATGATTTGTATTCACAATGCTAAAAATGGCTGCGTTCAACAGAGAAAGCAGCTTTGCAAATGTTGTAAAACTTTTCAATATGATTGGTATTTAAATCCATAAGGAATCAAAAGCAAGAACAAATCGTATTGAAGAGGCCTGTTCTTTTTAGCTTATCATGGAATTCGAAATAAATTCGAATCGGAATTATTCTATTTTCCCTAGAAAACACAATAAGCCTGTTCCTTTTGGCTGAACTTTTGCACCAATTCTTCTCCAGAAGGAAAGAAAAGGAAGAAAGATGAACTGGTGCAAAAGTTCAGCCAAAAAGAACAGGCCTAATAGAAATCTAAGGAATAATTGAATAATTCCGATCGGAATTCCGAATCTAGTTCGACTTGTTCCACTGAACTTCTTGCACGATTCATCTTTTTTCCTTTTTCTCTCTACGTTGGAAAGAAAAAGAGAAAAGATGAATCGTGTAAGAACTTTAGCTGAAAGAAACAGACCTACTCATAATCAGATCTTATATTCAAGACCGTCTTAGGGGTTCCGCAAAATAAAGGGAACAGAAAATAGGGAATAAAAATTTCAACCTATCAGAAATTATGCATTCCACAGTATATGATTTTCGATAGGTTGAAATTCTTATTCTCTGTTCTTTTTATTTTGCGAAATCCCTTACAAAGTCACGAACTAGCCAAAGGATCTTAAGACATTACTTAATCGTTGTACACAATAAAAAGAATAAGGAATAAAGAATAAACGATTCTAACCTATCAGAAATCGGATACATCGGAATACGCGGTTTCTGATAGGTTGAAACCGTTTATTCTTTATTCCTAATTCCTTCTATTGTACGCAGGGCCTTAGGAAAGTCTTGAAATAAAAACGGACCATAAATACCGCCCTAAGAATTTTACAACAGTTACAAAGCTATTTTCTCTGCTGAACACAGCTATTCTGTCTCGAATGGAGAAAGAATTGACCAATCGCATTGAACATATGATCGAATCGTTCGAATGTAATTTGATTCTTTCCCTCGATCTCGGATAGATTTCTTTGCAAAAATTTCAAAGCTGCTTTTTCTGCCGAACGCAGTCATTTTTAGTTGCACTCTATCTTTTGTACTCGGAAGATTCGTTTAAGCGATAAAAAAAAGAATTGCAAAGGAAAAGTGCACACGGCGCAGCTACAAAGAGCAGAGACCATATGCATCCCGGCTGTTACCATGGCGAGTTCGCGCGCAAGGACAAACATTTCGAAATCGGATTCGAAGTGCGCGCAGCAGCAGACGCAGGCGCAGGCGCACGGCAGTCGGCGACGTAGCGCGAGAAAGATAATAATGTACGTGCGGACGCGCGCGGGAGGCGGAAGAAGGGCAGAGAGAAGGAACGAGAACGAAAGGAAAAAGGAGAAAGAAAAGCGGAGGAGCGCGAACGTGGAATGACGGGAAACTTCACTCGGCGCGTTGCATAGCGGCATTGGGGGGTCGGGGAGGGAACGAGCAGGAACGAAGGAGGGGGAACGTTAGAGACAGCAATGGCCGCTCCCGCGCGTATAAACATGTAGAATGACAGACCGTGACGATTTCGCAGGTCCGTCAAGACCGAGCGGCTGTCCCGAGGAAACGAGGACGTTCGCGCGGTCGGGCTCGACGGCAAACGTCGGGCCCGGACGCCGTCCGTTCCGTTCGGGAGGCGAAATCGACGCGTTCGTCCCAGGATCCGGCCGGTCACGGTCTTGTCAACGTATGCCGCCATATTGGTTCGCGGGAATCGCCACTCGCCAGGTACGGCGCGGCGCGGCGCATGTAAAGTAAAGGGATGCACGGCGGCGTAGCACGAGTACACTCGGGGGATCAACTCACCCGTATTGTATACGTGTAATTCATCGACAATACCCTCATTCCCGCCGCCGAAAACGACCATGAGATCCTTAATGGCGACCGCCCGGTGGCCATGCCTGGGTCGCGGCTGGGGCCCGGTCGGATTCGCGATCCGCTTCCACTTTAGCATGGGTGCCGCCATGATGACCGTCGATCACATCATTTTTTCATACCGTGCGGTCGTACAACACCACTAGCACTATCAACGTCGTTTTCCTCGTAATTTGTTACTTGTCGTTCGCTGCCACTCGGTTACTCTTTGCGCGACGCTCGGAGGATTTACACGGGCGTCCCCCTCTTTTATCACAGAAACCGTAGCCCGTCTGTCGTGACGGCACTGACGGTAGTTTTCGACGGCTTCCGACGATAACAGTAATACTCGAGAGTCAACTCGAATTTTCGTTAAACTTACACCACTTCCTCGAGCCGTTCGAGTCGCACCGCTCTCGATGCTGCACGTCCCGATTCTAACCTCACTGAAAGTGCCGTTTCACAGCGCGACCTCCCGCGCGCACTCGTATTCGCTCTCGACGTTTCGAATGCCGTGCCGCGACGTCCGAACGTCCGGCGATGGGCTGTTTCTCGTTCGTTGGCGCGCGTTCGCCGTTCGCGGCTCGAGTCCACCGCACTTGCAATCGGTGACAAAAGCCGCAGGTCGCGAACCAATTCCAGGGGCGCCGAGATTCGCCGCTTCGAGAACAGTATACGTCCCAACGGCGCGCAACACGTACACACGTACAGAAGAGATGACGCGCACCGTGTGTGTGCTTCGACGCGCAAGTATTCGTGTGCGTCCGTATTTACGTATACGCGCTGTTTACGGTCGTCGACAACGTGGAACGCTAGAGTGACAACTCGGTACGCGCTGCGGCCCGGGCGGATACGCGATTGCAAGATCCACTCGTATCGCGACTATCGAGCTTCTCGAGATTCTCGAGACAATCGAGAACAATCGGTAAGATTCTCGAGAATGATCGGTGATGATGGTGGTAGTGGTGATAGTGGTGGTGGTGGTGGCGGCGGCGTCGTCGTCGTCGATCCCGGGGAGCTCGAGAGCGTTCTGTGTGCGCGCGCGCACCGATTTTCGCTCTCACTCTCACCTATTCGTCCGCTGCCACCGCTTCCGTACCCTCTCGCGGTGAAACCTGCGTCAAAACGAACGAAAAACGGCGCGACAAGATATCACTATAGGACGATCGAGCAACGCTGAGCAAAGCGACCCGTATCCGCGAACCGATGCTTTTGATGAGCGTAGACGTGATTATCGATCACCGGCGACGAGCGACTCCGTTGTACTTATCGGGAAAACTGCCGGAATATTCGATAGCTCGATGGCGCGCACGAGCGGCCTTCGCGGACCTCGTCCACCATTACACACAACGCGTCGGTGACGAGTAGTAACAAGCGCATTGCCAACCGACGCTGTTCTGCAGAATAGTGTAGGGAAACGTTGCGTTCGAGCGATTAATCGATTCGATTTTCGAAGCTGCTTTCGTGATCGATCTTTGTTTCGATCTTTGTTCCAATTTGAAGATAAACATTTGTCACTAGGGTAAGGACAAAAAAAATCAACCAATCAGAGGTTTAGAAAATTATGAAAATTGTCCAGAAAATTATTAAGAATCCTATGCACAAAAATGAAGAAATATTAGAAACAACAAATATTAAATATTAGAGTAATAACAAATTAAGAATGAAGGTTGAACCATTGTGCGTTACGTTTAATTTTATATTTCTAATTTTTTGCATTTTTAATATTTAATATTTTCTCCATTGTATGCAAAGCTCTTCAAAGTATTTCAATGTACACCTAATAAAATAATCATATGTGAAGATGTTATTTAATTGCAAATTATTGCTGGAATAAAGGTTTTCTAAATTTTATGTAATTAATCAATTTTTGATACACGTTAATCGTTTGATACAGATTAGATCTTATAAACAAAATTTTATATAAAGTAGCATATATTTGTTCCAATTCTTTACATTTTGATTTTATATATTATACAGAGTGTCCCATATTTTCGCAATTGTTAACAAGATATTTTTTATTAAAACTCGCTGAATATTAATTTTCAATAATTTTTTATTCAAATACTATTAACTTTAGGAAAGCAAGAAACAAAAATTGTTTATTTTCTTATCATAAAATTCTGAGAATTTTTTCAGAATTTTTTAATATCATATTTTCTCATGTTGATAAAAATAAGAAAATGCAGCACTGAAAAGTTGATAAAAAATTCAGAAAAAATTCTTAGAGTTAAGAAAAGAAAAAAAAATAATTTTTGTCTCTTGCTGACTAAAGTTGATAGTATTTGAGAAAAAAATTATTGAAGACCAATATTCGACAATTTTTTAATTAATATCTTGTTAACTATTGCGAAAATTGCAAAATGGCAAAGGACTTTTCGATTCAGTTTAGTCCGCTCTACCTGCCCACTAGCGTTGTCGAATGAATGACGGGACATACCTATCAGGAATTTATCGTACTTTGGTAATATGATAGGAATTTGTAAGATTTTATTCGCAAACATTGCACTCTTTTTACATAAATATTTTAATTTTCTTATAAATCATCCTAAGTTGAGATATTTATCTCTGTTAATGCATTATACTTTTATGTCCACTTTTAACACATATTATAAAGCAAAATAATGCTGTAAATTAAAATAGAATTAGAAATATACAAAAGAAATTGTCACATTCAATTAATAGAGAATATTTAGAAGTATGTTTAAGATTCAAATCTTACGGAATGCTAAAGTACATCTATTTTTGCTAAAGCTAGAAATATTTCTTGCTTCTCTTTTGATCTCTAATTTGAAATTATTAAAACTGTGTATCTTACAATTAAGAAAATCTGTAGATTTCTTGAGAGAAATGTTTCAACATTCCTCTGATTGAATAAAAATTCATAAATTGATAACAGTATAAATGGAATATTAATGTTCTTTGCCTATCAACGCGACTTCGCATATTTTGCATACTGTATCTTTAAACTGTGGACTGTAGCTGGCACCACATAAGGGGCATTTTACTTCCGGTTTTCCTTTATAAATAGGTGTGAACGTGCTTGCGCACAATGAGAATGGATTGTGCTCGTCATACACTAATTTATGCTCGTCGACAGGATTCTTGTCACAAGACTGAAAAAAGAACAAATTAAGTTTTTCATTTATAGCAATTAATTATTTATATAAATATTATTTTATAACAAAAAATCAAATTACCTGTAACAAAACTCGAATTTTTTGTGCAAGTTCTGGATTTGGTCCAAGCTCGAGTAATCTTCTCGCGAACGAAGCAGCAGTTTTGTAATTCTTTAGCTTGTAGAACAAATTCACAGCTACTTGAAGAGTAAGAATCTGATGTACAGGTTGTAGATTACAATGCGTAAAATAAGCTGCCATTTCGCAAATCCTTTTCTGTTCTGCTAATGTGGCTCTTGGCAGACTTTTACGCTCAGTTTCCATCTTTAAACCTAAGATATACTCGCGACAAATCTGAATCAGCTGTTGAGCTTCTGCAATATCTTGCTTAGTATCGACAACGAGTAATGGTACACTTAGCAAGATACTTTGCAGCTTTTCTATTGCCTTGGCAAACTTGCCGTTGGTCGTCAACTGATAGCATACTTGAAGACGCTGAACTAATTCAGTAAGATGCAATCCCACCGCAGGTAAACCTGTTTTCGACGTAGTATCTTTCCAGTTAGTATCCTTCCAATTTCTTTGAGGATATCCATATAATGATGGTATACTAGGTAAACAAGCGTATGATGTTCTGCAGCGAGAGTACGTATTTAAGAACAGAGATTGATAAGGTCCAAACTCCACAACTCCGACTTGATTATTTAATAGTCTGAAAGCGGATTCAAACGATCCAGCCAATATATGATCAACTACTAATTTAGAATTATTAACCCAATGCTGTGGTGGTGAAACCCCTTTAGTAGGTAGACATTCATAATTATTGCTTTCGTCGGAAGTCGCTGCAGCTTCGAGTTCTGGTGGAAGATCAACGTCCTCGACATCCCATCCAGGATTTTCTTCACCTTCTGGCACAATTTCCGTGTCTACGCCTTCTTCGTCATCTATACCGAGTTCCTCGTCATTGCCCCATCCTTCAGGGGTTGCTTCTCCGTTGTCTTCTAGAGCAAGAGCAGCAGCCACTTGAGTCCTGCTGCGGGACATCATTGCGCCTTCGAAAAAGCCTTTAGAAACAGTCAACAACGGCCAGTTGTTCTCAGCTTGTTGAATAGGTACAGGTGGACGAAGATATGTGGCACCTTTCTCCAGCGCAGAAAGTTCCTCGCTCATCGATTCATAATCGCCGTCATCATCTTCATTTGATATTCCGTGAATTTTCTCAGTAACATATGCCAACGATGCTTGTCCAGAGTTCTGTGAACAGAAATTTATACATAATTTGTACGCAATGTTGTAAAACATACTTATTTATATATTTTAATTGTAATTAATAATCACAATTAATGAAGAGTTTTGTTTTCAATATACAGGGAGTCTGATAATTAATGATAAAACTCTCGCATAGTGGTAGAATGAACTAAACTGGATCGAAAAGTTCTCAACCTTTTTGCAATTTTTGTAATAGTTAATAAGATATTAATTTATAAAAATCGCTGAATATTTTTAATAATTTTTTACTCAAATACTATCTTTTAAATACTATTAATTTTACAGAAAAACAATGAGAGACAAAAATTGTTTATTTTCTTCTCATAAAATTCAGAGAATTTTTCAGAATTTTTTAGTACCGTACTTTCTCATGTTGATAAAAATTGCCAATATATGTATAAGAAAATCCTGTACTAAAAAAAGTTGATAAATAATTCTAAAATCTTAGAAATATTCTTCTCTATGAAAAGAAAATTAACAATTTTTGTCTCTTGCTGTTTTTCTATAAAGTTGATAATATTTGAGTAAAAAATTATTGAAGACCAATATTCAACAATTTTTAGTAATTAATCTTATTAACTATTGCGAAAATTGCAAAATAATAAAGGACTTTTCGAGTTTAATCCATTCTGCTGTTATGCGAAAATTTTATCGTTAATTATCAGACACTCTGTATATAAAAAATTATTGATTAATAGATATATATTATACCCGCAAAATCTTAGCCCGTTCGTAAATGTCTCCAAGAAGTAAACTTCCTTGATATTGACCAGACACATCTTTCCGAATTTCTGCGATTTTTATCATTTTGCGTAGCTTTTCCAAGTTACCAGTTATTAAATAAAGGAAAGCCAATTTCTCGAAGTTCTTGGTTCTTTGATAACACATTTCCACAACTTGATGATTGCCTTGCAGTAAAGCTGTTTGCGCCAAACTCTCCCAGCACGATTTTTGATCGAGCGATCTCGCCGCTTCCAATGCGACTTCGATATTTCCACATTCAAGTGCAAGACCGAATCTGGTCTTTTCATCTTTCACGAAATGAAGAGCCACTTCTGGATATCCCTTTTGCTGCAAGTATGCTATAATCGATTGCCCAATAAGATTTGCGTTGCGAACCATATGTAAAACTTCCTCATATTTTCTGTTAATTAATGCTAGCTTGAATTTGTATTCTGTTGAATCTATTCGGAGAATCCTCGGCTTACATTCTCGATCCAAGCAATAAACTTGATTGCCTTTTACTCTCGTAACATATATCGGTAAATCTAACGTACGAATGATGCCGTAATCACCATTGCTAATTGCGTATTTAATATGATTGCTGGTCGTGTAAATAAATACGCCGGAATCATCCCAAGCGCCGGACTTTACTCTAGTGTTTTCGTGTATGCAACAGAGAGATTCCAATCGACGATTACAAATGTTGACGGTATGTTTGGCCAACAGTGCAACATGAGACATGTCGCTGGACCATACAACGTATCTACACTTGGCGATTTTTTCTTCTGCCAATGTTCTCTTCTGTTGTACATCAAACAGTGTTACTTGTTCCGGATCGCGCAAAAGCAACATACCAGTACCGGCGTAAAATATTTCGTCACAATTTGGAATTTGTACTTTCTTCGTGACTTCGTTTTTTAAATTCTTGATAACTAACTAAAAAAAGGAAAATCAATTATTAAATTATATGAATTATAAAAATATTATAGAAATATAACGAAAAATAATAAAGTATCAAAAATTATACATAGAAGTAAAAGAGAAGTAGAATAAACATGATAAGAATGTACATAAGATTTTCATTCAATTGAAGTAAATTAATTCAAATAATTTAATTACAGAATTTCAAATATTTTGAAATCCGTATATAAAAATATTATGTAAAATATATTTATCTTACCGAATATGCTCTATCTAATACAGCGAATCGATTTCTGGCAACCCAAATGGCAGTAACACCGGATGCCCGTTTCGTATCAGCATCCGTGCTCGAATCTCCTTCACGTGGTATCATATACAAATCATAAGTACTATTCTCAATATTCGAGGGCGATCTTGTACAGATTAAAACGCTATTTTCCGCCTGATTGTACGACATGCTGTAAGGTGGAGTTTTTCCTCCGCCGCGTATTTGCATCACCGATGTATCCTTTGACGTGGTGAAATCTAGCTTTCGAAGAAAACGATCTTTCACATAATATAGAAGATTTCCGCAAACTGCATATGCGGGACGTTCTCTCTCGAGTTTGAAAATTATCATTCCAGAATCGTGACCGGCGGCAAAAAGATTAAGCGTTGGATGTGCGGCAAGAACCCAGAATCTCTCATGTTCCCTTCTAAACGTGTGCAAACATGTGCGTTTCGTCATGTCCCAGACTCTAATACTTTTATCTTCTGAATTGGAAAGAATGAGGTCCTGTCTAGGATGAAAGAGTACACAGGACACATTATTGTAATGACCGCGACATGTGTCTACCTCCCAAGCCTTAGCATCATTCATTCGCCACATTTTGATCTGTCGATCGTCAGCTCCGGAGACAATAAGAGGCAATGTTCCGTGAAAGCATGCCCAGTTTACGCCTCTGTCGTGACCTTCCAAAACATATTTCACTACTGCATCGGCTTGACCGAACAAATCGGTCGCTCCTGGATTCTTCAGATGATCTTCGAGACCTCCCGGACCCGGTGCCACGTTCTTCTTGCGCAATCCTGCAATTGCATTCGTTCGGTTATTGTCAGAATCATTTGCCTGTCAATAATTACGTAACTATAAAATTTTCTCCTTGAATTCTGTAATTATGTAGTTGTATTGATAAATATATAAATAATGAAAAAATATAAATTACATATAAATTTATTAATAAATTTCTCATGAAATAACAAATTTAAGAGAAATTTTTTAGATCTATTTTTATTTTAATTAATTTTTATTTTCTAAAACTTTCAGCAATATGTGTGAGAAATAATTTCTGCACGAACCGGAAATATCCCAAACGCGGACCGTTTGATCCAATGAAGCTGACACGATGATATCCTCTGTGGGATGAAATTGGGCACACATTACATAATGGTTGTGTCCAGTCAGTACACAAATGCAAGTGCGACTTTGCCAGTTCCAGATTCGAATAGTCTGATCATCTGAAGCACTGAGGATCCAAGGATATTCTTGATGAAACATTGTGGTCCTAATGTAATCCAGGTGACCCAAAAGGGTGAAGATACATCTTCGTTGTTTGTAATTCCAAACTTTAATCTTATAATCGTCGCCGCCAGAAACAAATAATGGCTGCTGATTGTGAAAACATATGCCTCGAACGGGTCCGTCATGTTCATCGAATTTGTCGAGCAGGGCGCACATACGGTAATCCCATAGTTGGATAACGCCATTATGTAAACTGTAATTTATTTATGAATGTAAAAGATATAATGCAATATTTTTACTGATTCCATTTTTTTTTTTGCATTTATGTAAGAAATACAGTAATTATTTGATATAATTAAATATACATAAAATCTCTTACATTCATATTTTTTATTTTATTTTTATAGCTTGATATTTAAATCTGACGAGCTATATATATATACATATGTATGTATATGTACTCACAAATATTCATTTTTTAAATTTTTACTTCATTCTTGCAACAATCTTTTATATATAAATGTATTTCATTTATGTATAAATATATGGTACCAATTACGAAACTGCTTATTGGTTTATACGCTATACATATTTTTTTCAATTGTGCCATGAATCATATACGGAACGTTTATAAGTGCCCTCGATTGCGAAAACCAATGGTTCGCACGATTTTTTTCTGGGCGTACAATTACAAAATGAAGTATAAATATAGAGGTCATTCGGAAACTGGATTTCGGGCCTACGCCTCTATACAGGGTGTCCCAATAACATAATGGAAACAATACGAAAGTAAAAATCAAGATTATTACTTGTTTACAAATTCTTATACAAATTTCATTATTTCTATACTGATTTAATTTTTTCTTGTAATTCAAATATAAAAAAGTCAATAATTAAGACATTCTTGATGAAATTTAATATAGATCTTTGTAGTTCACATTTAGTCGCCTTATATATTTCGTATACATATATTATCTTAAAAGATAGGTATTATAGATTTGTTAATTTAATATTTTAATTTGTGTGTGAGTACCCAAAAATGTACAATCCTTTTTTATTCCTTCCACCATCTATCAATAATCTTTTTAATATACACATAAATATTAAACACTTATATAAATCATTCGCTCATAAGTATACATATATCTAATAAAGAGATCAGAAATGCCTAATTTGTCACATTAATCTGCTTTTCTGAATAATTCATTATATCTTGGTTACACCCATCTCTTCAAAAATAAAGTCCGACCCAAATTTCGGTTTCAATTCCGGTCAGTTTCGATAAAAAAAGTTTCGATAAGTAAATCGAAACTGTACAAATTGCAACACGTTGACGAATATTCGAAAAACTACATGTTATCGTCGGCTGATCAACGCCAAATCATGCCGATACTATTTCTTTTTTTCTTCATCCTTTTTTGCTCAAGTCGCCATATATTTAGTGCCTGAAATTCCTTGTAACTTATAAAAAAATTTCTTATGATTTAAGAAATAATAAAACATTAATAAAATCTTATTTTTAAAAAAGTACATAAATTTCATATATTTTGACAATTTCCAATAATTCTCTAAAAATAACATGGTGTTTGTAAGATTTATCCAATTTCGGTTTCGGCCGAATATTTTCAATTTCGACCGAAATTTGTATTCCTTGCTTCTTAGCTTGTATTTCTCTTATTAGATTTGATTACTTATTCCGATTACAATTTCATAATATTACAATATTACGATTACAATATTATAATATTTGTACTTTTTAACAGAAACAAGTTATGTTTGTCTATAATCTACATACACAATCAAGAGGAATACATGGTTTTCGATTACAACATTCTTGTAACATTTATTCTAAATTGAGCGAGTTTGATTATTAATGATCGAGAGCGAACTTTGATTTTTGTAATATTTCCACCAGTTTTTGTTTACATTGATAATGATCCAACAGGGATCGAAACGTTTATTTTTATTTTGTTTGTTACCGGTAAAAAGTTTATATTTTAATTAGATGACATTTTTTATTTATTAACAGTTTAATAATTTTTATTTTATAACAACTATTTTAGGCTCGTAGTCCTTTGTCTTTCTGTTTTTTAAATTTATTGAGCCTTATTATAATACTATTATAGTTTAATTTAAATATATTTTATATTTTATATTGAATATATATTATATTTTAAATTTATATATTATAAATATTATAGCTATAACAAATATAATTTTACTATTTATTAATTATAAAATATTTTTATAAAACATATTTTAGTGTTATTATTAATATTATTGAAGAAAGTAAATATATTACGTATATAATTAATAAATATATTCATATATTATATAATTTTGTAGCAACTTGATAAATCTTTTTATATAAAATTGCATCGCGAGAATAATTTATTTTTTGAAACTAAACGATATATTCTTACAAAACGCATAATACATAACTAAATCCATCAAGAAAAATCCATGCAAAAAATTATCCAAGATTCGATCTGCACTACATTTCAACGAATCCAACGATAATTGAGGGACAGGACTCACATATCCCCTTAGGACATTTTTACAGAATCAGGTCATCAGAAACAGAGGTATACGAAATATGAGAGTGGTGGGGATGTTAAATGCGTTGGTGCCGTGTATATAGAGATCGCATCATTACATATCTTGGTAGTTCACTTTTTAATTTCATTAAGGTCACATCCTTTTGTACAAAACAAATTTTTGACAATGGTGCTTTTCCAGTTTTTTACCACTACTGTTGTAAGTATGCATTTGTATTTAAATGAAAAATTTATATATACTATATAAAATGTCTGATTCATTTTAATCCTTAAATATCTTTTCGGTATGGCGTATATTCGGTATGGCTCGGCTTTTATTCAACGCTTTTTCTATTGCTTATAATTTTTTTTTATTAAGATACATACATTTGCTTCGTACTCTTATAATCCTTAATCTGGCGTTTCGATAAAAAAAAATTTACAATATGTTCATATTTATGAAAATTATAAGCAATTGAATTGGGTGGATACGTCACATTATAGTGTGTTGTTCCCGTAATTTAAGACATTTAAGATATTTAATAATTTCATTTTAAATACTTCAATAAATTTAAGACTTTGTGTATTTATGAATTACATAATATATAAATTTTGTACCGATAATTAATTATTAATGTAATTCATAACTTTATATAAAAAAAAAAAGAAATTTTTTTCATTTTTTCAGCTCTTGTCAAGTTTAACGTCAGTGAAACCATATTCTGTTCCATACCAGAACATTCAACTATTTTCCATCACACCAAAATTGATATATACATCTGAATCTAATCCTACTTTCAGTGGATATTCCTATATAACTCAAGATTTTAATGGTGGTGAAAGTAAAGTTGTTTTTACAACTGGTGCTGATTCTATGAACAGATTGAAGAATGAAATAAATTCAATGAAGATATCGGAAGGATATTCACAAAAAGAAAAAGACCAAGAGAATACAAAATCCTCAGAACAATCTGAATCCATAAAGGCTGAAGAAAATAAAAACAAACAAGATCTTGACTCAAATATTGAAGTTCTCAATGAAGAAAGGAAATTTTCAAAAAATCCTGAAGCAGATAATCTTATTGAACATCAATCGAATCTTCAACAAGTTTCCCTTATAGATGTATCTTATCCTGCATTTAGAGAAAATTTATTAAATTTACATCTTCCAGAATTTTCAAGATATCAAATATCAAATGTAATACAGAACCAATACTATCCTTACAATCCTTACGCTCGCTTACAACTGCCTTTAAATAATTTTGATTTTTATAATCCTACTGTGCCACTATTTTATCAAGCAGCAGCAGTCATTTCTGATAGTAATTCCAAGTCAACATCTACGGCTACTGAAAATACAAAAGCATCTGTGGAATCATATATTGCTAAAAACTCACAAACAAACACTACTAATTCTGAATCTAACTCAGTAAAATCTCATATAATATCAGAATTCAATTTAGAATCAACAACAAATGCAATCGAAGAAACGCCATCAAAACAATCTGTTACTTCCATAAAGAAACTTGAATCTATATCTGAAAGAATTAGAGAAGAAATTACAACTAGTGAGTCTACAGTAACATCTCAGAAATCTGTCGAAGAGATTACAGATAAAAAAGCGAATAGTACCGAATTTACAAGTACAGAAACAAGTCTTCTGGCAGAGAAATCAAATACTGCAATATAAGAAATGTACAAGATGTATAAAACACCAGCTAAAATATAAATTTATATATACTCTATTTTGTGTATTACATTTATAATACATTTATAATAGGCTTTTTAATAAAATGCTACAAAATCTCCTGCATTTATGTAAAAATGAATCTTTTAATATTTAATATTTATCAAATTATGAATAAATCTTCTTCATCTTAGCAGTAAAATAAAAATAATTTATGAATTTACAAATTAATTCCTTTCATACAATTCTATTAGTATCTGTG
This sequence comes from Acromyrmex echinatior, assembly GCF_024713525.1. Lineage (NCBI taxonomy): Eukaryota > Metazoa > Arthropoda > Insecta > Hymenoptera > Formicidae > Acromyrmex > Acromyrmex echinatior. Next base: position 8,551,359 of record NC_141857.1, read on the forward strand.
TTTAAATTGTTGAAAATACTGTGCGTTGAGTAAGAGGTTATGTCTATCAATATGCAATTACAAATTCATGCCAATATTTATCAAATAATTTTCTAGCAAATAATTCTGATGAAACATTTTGCTTTTACAAACAGATAAATACTTAATTAGTACAATGTCACCAAATGGTCAAGAAATTAATTTAAAGAAAACCTTTACCTTGCAAGCACCCATGGACGTTTCGGATGGAAGGACAAGCCCTTCACTCGAGCAGACTTCGTCTCGAACTTCGTCAACATTTTACTTTAACTAATTGTTTGAAATACGACGTAATTAATTAAACATCACCCTCTCGAAATTCTTTAAACTTTTGACACGACAGGAGACACGTCACTATATAATCATGAACTATAATGACATCTATATAAAACATAGATGCGATTCGTACTTTATTTTTCTGTAATTTTTATTCTAGTTACATTTTAGTTACAAAATCAAATTTCCTAGAAATACGGATGCATTTTCGAAGCATTTGATTGGTTGTCCAAAGTGCTCGTCGCCATATTTGTATCACCAACCAAGAAATTGGAAACATATCGATGAGTTGTACGCGTTGTGCTCTGATTGGCTACGCCACAATGCAGCAAACACGTTGTCGTCTGGTCCGCCTAACCTTGGACATCAATCTGTCAGACGTTTCAAATGAAACTATTCGGAGCAATTATGATTTAGTCTGAGATAGAATAAACGTTCGGAAGTCCGTCCGCTTCTTATTCCTCGAGAATAAAACAGACATTTTCCTCTGTGCTTCCTCTTTGTAATTTTTTTTGTAAATATATTGTAGTCGTGTCGATAGCCGGTACGCTATAATGCGAGTGCCGAACAAGTTTGTTTTTCTTAGCATTTTTGTGATCCTATCGACTTGCATGAGCAGCATCCAATGCGAGAAAGGAAAACTGGGCGAGGAAGAACTCAAGTCTCAAAAATTTCCACCCTGCGCAGCGTGCAAAGTATTTACCAATAGTTTCAAAAAGGTAAACAGATTTCTAATTTTGAAGTATTTAATAAGTTATATATATTAAAATCTTTTTGTAAGTTAAAATTATCAAAAGAAACGTAACACAGTTGTATTACGTTATTTAGATACATAATTTTAGGATATTTTATAATAATTCTTTCATGAATTATAATTATTTCATAGGGTTTAGAAAAGACAAGCCGTGGAAAGTTTGAAGGTGGAGATAGCGCTTGGGAGGAGGATAAGTTAGGCACATATTCAAGAAGTGAAATACGATTGATTGAGATACAAGAGAACTTATGTAAAGACGTTGAACGTGGTCAGGTGCAGTGTCAATCTTTAGCTGAAGAATTAGAAAATCAGATAGAAGAATGGTGGTTTAAGCATCAAGATACTCATCCAGATATATATGATTATATCTGTATTGAAAAGACAGAGCGCTGTTGTCCAAAAGATCATTATGGCCCAAATTGTACACAGTGTCCAGGATATCCAGATAACATCTGCAATAATAATGGCAAATGTAAAGGGGCTGGCACGAGAAAGGGAAACGGAGGCTGTTTTTGTGAAAAAGGATATATTGGAGACATCTGTTCAGAATGTGCTTCGGGATACTATGAATCTTACAAAGATGAAAAAACTTTGCTATGTTCTGTATGCCATACAGCGTGTGACGGACCTTGCAGAGGTGCTGGTCCAAAGGATTGCGAGAAATGTACTGCTGGATGGGACATGATTGAAAACAAAGGCTGTTTTGACATCAATGAATGTTTAAAAGATGATATTTGTCCTAGCAATCAATTCTGTGTTAATAAAGAAGGAAACTATGCTTGTTTGGGTATATATATTTTCTATTTTTACTAAATTATTTATTTTTGTAATATGGATATACTAAAATAAAAACTTGGAATCTTTTTAGCTTGTGACAAAGCTTGTAATAGTTGCACCGGCGATGGGCCAGACATGTGTATCAGATGCACTGAAGGTTATCATAAACAGGATAATTTATGTATAAGTAAGTACAGTATTATAGAGAACAATATAACATAGTATTTTAAATGTATATTTATAATTTATATTAATTTAGATTCAGATCTTCTTGGCCGCAAGAAACAAGAAAATCTGGCGAGATATCTAACATATTTCGGACTTTGTGTGGCAACATGTATCATTTTGCAGCGTAACATTTATGTTGCAAGCATTATTGGTTTGTTGGTTGCAATGTATATATCTGTCTCAGAATATATGATTGCACATAGCAATGTTCAGGATACGACAACAAACATGGATATTCTAGGACCAGCTTAAATAGAAATCCAATTTAAATTTTCTAAATATAAAGTCATTTCATTGTGTTATATCAAGATAGAGTCATTATCCATATGTAAAATAGATCATATTAAAATTAATATATAATTAATTGTATAAAATGAAAAAATGTCAGAATTTTGCTTTTGTTTATTAATATCTATATATTTGCTTTTCACATAATTATTTCATTTTTATTTAAATATTAAAGTATCTCAAAAATTATATGGCCAGTTTTTTTTAGTATTTTTTTGTCTATCAAAGTTTTAATATTAGCTTCTCATCCAAAATATCTTTGGTTATACAGGGTAATAGGAATCAAGCACGGTAATTCTTGTGTAAGCCAATACAGTTAACAAAACAACTTTATTAATAATTAATCCGCTAAGCGTGCTTGAGTCCTATTGCCCTGTTATATCCAACCATTTTGTATCATTAAGGAGTCTTTACGATTTTAATTTATATCCAAAATATCTTTATTACTGCATATACATATTATATCACATATGCGTATTATATATATTTTATATTATTGTAAATATTATGTCTCAATGTAGAAAAAATAATAAGAAAAGTTATTATACATTTAAAATAAGTATATACATAACAAAACAAAATGTACAACATATATTACTTGGCATTTTTATACTCGTAAAAGATTTAAATGATTTTTGTTGATATACATATATTTCTATAATTTCTGACAGTCATGATGTAATAACATCAACTTCAATAAAGAAAACATAATATTATCAATAATTAATAAAATTTGATTAAAAATTATGATATATATTATGCATTTGGTACAATATATTAATTTATGTCAATACATCATATGTGCACTTACATATAATATTTAATTTAGCAAATATATTACTTGAGTAAAATTGTATTTCCATTCCCTCCCTATTATTAAACAATCTCTTAATACACTAATATTATAGAAATATTTAAATAATATACAAATATTTTTATAAATTATAATATATTTTTATAAATTAATTATTTAAATTTTAAATAATCTCTCATATTTTATAAGGGTAGATATAAATTATTTTAATTCTTGATTACTAGGTTCCTTAATTCGTCGCTAGAAGACCAAAAAATAAGAACACTTTCTCGTATTTAAATTTCAACATTTTATTTATATAAATTCTGTATTAAAAGAAAATTTTATAAGCAATACTCAATATATATATTTTTTGGAAGTAGTTTAAAATTTTTAAACTACTTTTTATATAAGACTAAAATTAATAATTTATTTACACTAGGAGTAAAATATTAAAATAATTTTATTATTATTTGTTTGAGTTTATATTGTGATATCGAATATATTTTCAGTCTTATAAAATGATATTATACTAAAACATTTATATAACAGAAGTATCTTCATGATAACTTTATTAATATGTAGATATAAGCTCTGATATGACTAAATTTTCATAATACCACATTGATGTTTTAATTTTATTTTCTGATTTAGGTATGATATGTATTAACAAGCGATTTTTATCTATCTCGAATTTTGTACGTAGAGAAATTAAAATATATGTTTAATTCGTAAAATGTATAATATTTATGTGCAATATTTTGTATTTAATTCTTTTAATATCCCTGGCGAAAAGTTTTTACGAAAACCTACATAGATTCAGACAAGGTCTTAGTTTTTCGTAGATATACGTAGAGTAACATTGTTTATTTGAGAAACTAAAAAATTCTCCGCCCTCAAAAAATGAGGTTCCACTCTGCGTTCCACTACGAATATCTACGAAAAATTAAGGATTTCTGAGACAAACAAACCTCACTACGAAAAATTAAGAATTTCTAATCTTGTCTCAATAATTTTCTGTACTTTTTCATAAAAATTTTTATTGCGCCACAGATATTATACATGATTAATATTCTTATGCGTGCGTGCGTGCGTGCGTGCGTGCGTGTGTGTATATCTTATATATTATTCGATTAAGCCTAATTGCATTAAGTCTTTGCTCACAGTGCGAGCCTCGCACTAATCTTAAAATAGCTGAAATATCATATGACTATCTAAAAAGAGTTCTTAATTCATCCCTAGGTGAATGAACTGAAAAATAGTTTCTCATAGTTAAATTTTAACAGATTTCTTTTATATATTTCACATTTATCAAACAACTTATACATATAAGCAATACTCATTCACATTTTATCTAACTTTTTGAAGGTATTTCTTGAAAAGTATCAAATCGTTTAAAAAGTAATTTCAAGAATGTTTAATGAAAGATTGTAATACTGGTCATATTCGAATTTGAGTATGTTTAGTTCCGTATAAGGCCATGATATGCATGCTAGTATCATTTTATTCTTATTTAAGTGCTTTGGGACGCAGTCATATAGGTATTTATAATCAATTCTTATTATTCAAGACCATCTTAAGTTTATCTTGAGATGTCACGAACTAATCAGAGGCCATATCAGCGTCTTAAGACATTGGTCTTGAAATAAAAATCAATTGTTAATACCGCAACCATAAATTGCCAATAATGAAAATATACAGTTTCCAGTAATTCACGTAACGTTTTCAGTACTGGCAGTGAATATTAGAACGACTACTGATACATACATCCATTGTTAGCAGTCAGGCAAGTTCTTGCATGATTCATCTTTCTTCTTTTTCTCTCCAACATGGAGAGAAAAAGAAAAAAGATGAACCGTGCAATAAGTTCAGCTAAAAGAACAGGTCAGTATCAATAGCAATAAAATTAGCTAAACTGTCACTAGATGGCTAAACCTGAAAACTGTTTCTTGTATTTATAATTTAACATAATTTCTTTATAAGTAACATTTTCACGTAATTCAGTATAAGCAATACTCAATATTTAATCTATCATGAATTTTTTGAATAGTAATCGATTTTAAAAAAACGTTAGATAATTCAAAAAGTAATTTATTTTTACTAATATCTTGATCATTGCGAAAGTGCGATGGATTAATTATATTTTAATTATTATCAATAAAAATAGCACGAGCAAAAATAATTTTTATAGAAAAGCTGAGATTTCAACATTATTTAATTAAAAATGTTTTGTTTATTTGTACAAGAGTATGTTATATTAATTTTTTACCTAATACTCTGATCAAATATGAAAATCTTCACAATAAAATATTATGATAAAATTAACATAGTTACAGTTATATATCATATTTGCTTACTCAGTGAGAAATGACAATGAAATCGATATCAAATCGATGTCGATTCGACGTTGAAATCATCAAATACGACGATTCGATATTAGGTATGTTTAGCGGACTCAACAGTTAAGTGAATGCTGGCTGTATTCTTTTAGATCATTCAATCAGTATTTTAGATCTGAAAGTACATCAACAACAGCGAGCGCTCACTCAATTGAAAGCAGCCATTGATTCCATTGTCATTTCTCACTGGATAGCTGCAATTATATATTTACACTTGCAGAAATGTAACTGTCGTGTACTGCATGAATCATCAGTGACTTGAACTTTTTGTTCAGGCTATTTGGTATTTTATAGCCTACAAAAAAAGGTTATAATAAAATCATTTTATGCGTAGAAACGTAATTATGATATATAATGCAATAATAGATCTTTTTAATAATAATTTTTGTTGTTTTTTTAACTATTACAAAAAAATAGATGCTATCTAACAAATATAACAAAGAAATAAAAATACTATAGGTCATCGGTATAATAAAATCAAGTCATTAAATGACTTGAAAATTAAATGACTTTAAAATTGGCGCGACACAGAATGTTCAAAATGTCAACGCTAGATGGATAAATACGAAACATTTTCTCATATTTAAATAACGTTTACTATTAGTATTTCTTGTGATGAGAGACATTATCGCCTATCAAATAACTTTATATCCATTTACATTTTTTGGAAGTTTTTTTGGTTCTGATTACCACCTAACCTGAGCTCAAAGATAATCGACTTTTTATCTATTTATATGATCATTCAATATCTTCTCTTAAGAATTATTATTAATGATTTCTTATATTTTTCAATTCTATTAATCGGTATATCGATTTTTTTCATGTAATAATTATTTATCTATTTTGCCGATTTTAGTTAATCTTAATTTTAAAAAATTGCATTTTTATTTTATTAAACATATTTATGGAAGCGAACATGTTTATAAATAAGAGACTTCAATATTTCATTTTCAAAAAATATCACATATGTGTTTATTCCTCGATTAAATATATAATCTCTCTTATAATGTTAAATTACTATGATTGTTATACAATAAATGAATAAAAATGTTCTCAGAGAGAGTAATCAAAAATAGCTAGTAGTTATACTGATTAAACAAAAGTAACTTAAAATGAAATTAATCGTAAAAGTATAGAAGTGTATAAATGTAAATCGGTAATCGAGATAATTAAGAGAAAAAGGGAACTCTACAGAGACGCTATACATATTTATTATTCTGTATAATATTTTTGAATATATTTAAAAAAGCGCCGGTCATGATCGAAGATTCACGATGAACCTTTTCGAAAGGTTGGACTAAAATACGTTGAGACAATCCAGTTATTCGTTGCAAGTGCAATTATTTTTCACATGCGTAGATGCCTAAATTCCTTTCACTCTACTATTTTCGTTAAGACCTAACCATGCATCTCGAATAACCCAAGTAGAACGATTCACCATAAAATCTCACAAACACCCGCGCTCTAATAATTATTATATGAATACATAAAAAGCAGACACAGTGTACTGCTCCACGGGTCTAAAACACGAACAATTCCTCGCTTTAAAACTTGCATATTCCATTTATAAACATAATTTGTTAAACCGATACCATGCGCGTCGTACGCGAGTGTCTATACCGACAGGTCGATAAAGACCCACAGCTCGCGCAGAAGACGGAGACCTATCAAAAATATCATTTACCGACGCATTCTCAGTAGCCGCGTCCACAACGCTCTCTCGTAATTAAACATCGCCAACTTCTCCCGGTCCCTCGCCGATGCCTCAGATTTAGACGTATCAACCCGCCTCGTACCCACGACGCGATCTTTCGGATCGGTTGAACACCTTTGGATACCCGTCGCAGAATCCGAGATAAAAACGTCTCGCCTGTCGCGCAGGTAGACCGGTTGCTTTATATCTCGCTGTAACTAATTCGTGCCGACGACCCGCAGCCGTTGCTACAGCGTTGCGCTTCTCCGCGCGCCTCAAGTTTACACTTTATATTTGCAAGCGCGATCCGCCGCGCGTGCACCTACGCGCTTCGCGCGCGAACGTCGCGTCGGAGGATCGCTGGACGTAGCTCGCGACGAAGGCAGGAATTGAAATTGAGAAAGAGTCGTGAGTCGCAATCGTTGGAATGTCACGAGTACGCGCGGGTAACGACTTCGATTTTCTCCTTTCCGTGCTTGCCGTCTTTCCTTCCCCTCGTTCGTCGTTCTTTTCTATTTTTCTCTGCTCGAGCTTAGGACTACCTAACCATATCGTTTCTCTTTTCTTTCCGCTACGTTCGGGCGGGTGAGGCTGTTAGCTATTGTCATTGATCCGACTGTTTCTACCTGTATACATTCCGATTGTCGATGGCGATTACCTGAAATGGTTAGATTTCTTATTTCGAGCCATCGGATATTTATCGCTCGGTGGCTAAAGTTGCGAATAGTTTCTTGCAATTAAGGTTTCACATGTTTCCTTGTGTATACGTTCTACGTGAGTTTAACATCTTTTCTCATACAGCAGAGATTTCTAAGGGACGCCGTAAAGATATTCTGGATGTCTTTAGGATGTTCCTTGGAGGTTTGTGCTGGAAGGGTTTGTATAAGCGATCGTACTCAATATGATAAATGTCCGTCTTTGTCGTAATTATTGACAATCACTAAAGATCTTTTGACTATATCATTTTAAAGATAAATTCGTTTTTAATGTGACAATTGGGAATAATCGACGCAGAGTGGACGTTTTGATTAATTATTAATTATTTATATAAATGTAGGTAGTATTACTATATATTGCAAGTGTGTAATTATGCGATAAATTTTATAGTGTGTGTAATGTAGGACATACACGTACGTAAGATAATTTAAGAAAGAGAATAGATAATAAAATTTATTTAATAATACGCGTAAACTTGTTTGCATTGAAGCGTTTTGTGAAGATGGTAATGTTTTACAAAAATGCATTTTACATCTAAATCTGCAGATTCATACAAAACTTATTTGTGTATCATTTTAAGCGACACATAAAATAAAGATATATACCGTACGATTATCTAAACGAATATTTTTTTGACCAATTACTAGAGGGCCAAAAAATTTGAAAGTAGTTAAATTTCTTTGTAGTTAAATTTCATCTGTTTTCTTTTATATACTCAACATTACATGACTATCTCGTAAGCTATACTTGATACAACGTTTAATTACGTTAAGATTTTTCAAATGTAGTTTTTTTACTAAAAGCATAATATAAAATCAAAGATAATTTCGTTTTAACAATAATTGAGACAAGGAAGTTTGTAAGAATTTTATAGCGAGTCTTTCTAGATAAACAAGAGATGCCTCAAGATATTTTACATATGATTGTTTTGTACATATCGTAAAATCTCTGTTTTATTTTACTATTTAGATGAATGATGATATTTCAGACCATCCACATAAGACAATCGGAATCTTTAATTTTTAAAGTTTAACATTTCAAGTATCAATTTTATACTCGTTATTATTTTTTGAAAGCATTTTGAAGGCTGTTTATTTTACTAATTACAATTAAAATACATTCTATTATTATTTATAAATACGAATTAAAAAATTCATTTTCTGAGTGAAAAATATGTACATATGTAATATGAAGTTTTAAAAGAAAAAACAATCATTATTACAATTAACGTAGGCAAAAATTTATAACTTAGTTTTTAATATAAATTTTTAATATAAAAATATTTATAAATAGTAGGTTTTTCTAAATAAGGAATTTTAATATTTAAAAGCATTTTTTACAAATCTTATTTTTTAAAATAATTTTGATTTCCTAAATGAGTTTATACATATAACTTAGATAGATTCTCCTTATTAATAATTAATATCTTGTGAGATAAAATATGAATATTAAATATGAATATGAATATTAAAATATGAATGTTAAAAATAAATATTTTAATATAATGTTTATAGTGATATACATACATAGCAATAAATAAAGCAATAAATTCTGTTTTACACCACTAGAGGGATGAAGATTATATTACTTTCTTATATTTAAGATTTCCTATCTCTACTATATATTCTGTGATTAATTGAAGCATATCAACAACTTTATATCCATAATACACATTTTTTGAACGTTTTTTGATATGAAAACTACATAAACCCAATATTTAAAATAAAATTTTCTCATTTAGGTTTAGAGTGAGTAATCTATTAATTATACATATGCATTATAATATATTAATTTATATCTTTTTCTATGTCATATACCTTTTGCGTATGAATGGAAAAATTTCTTATTAATAATAAAGGAACATTTTGTGCTAGAAAATGTTATGGAAAGATTTAAATATCTTAAATTTCATAGACTTCATAATTGAACTTTTCTACATTAAATTTTAAATGCTGCATTACATTAGCGTATAAATTAATAATAATTTTAAAATAACATCATTTATTTAATGTCAAATTTTTTATTTTTCAATAATTACATTAATTGCATCCTTTACAACTGTATTATTATATAAAAATTTCTCTTATCTCTTATCTTTCTACATAAATATAAAACATTACATTTCAAATTTTTTATATCCAATATATTTTTAAACATTTTTCGAAGAAAACTTTATTTATTTGATGAAGTTTAAGATACAATTTTTTTCAATATAAGGATAATATAACGTGATATTCAATCGTTAATGTATCTATAATATCTATATCCAAGCAGAACAAGTCATGATATCCAGTTAACGCTAAATATTCACAGAAAGTTCGATTCATATTGGTTGCGTTCAGCAAAGAAAGCAGCTTTGCAACTGTTGTAAAATTCTTGAATATGATTGGTTTATCATATTATCATATTCAAGAATTTTACAACAGTTGCAAAGCTGCTTTCTCTGTTGAACGCAGCCATTATCAATGTACCGAATATTCCGAAACAGTAAAAGAATCATTATAGAATGTGCAAATATTGATGAAATGTTCAGAATTTATTGTGCGAATACTCCTTGTATATTTCACGAAAATTGCGAGCGAATGAGCAGTATACATCTCCGCCGACAGAGGACCGCGGCGAAGAGCATTTACTCGTAAACAAGAATCATCTGGGAGAGAATATAAGGAGCACTTCGGGTGTGAAGTGGCCCCTAAAATTGGGCTCTAAGATAAAAACACATTATATGTGTTTTTCAAAGTAAAATTTTGTTTTGAAAACTGATTCACGAACGACCTGATCTGGAATTTTGAGCAAAATTAAAATTTTGCGGAGTGTATATGAAACATTCTTGAAATAAGTAATGACATACAAATGATATTTTTAACCGACATTTGAATGTTTCTTTTACTTATCGTAAATATTCGGAATGTTTTGGAGTATTCTTGGAATGTTTTTTGGGGATTTTAGGAACATTTTATGAATATCAGGAATATTTAACGTTTGCTAGGTAACGTCGGAATGATGTTAAAATAAATCGTAAATGATATTTTGGAGTCATTTTATCATTTTGATATTAATGACTTGTTGTTCTGCTTGGGTATGTTCAATATTTTCTTTGGAGAGTTGAATCTTGTATATGCATTACGATTACATATCACTATTGAGTCATAATATTTTCATTTAATGTTTCGATTATAGTTTTAATTTTATGTTATGATTTTATTAAGTTTATATTTAGGATTTTTAAATTATGGAAAAATCCTGAATATATAAATTTAATCATTATGTATGTATATGTACATATATGTATGTATATATGAATATATGTACATTATTCATGTAATAACTGATTATTATATAAATGTAAAAAACTTTTATAAAAAAGCCTTTTATGTGTGTATACATTTCTATTATAAACACTTACTTTAAATTGAATGTGTGACGATCTCATATTTAAACGTTTCATATATACAAATATTTACACATTGAAATATTTAAAGATATATATAGTGAAAAGAAGAAAAAATAAAAGTACACAAACTTAGACAACAAAAATTTAAGAAAATAGATTTAAAAAATATTAGAGTACAGATGATTCTAATAATATCAAAAGAATTATATTATTTCTCTTAAATAGTTTTCACACAGTTTCATATAGTTTTTCTATCTACCATTAGATGGCCAAATATAAGAAAAGTTTCTCTTAATTAAAATTCTTGTACTTTTCTATATATAGCGCATAGTTATGTTACGATGTATAAGCAATACTCAATATATATCATACAGTATATATCATTTTTTGAAAGCAAAATTTCCTTGAGAGACGTAAATGTATTTTAAAAGATAATTTATAATATTATGCTTTTTTTACACAAAGAACACAGAAATGCTCATCACACGGCAAATATTTCTGCATCATGTGTACAGGAACAATTAGATAAAGCAATGGAAAATAAAATCTGTATCATGGCGTTTCATCTTAATAATAAAAATAGCAGATTTCTCCATAATTACCAGAAAAAGATAATAATTGTGAATGCTTTGTTTGCTTACTTAATTGACGATATTGTCGACATTTTATTTGCTAATTGCAGTTTATTTACGCATAAAAATTTCTTGTTTATAGATCAATTATCTATTACACACAAATATAAAATTTAAAGATGAAGACACGTTTGCATACTTACGCACAAGCTGCATTGTATACATGATATTGTCTATAGATCGATTTTCTACAAGCAACTAGCTGTTGCATATAATCACATATTTTCACACTGATCCTTTGTCATATGTATTATCGTCAGAAATTAAAAATCAAATGTTTTCATTCATAAAATACGTCAAAGTAAAACATTTTTTTCTATGTTATCATTTTCAAATGTGAACATATTTATTACAAATTAATACAGAGATGTTATCATTTGCATTACAAATTAATACAAAAATTAAAGAACAGATGTTAAAAGAAGAGCAGTATAAGGACATCATTTATATTAAAAAATTTTATAATATACAATTTTATTTTATAAAATACAATCAAGTAAATCATGGAACAATGAAAAAACTATTATACATTTCTATATTTGTAAAATTAAATAACAATTACATTTTTTTTTATTTTTTATTTAATTTTAACTGGTTATGTTAAATAATAATATAATTGTTCTGTACTGTACTATTATTTTTTAAATTTAAATTATTCCTTTTTACTAATGTTTATGATTATAAGAAATCACAAAAAGATGATTTGAACAATATGTAGTATTGTTATTAAATGTATTGTTATTAAATGTCATTGTTATTAAATGTATTGTTATTAAATGTCAGACAATATCTTATGTTAAAATTCATATTTATGAAAATAGTTCGCAACCAAATAATTAAAAAATAACTGATTTAGGAAAAAGAAATCTAATAGAAATACCTTTTTTAACACTAGATGGAGACATACCATAACATTTTCTCGTAATTAAATATCATTATTTCTACTATATCTTCTATAACGCATCGAATTTACGTATTCAACGACTTTATATCTATAATATATTTTTTGAGACGTTTAAAGGCCTTTCATGTGCTTAATGAAAATCTAAAATAAAACTATTTTAAATCCTTTTGTACAGATACAAATCACTTCTGTAAGAAGTATCTAACAGCAGTTTACAAATAAGGAAAGACGAAATTTACTTCATGCTACTAACTCTACGATCTTGTACTTTTGCGCAGTTTTATTTTATATCATAATTTACTTTTAAATATTAATATGGAAACATATTAATATTTAAGTATTCACTGAAACAATTTAATACCGAAAGAACGGTTTTATGAAATAACCGGGTGAAATATCTAAAAATTTAGCTAGATACAAATCTGATAATAATTTTGTTGTCATCAAATAATTAAAAAGAACACTTAAACGTGATGACAATATTACAAAAACTTTTAACCTCACAACCAATCAATTGCAAGTAGCAAGCGTCCTACATAATTATTTTGATAATCTAAATAAAATTTTTTTCAAATCTACGTATCTAGTTTTAGATACTTCAGCCAAATCATTTTATCATGTAAGTATAAATTGTATAAATACAAATCATTACGCATTTAAATGGAATCAATTATATATATTGTTGTATATTTTTTTAATATATAATTTTGAAATAAATTAAATAATAAGTTAAATTTATATATTTATGCGTATATGTATATATCATATGTATATATCATATGTATATATGTATATATCATATGCATATGTATATATTAGTATGTGCGTGCACATATTGATTTATTCGGTCTTTCCTTTTTCTTTCAATTACATTCTAATTCATATAATATGTAATATTTGAATTTTGGATATTTTATTTATATTTTTAGACCAAATGAATCGTTTCGGTTACATACGCTCCAGATTTTTCTTTATCGTAGGATAGAAGAATAAAAAAATAGAAAGAGAAAGGAGAATCCCGTTTCACATACCCCCTTTTTTAACCCTCGAAGGCTGCTGGCACCTGGACCCAAAACCCCGTTCACCCTTCCAACTTTTTAGAGTTCCCCTTTCTCCAGTCTACAGCCCCTGATTCGAGGCTTTTACCCCCTGTACGATCGCTTGAAGGGTTGTTTTAAATAATAATAACCCAACTCCGATCACACATATAGGACGACGAACTCGTCGAGCTTCAGTATGTTACCGATAAGCTCACATGTCCTTTCGCATCGTATAATTTTATATTTAACTTCGTGTAATGTGATTCAGACATTGTAAATATTACTAAACAATTACTAACATTTGAGTGTTTTTTTTTTATAAATAATGTGACAGTGAATACTGAATAATGTGACAGTGAATATTATATGTACTAACATAATTTTAAAATGCAATATATTTTAGCTTTTTAAACAAAATTTGCAACACATCTACGGAGTAATCAAGATTTTGAACAACATCTTTTTGTTTTTTGTAATATTCTTTATTAAATAGGACTTTAAAGCACTAATCAGAAAAGACAAAGAAGTAAGGAAGAGCATCACTGATCTTCCAAATACTGGCTGGCGAAGAGAAAATTGTCGAGGCATGAAGTCGATGAAACCGCATTTCGTTCTGCGCGCGAATGCTCCAGTTTTTCTGTGGTTCATAGCGGTAGTTGACGGGCGTCGTCACCGAAGTTATCGTCATTGTCGTTGTCGTGGAAAAGAATCGCGTAAGAAGAATCCGAGAGACTTCAATGGCGATTCCGCGGCGTGTAATATTTATAGTAATTTGTTCCATCGACGAGAGCCAAACGGGTTCGTTCGAGCGTTGCGCGATGGAGAAAATCGATCGTGCACGCCGCCGTGTAAATTTGAGATCTCGGCACAGAGAAGAGAGGGCAAGAAGAATCTTGCTACGATCTTCGCTGATCTTCGCTTCGTGATCTTACCGCGGTCAAATAATCGAGTCTTTGCTTCGCTAATTTTGTTGCTGATTCATGACTGGTACGCGATTTTGTGTGATATAACCCAAGTATTGTTTATAGATATATTTGACATATTTTTCGAGGTGTATTTATAATAAAACTATTTTCACGTTGCAAGTATATTATTATATACAAAATTTAAATTTAAAAATTATTTGAACATAATATTAAAATTAAATTAATATTAAAAACTAAAAGATTAAAGAAAATATTAATTAAATATGTTCAATTAAAAAAATTTAAATTTTTCAAAGATACGTAAAATAATAGAAATCTCGATACAATGAAAAGATCGATAAAAAGTGGAAAGGAAACGCCGATACACAATCTTCTCTGCGCCCGTTTAAACATTCAGAAAACTTGGCTTTTTTTCTATGGAAAAAAATTAAAAAAAAACAGACTTCCATGAGAAGTCGAATTTACGCTGGCCACAATTCACGAGTCACGCCAGCGCGCGTTTTGTAGTGGCAATTTTTGCTTGACTCATTACCCAGATCGGCAAAGAATCGGCGGCGTCGCACATGTGTCGGCGGTGCGATACAAAAAAGCGGCGTGTTAGATTCGAGAGAAAAAAAAAGCGAGAAATAAAACAGCGGGTACTCCGTGCACGCGAGCGCGCGGCTGCGAGGCAGAGGGTTGGTTGGATTTTTAGGGGTAACCCGCTACCCCTAACCGTGTCATCCCCATTCAGGTCCGGGCCCGGTCCCTCGAAATTGCGTGAACGTGAGTTTACGAAAAGGCGGAAATAATGCTGAAGCTATACGGCGAATCCGTTAGCTTCTCTTCACTCGGTATCCTTATGTCGTCTCTGAACGATTAGTTCGTCTGATAGATAATTAGACAGATGAGCACGAAAAATATGGAATTTTTTTGTAGAAATAATTATCTCAATCGATTTTTTTTTAAAGAAATGCAAAAATGTAAATATTTTTTATTAAATTAAATTGATTTAAAATTTATTTTAATAAAATTTTTGTGTGGCATTCAGACCGTACGAATTTTATTGTATAATTTTGCCTATCGTAATAATAAACAAAATAAATATGCTTTATGTAAATATTTGATACGAATATGACAAAGCTGTCAAATTTTTTACGGACATTTTTAATTGAGCCAATCGCTCATGTAAAAATAGAGGGTGCATAGAAAACTCCATTGGCTATTAGGTCAATCCCTACGTGTCGGTATCAGCTTGCAGGCATTGTGTTTCATTTTCCACGAGTATATTGGCTTCCTTTGCTTCCTCCTGCGTTTGAGCTGGGCCATGTTAAAGCGTAGATTTTCAGTGGATCTCCGTCACTCTTTCCTATACTATTTTCGAGTTGCACAAAACGAGAAAAAAATGTGGATCAAATCCGCCTAGTTACACAATAGAGTATAATGCTCGCGTCTCACAAAAAGCCGCATTGTGACACGAAATTATCACATTCGGCAAATGGCAGACTCGCAACTCGTGCTCTGAATAAAATACGAAAAATTCTATCATATAATTTAACGTCCGCTTTAATATTAAAATATTATATCTTTTACAAAACATTTTTTTGCTTCTTTTCAAGATCGACGATAAATAATTTATAATTCTAACTGTGATAATTTTCTCAAAGTGTTTTCATAATTTTTAATTTTTTAATAATTTTTAATATTTGAACGAAGAAGCATTAATCAGTTCGCATGCCTTTTTCTTCCCTTTGATTGTGTTTCTTCCTCTAAATCTATTCTTCCATGAAGCTATATAAAACGCATTAAACCGTATACCGCCGTCGATCTAAACTTATTATGGACGATTATTCCGTTCTGGAATGTAGTCCTGGCATCTTTCTCAATGTAGACGGCTGACTAATCCATTGTCGGTTGTCTCGTCGCACTTTCTTTACTTTGTAATACATAAATTGCACAGGATATGGATCAGTAGATTTGCTGTTTAATCACAATACAAATCGACAGCAGTTGAATTCGAAAAAACGATGAAAGATCTAACTTCTTTTGTGAGTGTGAATAATAGTACATGATTTTTATTTGTTATTGTAAATATAATTTTTCTTTAATCCATTTTGTGACGTATACATGTATAAAAAGTGATGTGTTCTTTTTTAATTGGAATTATATCAGCTAAATGCAAGAAAGAAAAAAATATTGGGATTTTATGAACCTTTGTATGAAAATGAAGAACTGGAAAGAGAAAAATATTATGGGTAAGCATTTAATGTAAAACAGTGTATAACAATTCTTTTGAAATATTTATACTGAAAAACAATTAAAATTGTCCTTTGTTGATTTATATTGAAAATGAAACAGTATAAGTGTTGACGTATGTTAATATGGATTTTACTTAAAATATTAAAAAATAAAAATAAACAATTATAATACTGTTTCTCCTCTTTTAATCTCTCAATTATTCCGTTAATAATCGCTTTATGTATTTGTATGTGATAAAGCCTAGTGCTTTTAATAACTAGACAATAAGTAATTATTTATTTTTTCGAAAACTGTACAAAATTATTATTCGAATGGAACCCGTGCATTTAGAATAGAAATTCGTAAAAAGTCGTAAAGTTCATCTTTTTCTCAATAATTTTTTATATAGTTGTACAGCTTAGTGTAATATTTATTGTTTATGCGTCGTAAAAATAGAACTGCGGTATAAGAGAGTAAGACAAAAAATTAGTTCGATCGTAAAATTGTGATTGTCGAAGATGTAATCAGATGAAGGAAGAAAATAAGAAGAGAAAAGAGATGAAAATAAAGAGAAAAAAAATCGTTGGTTTGTGGAGGCGCCAATAATAGTACCTTTAAGCTAGTCGAGCGTATAGAAAATAATTACGAGTAACTGCGAGTGAACGGCGCTTTACTTTCTTTTTACTTAACAAGCCCGTAAAACTTCTTCCCGCGGTCGTGAAACGGTTTCTCGAAAATCGACCGCGGTTGTTGCGATCGAATGCCTTCCGGTAAAACCGCGAATCGAAAGGTTTCGCGTAAGATCATCTCGGTTACCTGCCGGAAAACTTGTGCAAAAGTTGTTTAAGATAAAAAAATTTTCCAGCAAATGAAGTAAATGATAGAGTTTTGTAAATTAAAAATATTAATAATAGTAATAATTAATAATTAAATTTAATAATTAATTAAATATATATATATACATATATATATAATTTTATTAATAATTTATATATATATATATATATAATTTTATTAATAATTCAATATAAAAAAATGATAAATTATACACAAATTATTTGCAGCTTTGATGACAAGTATTTTTAAATTCTTAATATAATTTTAGTCTAAAGAGCAAGAATATTCGCTTATAAATATTTATATTAATAGCAATATTAATTGAATAATCTATGTTACCTTCATTAATGAACTATTGTATAAACGCAGTTACGGACATTTCCGCACGCCATTTTGCTAGACTAGTAGTCATCGGGCAGTCTGACAATGAGTCGAAAGTAGTCGGGGGTAGCGTGTGGACAACATACTGATCCATTCTGGCAAGGGATTTGACGGGGGTGCTGCGCGAGGGATCGTCCTTTACCCTCCCGATGGACGAGCCTATTGGTCAGATCAAAGTCTGTCCCTGGACAGAACTATCGATTATTTGTTACCGATTTCTAGGGGCTACCTGCAGCAGGACAGTTTCTGTCTGTCTCGCGGCAGGAGGTGTGGTCTTGCCCTTTGCTGTGGCACCTACGGAGGGCCCTTTAAAACCTGCTATGCAAATCGACCCACCGCCGACTTCCCGGATGATCCCGCCGCGGATCCCTCAGCTGATCGTAAACGACGGTCGTTCTTTATTTTTTTGTTTGGGACGCGCGCGTCGTTTCGTTAAATCTGTACTGCGCACCATCTTATCGCGATGGCAATTAGCATATATCGTGGAAACGTTTACTTACGGACATTATCACTGCTTTCCCGTGGGAATCGAATTATAGACTACATGACTGTGCGTGGTAATGCGTGATAATCATCGTAATTTATTAATTTCGTAACTATTAGTTTATGTTAAGAATTACATATAAGAACAAGTCCTTATCGGCAGCTTTTTTAGTCAGTTGAGAATCTTTCATTGGCAAAAATGCAAGAGAGATTTTTGCTACATTTTTTAACTTTGGATTATTTAAATTTCCGGATATTTGTTGAGGAAAGAGTTTTTATATTTTATACTTCTTGTCTTCTTTTTAATGAAAAGAAAAATTTAGGATGGAAAAGATGTTATTCATATCAACATATATAATGTATAGGAATAATACTTGCAAACTCGGCCAAAGGGATTATTTCTTTATCTGGAACATAAAATTTAAAAACTTGTCATAATTTCCATTCTTTTTTTATTTTTCTTTTTTTCCATATTTCTTTTTTTCTTTATCGTACAAAGTCAAACGGAATGTGCATATGGAGCTGATGGGCATCGTAATTAAACATTGCGCGGTTCGGGAAAAAGCGGACAATCGTTTAACTGTCTATCTGAGAGGACGATAGATCCCTTTGTTCCGCATTTCTTTAGTGGACGTCTTTTTATTCCCTCTCGCTACATATTAGAGAGAATCAAAACGTTCTCCTATATCGCAGTAGGATATAAAAGAATTATTTTTGCAAATATAAAGTTTATCAAATGTATGGAAATGTATAATAAAAAAATTTGAAATTCGTAAGAAATGAAATATATTTTCAAATCTATTTTCATCTCTCTATTTTACTCTTATATTTATTTTCGAGTTAATTATTAATATTAATTCTATTAAATAATTAATAAGCTTCCTTTTTACTTTAAAGCATTTATTTGTGTCCATCTTTATTTTCCTCTATAAAAATATATCATATAAATATACAGGTATTATTTTTACAATTAATATATTTAGAAATTTCGCTCGTCCTGATATTCGATCATAGAAATTAGAAATGTTAAGTAATATTCGAAATAGAACTACTTAGAGTGAAAATAGTTTCTAAAACTGACTTGTCAATATAAAGTAGATTCTCATTTTCATAAGCCAAATTAATTCTAGAAATAACCAGCTATTTCTCACTTTTAAACCATTATATGTAAATACTGTAGTATTTTAGAACTGAAATAGATGCAAGGAGGATATTAATTTACATAATACTTTTAATAATCGGGATAAAAGGTTACGTTATTTATAAAACAATTTCTTTTCTTCTAACTTCTATATATTGATTCTTAAAAATTTAAGATTCGAAATTTATTAAATAATGGAGATATCTTAAATCTAGATTCAATAACAATAAAAATATACTGTTTCATGTAATAACAAATATTTAATATATGTATAAAAACAATATATTGAAAACATACAATATATACACAAATATTATAAAAGATTCGATTTATCGTATCAAATTATAATTTTCTCGAAGTACTTAAATTATAACTTTTTTGAAATTTTTGTTCTCATGTCTCGCTGATATAATCTCATGATAAATATCAAAGATGTAAAAATACAATCTGCATAGACGTTAAAGATCCATAAATACATTATAACTTTGTGGACAAAAACTGACGAGTCTAGACAGTGGAAAATGAAGATGCAAGTTGTATAGCATACACTGTCGAGTTTAGCGTTAAAAATCAATCGCGGTCCACCGGCGCGATAATGGAACCGCGTAATTCGGCGCGCGAATGACATTAATTTCCAGACGACCTGACACACCGGCACGTCGCGCTCGAAATAATCGCGCAAATAGACACGAACCGAGCTGGGCATCCATATTTCGCGAAGAGCAAGACAAGGCGCGTGGCGGTGCTACGCCACTGGTCATTGCTCCGCGGCGCGGCGGTCGCCATTTTGTGTCCGCGCTCGCGCGCTAAATCTAACACGCTCATCGCGGGCGAACACGCTCGCGAGTGTGCGTGCGTTCGAGTCTCACTGCACGCGGAACCGCGCTTCCGGATTGGCTCGTCCCGCTGCTCCGAGTGACGTAATAAACCGACGACGCGCCGACTGCGTAGGCTAGCGACGACAGCCGAACGAAAACCTCCACTGGTATCCACCCACTCTGGTCACCGTGCGTGTGTGTGTGTGGGGCACGCGCGCGTGTGAGTGCGCCCGCGCGCGGGAAAGAGAGCAGTCGACGAACGAGCCGCGCCGTGAATTTCCCGAATTCGGCGCCGGATCCGCTCACCGACATCCGCGCGATTTATTCAGTATCGTGGATCGAACGACGGGCTTTCTCACCTGTGAATGATCGACGTCTCGAAAGCAGGTATGATATCATTCGCTAGTCGTTTCCCTGCGGGTTACACGGCTTTCGCTTTACTTGGCGCGACGAGAAGCTTTCGTGGAAATTGTCAGAGAGGTTATTTTACCTAGTATTCTTACTTTCGCACTTTTGTGACTGCTGTTAGTAATAACATAATCATTTTGTAAAGACGGTTAGGTTGTTTTACAGCTAATTGTAATTACGTATAACTATAGCACACACAAGTATCTATACGTGATATAATGTTTAATAATTTTTAAAAAAAGAAAGCACTCGTATTAGTACGTAACGAAATATAATTGTTAATAATGTGTGCATTTTCTATTTTTAATTTTTCCTTTTTCACGATTTATTAAGTGATAAATTAGTAAATGTGTTTTCCTGTGGTAACTGCATTTACTGAAACACACAATTATCTGTGGTAATAATGCATGTGCAGAATTTAATGAAGAATCACATGTGTATGCAATCATTTCTCCGTTATAGTATTAGCAATTATAAATTACAGTCTATTTTGCACGCTTAAATTTCTCAATATCGAGAAAAGTATAAAACGATGTTGAACATCAAGTAATCGATGGGTCATTATTCAATACCCATAAATTATCGCTTTCTTTCTAAATAAAATATCCGCACGTCGATTTAACACTGTCCGTCATTATCGATTATCTACTTTCTATTAATACATTGTTTTGAACATGCTCATATTTTATAAAATCTTAGGCTTTCAATAAAGAGTAGCAAATTTGAGTGAGAAATGGGAAACGTTGTACATTATATTAAATTGAAATTTAATATTATCAGTGGCTAATACTTTCACATTCGCAAATCAGAAGAACTTGATTACAAAAAGCTCGCGCGTTTACGAGATCCATTATTTACTTATCTTTTATTCTATTAAAGTACAATACACGTGTTGCAAAACAATTAAACCGAACGGTCGTGACGTTCATAACCGCATTAGTGGAAATTTCGCTTTATTTGAGAAAGTATAGAACGTCCATTATTCAGTAATAGATGTTTGTTGTTCTCTATACTGATTGCTAATATATTCAATCTTAATTACAGCCAAGAAGTTTCGTAAAAAATATTTCACTTTAATGCCATTTTCTAATCGATATATCATATTATATATTTTTTACGTTATCTCCAGATATTCAAATTAATAAATGTTTAAAAGGTGCATTTATCATCGATTAATTGGAGCACTCCGTGCATCCTCGCGTCTTCCGGATCTGCTGCAATCTTATCGGCTTTCGATTTCGCCGCGGGCGTACACGACACATGTTCTACACGAGACGCGTTCGATTCTCGATTTGCAGGTTAACGAGCACGGAAAATCGATGATCGAGAGAGGGAACATTGGCAGGATTTGCAAAAAAAAAAAAAAAAAGCGCAAGGGTAAGCCTCCACTCGTAGTGGGGGTAACGAACCGGCACAGGAGAGAGATCGAGCACGAGTCCTCCAGCATTCCGTCACGGGCGCTCGTGACCGGCGGATGTGTTTGCGTCGCCGTTAGGCGTACCTCGAGGAGAGAAACGCGGCGTTTTTTTTCGCGAGGACGTGTCCAGCGGCCAGTGATGTGGAAAATTCGAGGGATGTCGTTTCGGACGATCCAGTAAGGTATGCGCCGATCCACGAGCTCCATCTGACTGCAAATCGTTCATTTGTGTTTCAACATCGATAGGATTTCCAAGTAAGACATTATATTATTATTATCAATGACTAATAAAAGCGTATCACATTAATTATCCTCGACGAAGATGTCTATGTTACGTAGAATTGCTGCAACAGATCATTCTCATGATATTTTTCCTCTCGTAGTGTAACCGAGGGATAAAAATTATATTTCTATTGATAAGATTTGTTTAAACGTAATAATTGTGAGAGACTAAAATAGAAGATAGAATGTTGTATTTGGATATGTGATTAATATATTAAGTATAAATTTGAATTTTTTAAATTTGAAATATCTTGATTAAATTATTTCAATAATGGATATTATTAATAACTAATAAAAGTGTATCACATTAATTATCCTCGACGAAGATGTCTATGTTACGTAGAATTGCTGCAATAGATCATTCTCATGATATTTTTCCTCTCGTAGTGTAACCGAGAGATAAAAATTATATTTCTATTGATAAGATTTATCTAAACGTAATAATTGTGAGAGACTAAAATAGAAGGTAGAATGTTATATTTGGATATGTGATTAATATATTAAGTATAAAATTGAATTTTTTTAATTTGAAATATCTTGATCAAATTATTTCAATAATGGATATTATTAATAACTAATAAAAGTGTATCACATTAATTATCCTCGACGAAGATGTCTATGTTACATAGAATTGCTACACTAGATCATTCTCATGATATTTTTTCTCTCGTAACCGAGGGATAAAAATTATATTTCTATTGATAAGATTTGTTTAAACGTAATAATTGTGAGAGACTAAAATAGAAGGTAGAAAATGTTATATTTGGATATGTGATTAATATATTAAGTATAAATTTGAATTTTTTTAACTTGAAATATCTTGATTAAATTATTTCAATAATGGTTGATTCGCGCGGATCAAATATTGATAATAATTAATCCAGCGATCAGTTCGCAACTCTTAGTTATTGATTAATAATTCGCTTTGCACAGACCATTCCATTTCGAAATTCGAATTTATCAAAACTTGGAAATCTCAATGATACCGTTAGCGAGTGTTTCGCTCGTTGCCATTGTTTTCCGCTTCCGCAAATTATAAATATTTTCAATGTCGAGTATAATAAAGCGCACATAATGCACAAATAACGCGAATCGATGCATATTTACGCAATTTTAGTGATGCAATGGGTAAAGCGAGAAACAGAATTATCGATAATTAATTACTGAGCTCTCTAAGTAATTAATTTGATCAGCGAGAAGTGTTAGTAATTAAATTTCGAGAGATAAAACTTTTTATTTAAATGTAAAAAAAAAGTTTCCATTATTTCGTAATGTCTTTGGAGATGTGCGCAGAGTACCATTAATATTCTGAGAACTTAAATTTTTTACTTCTGCTTTTTCGCGAATGATGTCAACAATTTTGCGCCGACGAAACAGACTTGTTGGTTCAACTTTTTCACATTACGATGCGATTTCAAGCCCACGTTGCGTTTCGCGAAACTGTAACGACGAGATATACATATAAATGATTTACAATCAACTCAGTCAAATATTTTGTTATGAAAAGTAACAAAAGAGACGAGCATGATGCAACCGTAATTTCAGCGTGATTTTAATTGAGATTAATACATGGTAGGGTATTCACTACCTGGAAAAATACCAACTCAGCAGAATAATTTATAGAATAATTTATTGACATATTGTAATGAATTTTTTCTATATATTAATCTATAAGTTTCGCAATTCTAATTAACATTTACAGAAAATAGATATATAGTCTCATAAAATTTCTGTCTTTTACTAATTTTTAATTTGTTTATGTTGCCTATATATATCAATTTGTTTCAAAATTGCATTAAAATTTCCCTAATCTTACCTGACATTTTAAACAAAAATATCTAGAAAATCCGAGAAAATTTAGGCAATTTTTTTACAAGATGTTTAATAAACCTAATACAATTTTCTCTGCCCACTTTAATCTTCAAAATGAGAGATTTTTACGGACCGCGCAAGACGATCAAACAATCCTATCTTTTTAAATCGGCACAGCGGTTGACGTTGCTCGTCGGCCGAGTTGAATGACCCCGTCACGGTCCATGTATTATCATGTTATTATAATCGAGCCGCGCTTTCGGGCCACTAATTGAGAACGCGATTAATTAGGGGCAGGCTGGGCGCTGATTCGGGCGCTGCCTTCACTGAGAAGCACATCGTGTGCTTAGCGGGGGTGGAGAGGAGGGATAGGAAGAAGCGCGTGTTAAATTCCATCTGATAGAACCGCGTGCGCGAGCACATTGCTCTCTATTTAGCGAGATGTAATTAGTTTTTGTAATAGAAGAATCGCGAGTATTGATCTAAGCGACTCGCAGTTGCTCGTGTGCAATTCACACAAGTACGATTTATAATTTTCGGGATTTCAAATTGAAATGAGTGTTGAAGAGCATTTGAGGAGCCTAATCAAAATGATATTAAATGTAATATGTAATTGTGTTTCTTTAAATTTATATAATATTAAAAATGTGGATATGAAAATAATATACATATACATATATTTAAAAAAAAAATTTATTTTGACGAATTAAGAGCCATAAACTTCAGTTATATATACTACGTAGGTAATTTATAACTTTTGATAACATAATCTACTGCAAGCATACACACACACACACACATACATATGCGCGCACGCACACGTTCGTTTAATACGTCTCTTTCATGTTTGCGAAGTATAAAAAGACAGCCGAAGATAAATTTGTACGACATGAACTCATGGCACGTACTCTATCTCCATGTTGAATTTCGCGTAACGCGATATGTATATATCCGCGGCCCGATTTCTGGAGCGCGAATCGATCATCGAAAGGCGAAATATATATATTGTTACTGGACATACAAGGAGAACTCGCAAAAAAGTCAAGGCAAGGTTACACGGGACCGACATAATTTCAAAGCGGCTTTTTTTTTATCCTCGTTACATGATTTTCATCTCGACATCCTTCGTTACGCTTCACCGTTCATTGTCTTTGATCGCGACGCAGATTCGCGATGCGGATATTTCTTCGAAGGCTCGAGCGATAGAGAAGCAAATATACTTTGTTATACAACTCGTCAATTGGCTCGATATTCCATTGACGCGTTGAAAATATTTGTACGATAATGAACACGGCAAACATTGAACTGACGAGATACAAATTTGGGATGATGGAGTAAACGTGTATGCAAATATGTTCATAAACGTATCAAAGAATGGAAATCTTTGAAATTAAATTGACAGTTTTTTATGTGTAGTTATAATATTTCAGTACAAAAAATAATATATGCAATAATACTTCAGGAATTTTCGTTTCCATCATAAAATAGTTCCAATATTCAGGGATTACAATTTTAATATTAAATAATATAATTTTATGCGGACTTCCGGTTAGGAATAGAGAGCATGGTGACGTGTGTATGTTGGCAGAGGGAATAGTAACAGAAAACAGTGAAAAAAGAGAAAGAAAAAATAATAAGCGCATCAGAAAGCAAGAAGGTGGGAAAAGGTCGGGAAAAGAAGGCGAGTATAGAAAAGAAGAATCTGAAGGAATAAAAGATATAATTTTATGCATATAAATGAAAGAATAATGTAAAGTTCTAAACTTATTTAAGATATTATAAATGCAACGTTCTAGATTACATTTAAAATGTATTTCTCTCGCATATATTTTTCATATACTTTTAGAGTGACAAACAACGTTCAATTTCTCAGGACATTCTCTTCGGTTTAGGGTGGAAGGGTAAAAAGCGTAACTTTCTTATTGATCACCACTTCGAGAGAGTAAGAAAGAAAGAAAGAGAAAGAGAAAAGGTTAGCCAATACTTGACTTCTTTGCGGAACATCTGAGATTATAGGCATTACTCTCTAAATTTCTTGGAGCGAAATCTCACTTCAAAAGAATAAAAATATTACTATTAAAAAAGAGTAAAAATATTCACATTTGAATAAGAATGACAGATTTCCACTCTTTTTGGAGTGAGATTTAACTCTTTTGACGAGATTCACTCCA
Source organism: Acromyrmex echinatior (assembly GCF_024713525.1). Taxonomy (NCBI): domain Eukaryota; kingdom Metazoa; phylum Arthropoda; class Insecta; order Hymenoptera; family Formicidae; genus Acromyrmex; species Acromyrmex echinatior. Next base: position 8,578,165 of record NC_141857.1, read on the forward strand.
AAGAAAGTCTTACTCCTTTTTTTGGAGTGAATCTTATTCCAAGATCAAAATCTCACTCCAAAAAAGAAAATCTGCCACTTTTATTCAAGAGTGCAATTATTTTCACTCTTTTTCAATAATGGCAATATTCATTCTTTTGAAGTAAGATTTCGCTTCAAGAAAGAGAGTATTGTCGTTAGAGTGCATTTCTACGATCTTCAAGCGTCATGTAAATTTCTCTCGTTTTGCTTGATCGCCGATTTATCGAGAACTAGTCGAGGAAGATTCGATGCGATTCGATCGATTGCCCACAATTTTCCCCCTTTTTAAACTCGCTCGTCATACACGATTCCCGATTTAATCCGCTCCGAGGAAAAAAAACGGCTTTATCGCGACACCTGGATCGCGTCTCGGTCTCTTCGGGGTGCTTTCGTCGAGAATAAATTGCATCCGTTGCGCATGCAGTTCTCCAGTGTTGCATGTTCGCATGCTAATTGAAGCAAAAAATCATGCTGTTTACTTAACGCAACGAGTTAACATGGACGCAAATCGAATGACAGTCGAAATAAATTGTTGCCGGCGGCATCGTCGACGTCATCGTCGTTCGTGACAAAGATGGTTCCTCGTCGGGGAAAAAAAGGGCGCTTTACTATTGCTTATCCCTGTTCTGACCTATAGTTACCATGACGACCGTGGGACGCGCGGCCAAATCCCACCCTTTGCGTTAGGGGTGGACTCCGCTCTCTTCGAGCTGTTCCAGAAAATTTCCTTTCCGTTTGGCTGAGAGAAAAATACGGTCAACCACGTTTTCCTCTTCTATCGATCTCGTGGGAAATTTCCTGTTTACTGAAGCTTTTTGAAGTAAAATAAAAGTTATTAAAATTTAAACGAGAATATCTTGAAGCTGGTATGAACCAAGAAGCACAGATGTTCGATATATGAAATAGTATTCGCGATGTATATAGTAATGCACAGTCACTCAGGAACATTTGGTTCAAGAGGACCTAAATGTAGAAACTAGTACCGATATTTGTCGCCCTAATACTGTGAGTAACTATAAACTATGACTATTTCATTCCACGGGTGTCTCATCATTTTACTCTGATCTGAGTATTTTCGTTTCAATGTTCTTAAAACGAGCCAATCTTTATTTTTTAATCTTGTTAATTCAATGTTGTTCTCGGAAATCTGATAATTGTATTAATATTGTATTTAATATCACGATTATATATGTAGAAAATAATTATTTATTATATTATATATATTTATTATTCAATTATACTTTATGACACAGCGTTACCTTTTATTTTAAGTTAATATGATTTTCGAGAGTATAATTCTGCGAAATTATAATAAATAATAAAGTTGAAGCTTAAATTTTAGTTACATACATATATATCAACGTTATAATCAACGAATTAATTATCATGCCGTAAACAGTTGCGATATTCAGTTGCGTTAAATTACATCAATAATATCCAACGAACATCTGATGTTTATGGAGTTTATAGTTAATTAACTCTTGGACTCGAGTTTTAATTCGCCATGCGGTAGTTACGTCGTTAATTTTACAATCGTTTGATTACTTTTCTCCATTTCCACTAAACACGACGTGCGTGCTTTATACGAATTAGCAATTGTGACTTACGACGTAACTTCCGCCGACCAGTCAAATCTCAATGACAGAGTCCTCGAAAATTCGGTATGCGAGACTTGTCGCGAGCCGGGCGAGTCCGGCGATCGAAATGCAACTCGCAATTCGCAATTCTCCGTGCACTTTCTAATTAAGGCGGCAAACATTCCGCATGCACGAGTCACTCGAAACTTATTAACTGTCCTTCCGCACTGGCGGTGCGCGCTTCGTAGTTTGTATACCACTTATGATACCTCGACGGCACTGCGCGTGGACCGGTTGGACCGACGACTTGACATTGACGTGCACGCACGCGTGCATACACACGAGAAAGCACGTGTGCGATATCGGAGTATCGGAGTATCGGAGTATCGGAGTATCGGAGTTCCGACTCGACTCGACTCGACTCGCCGCGCCGCAGAATTGCCCTTCGCTCCGTCGACCACGTTGAAATTTCCTGTCGAACCGATACCTCGTGATGTCGAATCGATACAAGACGAGTAGATTGCTATTTCGCTCGTTCCTCCGACAGCGTGAAATTTATTTCAAGGGAATTCGTGGAATCTTTCTTTTAAACTTTTAGCTATCCTTTCTATCATGTTTTTATCAATTTTTTAAACATAGCAATCTCTTGTATCTCTTATATCTCTTATATCTCTTTATATAATTACGATATTAACCGCTGCGGATTATGTACCTACTGATTGATTTATTTATTAATAATAATTAAAATTGTTCTCTCCTCTTTTTGATAGTCATATATTTAATTATGTAACGTACTCTTATTTTAATATAATTACAGCAAACTTGGTAAATAATAAAATTTAGAGAGAGTTGGTATTTCGATATTTATGTCAGAAATTTTCAATATTTTTAACTGATTAAATTAATTCGTCGATATAATTAATTGCGAGTTTAGCGAGATATTTCGCGTAATACTGTAACTTTCGAAAATATACGAAACGAGGTGGATATTTGAACATCGTCCAGCATAAGGATGAAACGATGTATCGAATATTTGGTAGCCGAGGCCGCCGGATTAACGTAGGGATAGCTAGACCGACGGATTGTTCTCTATACCCACGGAATATAATTGAATTTTAAATCTTAATCTCTTCCTATCCTTTGGTATTCCCATATCGTTTCGTTGATAAACCGAGATCGATATCATCGAATTTGATCATCTCGTCATTATGAATTAATTTGTCCTCAATGTATCACGAATTATTTTCATGATTTAATCTATCTTCATTTCCAAACGCAATATTCTTAAATAACACAATATGTAATACAACAATTTATAATATTATTATTACTATTTATTATAATTACGAATTAATATTTATTTTGATCATGCATATATTTATGATCACGCTAGACAACAAATTTATATTGCGATTCTATAACTGTTGTTACAGCTCTGCACTGTCCTTCTGCTTTTCTCTCTTCTTCATTACCTCTCATTTTCTTTCCTCTTGGCAGAGTTGAAAAAAGAGCAAGCGAAATGCTTTGATATATAGGGTGGACTGAGTGACATCGTCTTCTCTCGGTCTTCAGATAACACTTTATTTTTGACGTGCAGCACGGAAGTGTCTTCGATGGTGTTCTAATCGCACGTGCTGTTTTTTTCGATTAACGCTTGTATCCGGAGAGCGTGTCTGGTTTTCTGTAAAAGCTCTGATGGGATCGTGAGATAGTAATTTTCTTCGGTCTGTGTGCATGCGTTTATTCTAAATAGACTCGCTCTCTAGGTCGTAGCGGTTGCCAATCAGAGTCAAGTATAAGGATAGTCGCGTTCAATTATCTTAATTTTTATTCTAAATCACAAAAATATTAAGTATCACTCATTTAATTTTAACACTAAAGTAAAACATCCTCGTGAAAATCTACATATTTATTTGAAATAATAAACCTGCTATTCTTCAACGCAATTCTATTTCTATTATATATATTTTTCTAAAATGTCGTGACATCTGAAATATGCTCGTCGATGTTATCTTCAACGAGGATTAAGATGAATCTCTGACCACAGACGAGATTCTCGAGATCGTCCGCAAGGATGCGACTGGAGAACCTCTGCGAAGAATGCGCCCTTCGAGCATGACTCGTATTTACTCGAGGTGGTTTCTCTGCCACTGCCATAGATTCTTAACTCACTACGCTGGCCCTACGAGAGCCTCGCCACGTACATACCCTGCAATGTTCTCGAACGTGCACAAAGGGCGGTATAAAATTTCTATATTAACGCACTCCCCTGCATCGCGGGGAAATCGCCGATGCTCACCTTTACTTCGACGTTCCGGTGAACCGAGTTAATTACAAATTGGATTGCAATTAAGGCAAACCGCACACCTGTGTAATCGATGCGCGTGTATATGTGTGTGCAACTGAGCGTGGACTACGGTTGCTACGCTGTAGGCTAAATAAACTTCCCGTTTAACAACTGCACGAGACGACGACGATGCAGTCACGGGATCGTTGAATTTTATCCAAGAATTCAGCTTCCAGCTGCAAATTTGCATAGCAGGTATACATGGTTTACAAAAAGCGCGGTGGAAAGTGTCTTGTACTTGATAGCTTCAGCTCTATAATGCTGTTTTTGCCTTATAGAGATATTCCTTTAAACAAAGAATCATGCGACGGTAGCTTTTATTTTACGAATCTTTCACGTCATGTTTTTCTAATTCTGTATTTTTCTTTTTGAAGTCAAATTAGCTTGAAATTGAAGCTATTACGGTCTGAAATAAGGGATCCATTATAGTTGTAGAATGGCTTTATATAAATTTTGCAGATTGCCAGCCAATCTTAGACGTATCATGGTCAAAGACCATAAGTTGTAAATGCTCTGCTGGCTGGAATTCGCACCTTACCGCACTTCGGTCGTGAAACTTGTTCTCCTCCTAGAGCGATGAACTTTGTATCGCTATAGACTGTGGTATCGGACGCTCCACGTATCTCTATTACTTAGTGGTCCCAATTCGATACACGAGTATGCTTCGAACCTCGCCGATAAGCTGCCGACATTTAATGAAATATATGTTTCATAATAGAGTACCTCGACTGAGTGCCAATTTAACGGCCTCTCTCTCTCTCTCTCTTTCTCTCGAAAGTATTTACACGGAAATATATTCTAAATTATACATCCACAAACGCTATGCAAATGCTATTATTTTAGAGCCACGATTTCATGATGCAGATACGTATTAAAAACGCTCAAAATAGCGTAAATCATTAATTTCTCTCTGCCAAACGAAAATACCTGACTATAATTATTCGCTAATCTAGCTGCTCCAATTGCTTACGTTGATTAACTAGTCAATTTCATTACATCATATCAGTTCTCGCGTTAAAATCTACTAAAAAAGAAAGGAAAATATATTTTTCGTATAACGTAACATTTTGTTTTATTTCGTTGTCGTAACGGAACGATGTTAGCGAAGCCGTTTGTGCAGAAACCTCTCATTTCTTTGGCTCATCTGACCGGAGATTCTCGCGAACATCCTAGAAGGAAGCTAAACGTTCCTTAGTGCGCGGAAAGCATCGCATCGCATCGTATCGCATCACCAGGCGATCCTTGCATTACGTTTATTGCTTGGCTCTCGGAGACCGAGTTCTCGGTACGCGGCATCGTTTCTAAACGCATTTGCAACCGAGCTCCTTGCATTTCGCCTCGGGATTCTCAAGGCTGACCGACAAACGGAGCCCGGCGTTCTCTCTTCGTTTTCCCGTAATATTACGTAGCGACGTAGCGACGTTAAGCTGACGATGATGGAAACTGGAGCACGCTTCTTGGAAAAGTTGTACAGAAGCATTAGCTCTCCTTAGATGACGATCCGCAGTGAACATTAGCCCGTGTAATGCGCCGCTTATGTTTTAATGAGAAACGGTAGCGGGGCATGAAACAGAGTAGTTTTTATTTCACTTTTTGTAAAAGCATGGCAAATAATATTGCAAATTTTACCTTGATGTTATCGTACCTTTTTTCTATATTTAGAAAGTTAAATTTTTTTTATAAAGTACTAATTTGTAAAATTATTATATATTTATATAAAAATAAATCTTAATACATTTACAAAAAAGTAGCGTTTTTATCAATGTGTCAAACTTGTCAAGCATTTTTACGAATGACGACAATCAACATTTCAACGGATTTGTATAATGAACATAGGTATGTCTTCTAACAATAGATATTAATCCTCATGTATCATGTAACAGTAATACAATTATCATCTTGTTATTAGAATCTGGGAATTTTGCATCCACTCATTTGCAAAATAAAGCTATTTTTCATTGATATCCGTTAAGGTCTATACATGACAAGAAATTGAACGTTGCGTCGAGCTTAGAGATTCATCAGAATTTTTAAAATCACTTGGACAGATATCAGACAAGTTTTTTCATGTACTTTGCGTAATTAAAGACCCACTGAAGATGGCCTGATATTAGCCAAAAAACGTGTTTTATAATAACGAATATTTATAAATTTTAAAATATGACATATCGCTAATAACAACCTGCGTGGTTTTATGCTCCTTTTTTTCACATTGTTTAATAAAAAAAAATAATTTTCCACAAAATTTCCCAGATAATAGGTCCCACATTTAAGAGAATATTTATCCATCACATTTGTTTCAATTAACATTTTGTCTTGCATCGTGCAAAATGCAGTGAATGCAGTTGAATTTTGATACATTTAATAAGATATAGATGTGTGCCTTTGATTTATTCTCTTTTTATTTGCAATAAATTACGTTAACCATCGTGTTCGCTCGATGATAGCTCTCGCCATTTCAGTTATGTAAATGCCATCGAGCGACAGGTATAAAAAAAAAATAGTTTTCCACAAAATTTCCCAGATAATAGATCCCACATTTAAGAGAATATTTATCCATCACATTTGTTTCAATTAACATTTTGTCTTGCATCGTGCAAAATGCAGTGAATGCAGTTGAATTTTGATACATTTAATAAGATATAGATGTGTGCCTTTGATTTATTCTCTTTTTATTTGCAATAAATTACGTTAACCATCGTGTTCGCTCGATGATAGCTCTCGCCATTTCAGTTATGTAAATGCCATCGAGCGACAGGTATATAAAAAAAATAGTTTTTCACAAAATTTCCCAGATAATAGATCCCACATTTAAGAGAATATTTATCCATCACATTTGTTTCAATTAACATTTTGTCTTGCATCGTGCAAAATGCAGTGAATGCAGTTGAATTTTGATACATTTAATAAGATATAGATGTGTGCCTTTGATTTATTCTCTTTTTATTTGCAATAAATTACGTTAACCATCGTGTTCGCTCGATGATAGCTCTCGCCATTTCAGTTATGTAAATGCCATCGAGCGACAGGTATCCTGCGCGACGTTTAATTGGTAGAGTGCTTATTGCCCTGCGGGAAAATAAACATCGGTACGGGCATATCATATATTGAGTGTCTTGATCGTGAATGCATCAGTCTCGAGGATTCTCAGGACGGCTATCATGGCGCCGTATTATCTTTACGATCACTGATGACACGTGCTACGTGTTGCACGAATGGTTTCCACGTAAAAATTATTGCTCGTTTCAGCGGCAATCATCAACAGTATATTGTGCATCGGCAAATGACAGAAAATTATCTGCGAAAGGAAATCCTTTCTGGAAAGGATCGGCACGGCTCTCTTTGCGGTGTCGCCTTTGCCTTCGAGTATGAAAGGCATCGTTAAATCCGCCTATTCACAACTCGATGAGTTTAAGTTTCCTTATCTAATCGTGCGCGCTGACATCTGCCGTTTCTGTAAACCGATATTAATGCCATTACGTAATCCGCTTGTAAAATTATAAAACATTCGAAATATCGTATATTTTGCGTGCCATTCGATATTCGTGTCATTGAACAAAAATTGATTGCTCAATTCATTTTGTATCGCGGAAATTGTGTGACAATTAAATAATTAAGTAGTTGTAGATTAATGTTGAAGTCGTTCTCTTTTAGCCTTTTTTAAAGTTCGCAGACCAATCGAAAATATTTCCTGATGTGTAGAAAAAGATGTTCGACAGGTTGCCACGGCGGCCTTCTATATTTTTATACAATTGAGAACATTATAGCGTATCACAGGAACTATGAAGTCTATCAGCTGTCGTGACTCGCCATATTATTTATCCTAAAGGCTTTCCACCTGCATGCCACAATTACCTTGACTAACCAATTTTTCGTTCTTTTATACATAATCATCTTCACTTAATCTCGGAATGTCGTTTTTTGTCATTATCGTCATTATATAATATTTAGAGATGTGCCTATATTAACATTTGTGATATTATAAACTTCTATAAAAAGGGATACTTAATTGTTAAAAATAACAATTAAGAGATATGAGAGATAAACAGTTAAAAAAAAGAACAATAGAATTGTTTTGAATAAAGATGACGGATAAAAGATGACAGAATTTGAATATCGAATATCGGAAGTCGATACAATTGATATCGTGTAATATAATTTTACATTTGTTATACACTTTAAACGATTTGGTGATATCCGTGTCAACAGAAACGTGACAATTTTTTAAGGTCGCACAACCGTATTTACCACAGATGAGAAATTTTTGCGGTTAGCACAGTTGGGCCGATCATTATTTATTCGATAAAAATGAAATCTGGGTGGTCCTGATCGCAGGGATTTTGTTTTTCTCACGCGTCAGTAGAATTTGCAATTATTTTTCTCATTTTCCGCTTATTGGTAGAGAGCAGCATCGCCAGTGATTGTTTCATCGCGAATCGCTGGAAGTGCGTGTAATCATCGAGGCGCGAATTTCTCAAGGAACGCAGCGAAACACGAACGTACGTGGAACGAGACGATGAACTTCCGACAAACTAGACTTTACTATAATTGTTTCTTACGCACGCGTTTTTTTAAAACTGTAAATTTTATGGAAAAGAATTTCTCGTATAATTTCTTGATTAATTTAAGATAAGAAATTTAATGTAATTTTTATTTGATGTTTAATTGCTATTAAAAATTTATACCGATAATTATTAAATAAATAGAGAAAATTAAATTACTTAATAGAGCAAACATCTACAGAACTCTCTTATATTTTTAGACGAATATATTAGAAACTTGATTGTTGGTTAATGGCGCGTAAAATCTTAGTTGTCTAATATCTAATATATAGAAGTAAACGTTTTTTGAAGTAAACGTTTCATACGCATACGAGCGAATGATTATTCATCAGACTCGCGAGTTTTTATTACGGTATCGACGAATTGTTTCAGTTCACTTCCTGTGCCGCGAGGTCTCACGATCACGGCGTTCGATTTCTTGCGGCGTTGCTCCTTGCGGATCTTCTCCTCGAATCCAATTCAGGCATCTTCTAGCGAGAGAGGAGAGGTATCCGCGCGAAGGCGAAGATTTTTTCTCAAGGATAATAGAACCCGTCCTCTCTCGTTTTCTGCCACATCACCGTGTATAAGCGTAGCGCGTCTCTCTTTCTGCCTCTCTTTCTCGCGCGAGCGAGCGCGCACTACCTTGTAATAGCGCTTTAATGCTTCACGGTCCTGGTGGGCCCTACGGGGCCGCTTTTTATTCCACCGTCGGTTTTCCTGCCTCCGTTAACGACGCAACTTTTCTCGCCGCGCCGCGCCGCGCCGCGGAAGTATGATCAGAAGAAAGTTTTCAACCGCGACGACTGAGAAATTACATGACTCGCTCCGATTTTCAGTGGGATGAAAGATGGCCGATATCAGTCATCTCTTAATACACTGACACTTGTAGCACTGTTAAAGAAAATTTCAAAATACATCCGAGTTACTTGACAAATAATTACCGAATAATTTTATATTATTATTGTAATATGGATTTTTTTAATTTTGCACAAATGAAAAATACTTGATATTATTTTTCTGTATTTTTTACTCAAATAATATTTCGGTGTCAAATGTTAAAAGTACGAAGAACAGAGTGTTAAAAATATTGTATCACCTTGTAGGATGGAAATTGATATCTTGATGTAGAGCAAATCTGCTCTTGTTTATCTTATATCAGATATTTTCGCCTTGCTTAATGATTTAATATTTTCGACTGCTGCTCGGTGCTTTGGAAAATTAAATTAAAGTGTTCCATGTATAAATTATCCAATCTGCTATAATTCATAATTTCATGACTAATATCGCGCATCGCAGTACAACAAATTACTAGTTATCGATCGCTGTAGATTATACAGCGCAGCTTCTCGAATTACTGATGTGCACACAATTTTTTTTTTCTCTGTATACCCGGTTTGCTTTCGTTTTTGCGTTAATGATCCAACTTATTCTCGCTCCTCAAAGAAGTAAGATGATGGCCAATTAAGAAAGTTAAATGAAGTTCTGCACGATATAGCTGTTATAAATTCTACCACAAAAATGTAGTATAATAAAGCAATAAAATTACCTTAGGGGGTAACAATTATTTATGCTATAAGACGCATGCTAAAAATATCTTATCTTAGTAATACAATTTAGTTTTACATTAAAATATATAATTTTTTATTTATTTTTTTATCTTTTGTTCAATACATTAAGAATCGCGATGAAATGTCGCATATTTGATTATGCGAGGATAAATCAGTATCTACAATGCGTTAAATCCAAAGTGCGTCTATATCCGGTGCGTTTGATGTATGAGAGTTACTACAGCGCTTTTATTAATAGAAAAGGTCGGAGTTGTTTGAAGAGTTTCAAACGATGAAAGGTACTCGAAACGTTACAGCTGCGCAAACAGCATCAGGTGAAGTTGCTCAGGGTGTACGTAGCTTTTTTTTTAATCATTGCTCGTGTTTATGCATTTTTCTCGATGTGTTGATTTGAAATTTATTTTCCTTGTTGGATAAACTTTATTCTAATATTTTCGATAAATCGAATAATCACGATCGCAATAGCGTTCATATTTTAGCGAACGTAAATTTTTATCTATCTACACTACATTTCGATTTTAAATGTTCCAATATCTATTCAAAATTATTCGTTCAATCACTGGCTCAAAATGACGATTTTATTATTTTTTGTGACGTTAATTTTCAAACAAAATGCTGATATATATTTTTTATCCATGTTGCATATTTCGTCTTAAAATTGATCCATCGCTTGGTATGTGTGAGCCTTATACCGTAAAATATTTTATTTTATTTACTTTTATTTTATTACGTCACTGCTCAATGGCGAAACGACGCAAATTGAATCACGTTGCTATACAAGCGAGACGTAACAGCTGCTTAAGGCTTCTTCGAGATGATGATTTGCGTCTCAGGGCCGTACAGTTTCAAGTTCAAACGCGCTCAGTACCTTCCCTACCAGCATAGGAACACCGGTGTTAGCAATTAAGGGCACTCGATAATGATGGAACTGCACGGAACCGGGAACTCTAAGCTGCTTAGAACCGAGAGCGAATCTGTCACTGTCAGTCGGCGCCTATTCACCGACGTGATCGCATCCACTTGCCAATGGAATATAACGTTTATTCGTAGTGCGATTAAAGTCACATTTCTCTCAAACGACGCTCGCAGAAAGACACGTCGCTTTGAACGTACGCGAATTTGGAGTTACTAAGCGAATCTAAATAATGATGATAATAGAAGTGATAAATTTGTCAATGAGTAACGTAGCGTAACATATATGCTACGAATGTCTTTTAATATGTTTTTAGAAAAATCTGAACGTATATTCAAAGAAAATGTGCATATCAGTTAGTACTTTGGCTTTTATAAATATTTAAATTTGACATGCAAGATAGTCTGATACTGAATATCTCAGAATCATAAAATCTTACTCAAATTTAATTAAAACATATATCTATGTATATTAATAATCTTAATGGGTCTTACAAGCATTAACGTATATACATGTATAAAATATAAGTAGAAGTACCTCATCAGAAAGACATCAGGTAATAAAATTTATAATTCTTCTTATATAAGGCAGGTAATATGTGAGATTAAATTCTGTGTTCTTTTACGAAGTTCATAATCGGATATTAAATTATATAATATTCAAAGAAAACAACGCTAGAAATTTTCCATGATGTTAAGTTGATTCGAGCGAGAAATTTGTTGAAAATTTTATTGCAATTTGATGGACCATGCCAGTCGATGCTGTCTATAGATTAAATTCACTTCCAGCACATCGCGAGTATTACCGTTTTACTTTTTTTCCTCGTGTCTTTTCTTCTTTCATTTTCTCCTGTCCGTCTCTGTTGAGGACTCTCCTTCTCGAGTGTAAAGCAGAGCACGTGTGGAATTCTCAGCACTGTTGCCAGTCGATACGCTGAATTTTCGAGGGTAAAAAACTCGTGTCTCATCGCGGGGACAAATCTAAAAGCACACGGGATTGCGCGTCTGAAAAAAGCAGGGTAGTTTTTCTCATTGTAGCCCAAAGGTCTTATCTCTCAAAGTACACACGTTTTTTCGTATGATTCGTATTTGCTTTTTTTACTGTTTACTTTCTGAATTATTTTAATTAGCATAAATAATATGTATTATGAAGATAATAATTTTTATCACGTTATCGTGTCAAAAAAAATGTTTCGAGTTGATAGAAATTTTCAATTTTCTAAATCTTTTTAGTCTTCTAAAGTTATTTCGATAACATGTTACATATCTAAAAGCTGGAAGATATGAATAATATAATAAAACTGTAATAATATATAATAATATAGAATAATATATAATATAATACAATAACAATTAAATCTCGAAAAGATTTAGCAATAAATGAATAATAAAGAGACAAAAGTAAATTACGTTATCGTTTCAAGGCGATTCTATTTTTGCACATTGTGGCATGTTTTGTATTACAAAGAGTTTCCGGTCGCAACGTTGAGAACCCAGCGTTTCTGTGTAATACTTGGTGTTTCACGGGGGCGAATACATCTTCGTGAGGAACAAGGAAGAGAACGAATCGTCGAGTAAGCGATTCGACGTTGTCGGCGTCATTACGGCCGCGTTGCATAACGTGTCATTGACCATGCCGGCTGGATTACTCACGGTTCTTCCTCGTGACCTTGGATCGCAATCGAGCCTTCGATGCGCGCCCTTTGTAGACGATCATGGACCTGGTTGTTGAGTAATCATCGACGACGACGCAGGAAGGGCATTGCACCTGGTTGTAGCGAGCTGGTTGCAAGCGGACGACTGTTTGGAGAACAATGGCGAACTAATAAACAATCCCGGCTGGACTTTAATTTATGATTTCATGGAAAGTAACGAGGATATGACGGTGCTTCGTCGAAACGGAGATAAATCTCCAGCACAGAGTTGCGAGCTCGGCATGATCGCGTGTTCGGATGTGGCTGCAATCGTGGAATGCAACGCATAGAAGGCAGTACAATAACGCGATGATATTCCGCGGTTACATTTCCGATTTTTTCTAACACATTCCGAGAGATCCGATCTATGTGGTCGGTGTTTAGATTTTATAATCCGGCATGCGATGCATGTTGATGCGCAGGTTGCCGCTTGATAAAGTGACGCGATTCGCGATAGTTTCTGCACATAGCTGCAATGATGATGTATCTTATAATCCGTCTATGAGCAATAATTCTCGGTAGATCTTTGACGTGAAATTGTGCTGAAGATGCAATTAACAATTAAATAAGATATTAATCATGTATAATTATTTTTGCTGGAAAGATAATTATGAGAAGATCTCTCAAAGAAATTTTGGAAAAAAACATTTCTTTTTATTAGTATTATAAATAGATCGTTATTTTATTAGGATTTTACGAGTTTATTTATGAGTTTATTTAACAGTGAAGAAATTATAACGCAATAACATTTTCGATTATGATTTTTGAACACAAAATTTGTCTACCATGATTGTTTTCTGATTGTGTTGGAGTTAACCACGTTCCTCGAGCTACTTACAGTAACAATATATCCTGTACTTTGTATCTAATCTTTTGCAGCGGATAATAGGGATCCAAGAGACCGTTGAACTTTAGCTGCATCTCGAGGAGATTCGCAATTGAGTATTCACAGTGCAAGGAATGTAATCTAATGCATGACATTTAATGAGGACGCGATATCTCGTAAACTTAGGAGATAAAGAACCTTAGAAAAGGAGACGTTCTTATTAACTTATATTTGAACTTGTCGTAATTGGAAGCCAATTGACGTGTAACGCGCTAGATTTGAGATTTTACATTTTGGAGCCCGCAGCTCGCGAGTTGAAAACTATAAATAGATACATATTCAGATGAAATTTGACATGAAATTGCAATTGCGAAAGGGAGAATATTTGCAATTAATTTGCAATTACGGCGCCGCAATTCCCGCGTATTGGAAATTTCTCTTCGAGAAGAACAATCGAGATACCGATTTTACAAAGTAGAGCACGCTACAAAAGCGTCTTAATTAAGTTCTCGAGATCGCAACGTTATATGCAACGGTGTTCTTTCCTATTTATAATCCTCGTTTCGCCATCCAGATCGATCGAGCAACGTTGAATGTTTAACGCGCCGCTTCGCGTAACGCGCTTAATCCGACTCGCGACGCGATCGCGAATCCGAAGATCCTGCATAATGTAACCGCGTCTTCCGTTTTCGAGCGGGCGCTAATTAACGAAAGCGAATTAGTATCTCCGGCGACGGAGATATCGCACGTCCTACTACGTGTCTCCACCGTGTTCGCGCGAACGTACTTTTTTCCCTCCGACGCGACGTCGGAGTCGAACCGACGTGAAAATTTCATTCCGTCGAGTGACGTCGAGCCGTTTTCGGTCTTGGATTCGAGCGCGAGACGCTTTTGAAAAATGCATTGGAGCGATGTATGCTTTACGAGCAGCATCTTAGATGCTAATTGAGATAAGGGAAAAGTAGAAATTGCATCTCGACGAGAGATTCACTTTGCTCCTGCGATGTTTTTACTGTTACTTCGGAAAAGTAATCCGGTATAATTGCGAGCTAACAGAATCGTTTGTATCCATTAAAATGTATCCGTTTCGACTAGCAATACGATCATTTGCATTTTCTTTATTTAACTCATCAGTCCGATGGTCTTTGATTATTTTTTTTCCCCTCCATTTTCAGGACAAACGTTGTTTCAGAAAAGCGATATCTTTTTGAATAATTGCGAGCTGACAGATACATTTCATTTACTTACTGTTAATCGGTATTTTAACTTTCATGAACATTTTACTTTATTTCTTTTATTAGCAATATCATATTTTATTTCATCGGATATTTTACATTAAACGGAGCTTGTGAGTTACTGTTATTTCGAAACACTCCACATACTCTGGATGGAGCTTTTACGCGATAAATCAGAATGTAATACTTTGTCGAGTTTCACTGAGAGAGAAATCTCATCTTTAATAATACTTATCTCAGATGGTAGTTATTTATGTACGTGTTTCATATTTATGTGGCGTAATTAGCAATATTTCACGAATGCGTAATGCTATTAATTCAGCACAGCTTAATAAGTCGGGAGTAATAACAGCCGCAGGAAAGCAGATGCACGTTCTATCGAGGCGAGGATCAGTTTTTACGGAATGAATAGCGCGAGAGGGAGTATATTGCACTCTACGATAAGCAACGACAGCGCATTCATGGGTTTACGAAAATGTGGTGCATTTTCCAAATGCAACTATGGTACTATAATTGTAAAGAAAAATATAAAATACGAAAACACAGAAGAGATTCGCGAGATAGTATTATGAAAAATGTTCTTGACGTTTACATCGATAACTCGTGCCTTTCTAATCCATGAGCGTATACCTGTCGATGCAATTAATCTTCGTCTAGAAAGAACTGTGATATTTGCCGTTTATTTGCTGCGACGAATCTGAAAAAAGCACCGCGGTGCTTTGGCTTATTAATATCGTTATCATCGTGTATCACGATTGCAAAAAAAAAAAAAAAAGAAAAGAAATACAGGAAGGGAAACTGATAAAGTTAGTTCTTCCGCCGACTGGTTCCGCACGCAACCGTTCGCGATCTACTCGCTTACAACGCGCAAATTAAATATCTACCGGAGATCGGCTTATCGAACATCAACTTCGCATTAACGTCACACCATTCTCGATACAGCCCGCGGCGGGCAACTATCATTCGTCAAAGTCAGGTTTCGCCTCGGAGCCAATGGCAGGAATTAAACTTCTGCTCGCGCGGCACTTCCGCAATAACATCGCACTCAAGCACGCTGCACGCGCGCGATGTTGCAAAATTAGAAGCGCCATGTATCGAGATGAGTTTCTTTGTCAGGACGTCGAACGTTAACCGCAGCTGCTGGAAGTTATGAATTTTAAGTAATGAGTAAAAAAACGGCTCGCTCTTGGAAAAATCTAAGCGGGAATATGCAGACTAGTATGAATCGGCGAAAGATGTTAGACGTCTGTATATATTTAGAACATAATATTTTATAGACTGACAGGAATGTCACTCTATAAGTCACGGCATCACTTTTTTTGTGCTCGAAGATTTTGACGTTGACGATATTTTATTACATTACGTGTTCTTTTTTTTTGGTACTAATTTGATATCCGATGCGGTGTCACCGAATTCTATATTTTGGCTCGAACGATTTAATTAATATCTTTCTTTGCATTCGTGACATTTGAAAAAATTAATCTGAAAAACAGTAAAATTTCTCTATCTTTAGTTTTAAATCGACATCTGTCAAGATCTTTCACTCTGTTGTCTTGCATAAATCCAAGTTACACACATCAATGTCGCTCTGTACGGCCGCGAATAGAAAAAAACCTACAAATGTACAAAACATTATTTTTGAAACCATTTGAAAATCCGATAAAACGTCACTTACTTCCGTATTACATCTTCGTTCGTGACGAGGAAGTGTCACGTGATAAAAAAAACTCCGGAGTCTCGCCTAATGGAATTAACTTCCTTGCAGGATACGCTGAGAGATCCTGCGATAGATCGGCGGCGGTCTCTGTGTGCGTGTGTGTGTTTGTGTGTGTGTCGCCTAATTAATAAAATAAATCAGCCAGCGCGCTTCGCGCCGATCTCCGGAGTGCGACGACCCCAACATTAAAGCGCGCGCGAGCGGCTGACTGACTAACTGGCTGACTGACGTGGCACCCGACGTCGGCCGATTGTCAAATTACAAGAGATCGGAAATACCTGATGGGGTAACGTGTATACTTGACGGGGTGACGGGATGGGACGGGTGACGGGGGGGGGGGGGATCACGCGGCGTCGCGACGCCGGCGTCGACGATCGCGCAGAATCCCTCGTCGCCCCCACCAGGCGACGAGCGCCGCCGATCCCTACCCCTTTTTCACCTGCAACCCTTCCGCGACGGTCCGGCATTACGTCATTCGAGTCCCGGACTTCGGCGGCGATCGTAGTCCCTCACTTCCGCTTCCGGCTCCCGGTCACGAGGTGCTGCGTCGAGGAGATCCAGTTCTGTTACCAGGTAAAGCGCGCCAGTGCCTGACTGACACATCGCCGCGGCTGTTCGCTCTCGGGCTGCAATCGTGCCTTCCTTTCTGCGCCCAAGGCAAGGCTTCTCTCTCTCTCTCTCTCTCTCTCGTGGCTGTGCTGACGCTTCAATCTTTGGTCCATATTTATAACTCGCTACTTTGTGTTTATCTACAATCCGCGAGAAACCAGACTTTGGCTAATTCTACAATGTGCTTTTTATTAACCAAAAAGGCAAGAGACAAACAGCAAGAAACAGAAAATAAAAAGCACATTGTAGAATTAGCCTTTGAAAAACATACATCGCATTGCATTACTTAACATTAAACTAGTGATTGGTTCTTCCTCTTTTTAGATTATAATCCTGTCATTTGTACAAATACTCGCTTGTTTTTATTCTGAAGTGATAATCGTCCTATTTAATTTCAGATCAATGCTTACTCTTGACATAATCGACTTTCTTACAGTTTTTAAACTTAAAAAAATGTTGATAGATGAAATTTGTTTCCTTAATTTCAAATTTCACAATTTCTAATGTTAATAAACATTATTTTCCCTAGGGATAGGATTGTTTAATAAAATTAATTAAAACATTCCTTTCGTATACGAGTTCTTATTTATTTAATTTCTCGTTTGCTAATCATTCTTGCTAGACGTTTTATTGTTAACAAGTTTTTTTTTGTCTCATGCTTATACTTTATTATTACTGTACTGATTGTGAGATGCAAATTATGTTACGCTTTTAAATATTAAACGTATCAAGCCAAATGGTATTGCATGTTGCAAATATGTAGAATGCTTATGTGATAAAGAAATGAACTCAAGACCATTTTTCAAAACCATTACGAGATGAAAGTGGAGAACTTGACAGTGGTAGATTGCAGAAAGCCGTAAGATACCTGTTGCACGTTGCGCATTGCTCTGGGGCAAACATGACCAGTACATTCGCTCACAGCAAGACGGCATTTCTCCTCAAATAATTGTCTTATTCAAATATAATAGAGCTACTACAATCATATAAAATATTGCCTAATTTACGTTCCACATCTAACGTAGTTTATCGCAGATAAACATAATTTTTTGTATTAACGCAAATAATATTTGAATTCTTTCGTAGAAAACTTATCGAGACTCGGTGCTCAGAAACTAGCTAGCCATCCCGTATAGAACGTATTATTATACTAGATCGCTGATGCAGGCATTTCGCGTTGCCCCGTAAAGGTGCATTGATAATCACAAAAACTGCATCTTCGACAAATTTCAATCTTCTTCGCTTGAACCTCGATAAAACCTTTGGTTGCGCTGCAAAATTGCAATGTTTTGCCATTATGCGCTTCGTGTAACTTCTGATAGTTAACTACAGCAAAAACTAATATTTGCAAAGAATTTTTAGAAGCTTTTAAATACTTATACAGATTACAAGAGATCTTTTAATTTTCGTTATTTAAGAACATTCAAAACGTTATACGATTATACAGACATTTTATTATGATTTTGAAAAGAAATAAATATGTTGAAAATATTTATTGATGGATTGGAGATAAGAGTTAAAACTTCGTAATAATTAAATTTGTTAATTTCTAGATTTGCAAGATGTAGATAACTATTGTGTATCGATGGAGAAGTACACGAGGATGTTAGCAGAAGTATTCAATAATGGGAAGCCGCAAATGGACTAATATTGTGGTTTTCCGAAAATTGCGCAAACGTTCTCGTAATATCCGAAAGCTATGATCGAAATAGAATTTCGTATTAGTGGAAAACTGATGCTCTCTGAACATTCGACGTATATGTCGCTTTTGTGATGGCGCGTGCAACGTACAACTTGCGAATAACGGTTCTCGAATCGTACGGCATTGAGATAATTCATTGATACACGAGAACGCTTTCTCATTGTTCGGGAAAAGCATCAACTGAAAGAGTGAAAGGTTAGTATTTTCCCGAATACTTGTTTGTCTTCAATACCTCACCGAAGTCAGTTTGCGATCTACCGTCAAATCGATCATTCCAGTAGATAAAGTGTTACGATAGTTGTCGGTTCTACGCACTTATCCGATATTCGAATTATATATGCAACATTGAATTATATATTGCAACTCAGTACGTACAAATGACACGAGATAAATAGTGTATCAAGTTTTCCATCGCTTTTAATGTTCCGTTCTTTGCTCCGCCTTCGCTGTCTTTTCTGCTAAGCCAGAACCTCTCATGCAGAATGTTCGTCGAATTCAAGTAACTCATGAGCAGTCATGAATCCGACGATGAATTGTGTAGGCTATAAATATTGTCTAGAT